>NW_027223321.1:1483313-1539887 GCF_030449975.1 Polyergus mexicanus
AAGCAGTGGTATCAACGCAGAGTACTCTTTTTCTTTTTTAACCAGCGAATATGCATCTCATTAGGCTTTCTTACTTATCTACGCGCATTGTGATACGCGAAATTGAAAGTTATATATCTTTAGAAATCGTGTGTATAAAAGAAAGCAAGAAAGGAATAGTTGTAAATATGCATTTTAAAAGTTTTAGCATAAATTTTTTCGGGAAGATATAGACTTTCCTTTGACAAGGAAAATGAATTGTTCTCTGTTACTTTTTATTCAATCTTTTTTTTTTTTTTTTACCAAAGAGGACTTTACTAACGAGTCTTGCGAGTCGACATCTAAGACAATACCAAATTGCAGAAAATATTGTTGTATCTGTATATATATATATATATATATATATATATATATATATATATATATATATATATATATACATATATATACAAGGTGTCCGACAAGTAAGTGATCAAACGAAAGGTGGAGATAGATTGGGTTAAACTGAGTCGAAAAGTCCTAAACCATTTAAGCAGTGGTATCAACGCAGAGTACTATTGAGTGAACTATGCATCGTGAAGTGTGCCCCGTCGCATACTACCAGACACGCGGCTCACCGACATGCGCCCGGCTAAAGGTCGGCGCTGATTGGCCACAAACTTTACTCAATAATAACTCTTTTATTAAGCGTTATAAAAAAAAATTGTTCAGCACTTTTCGACTCAGTTTGACCCAATCTACCTCCACCTTTCGTTTGGTCACTTACTTGTCGGACACCCTGTATAAACGGGAATTTATATGTAAGATTAGACATAGATTATTCTTATATATCGTTCGAGCGTAAGACTAGATAGATAAAACCATAAGGGTTTTACGGCGGATATATAGTGCCTTTGTTATATATGATATAAGCGATATCACGTGAAAACGTTTAAAAAAAAATAAGGATAATGTAATACACAACTAGACAATAAGCATGTAACGATAATAGCATATATTAGACGAATGAACATATCCTTTTCCTTCTCTCGATAGCATCATAAGACTAATATATGCGACTATATAATATAATTTCTTTCCTTCCGTAGCAACGCATCGTATTTCGCAAATGGTGCAATTGTATCAATATATTTCATGTAATATATTTTTAGAATGTTGTATATCAAAGCATCAGTTATTTTTAAATAAAAAGGGATATTTAAAAAACGAAGCCAAGAAGCTTTACCGATGCCTTCAATTTATACGTAATTACACATAAAATCTATATATAAGTTTGCATTTGAAAGACATTTAAAAATTTAGAAATAACTGAAATATATAATTATATAATTATAGTTAATTATAAAGATAATAATGAGAAAGAAAATGACATATTATGACAAAAGAAAGGGCCGATGTGCATTACCACGCACAATCGCGTAATATAAAGCGTCCTATTCATGTTGTTTCCTCAAACTTGCATCCATCGCGTTGTTTAAAAGCCAGATAATATATTGTAGAATTATCAGGTTGGACTTTCCGAATCATATGATTAATACGGGTTTTGCGCTGTTATATCCACAAAAACATTACCTAGCTGACGAGGCAAGGAGTCAGTGAACGACCGGAGGAAAGTTCATTCTTGTGTATTTTCGGCGATAATAATATATCTCGGCTAATCTCTGTGCGAGTCACATATGCTCCTTCCCGTAGCAATGGCGTAGTTAACAACGACTACGAAAACTTTATAATAATATCATTGTAGAGGGAGTTATCAGATGCTTTAATGTAAAAAATTATCATTCTTTAACATATTTGTTTTGTAATCACATGTAATTTTTACGGAATCCCCTGATTAATTCCCGTTTTAGAAAGTTTCCTAAAATTTGTAAGACTTGTTAAATCCAATCCCTGTAGTGGGATAATTTTATTTTTTAATACATTATAAAAATAAAAATTAACGAATAAAATAATTGAAAGCATAACTTGTGTCATTTATTATTTTTTTTTTATAATAAAGGCGTTTTGCTATTTAATAAAAAGATGTACAATTGTTCGTTACATATCATATAAAGAATAAATAACACAATTTATGTCCAAAATAACACGATTACGCTGTTGCTGAATTTAGAGCAATAACACACGCGTTGAGAGAGAGAGAGAGTCGTCGCTTCAGAATGTCTCACCTGATCCGCTTATCAGTGGATAGCTCGGTATATGCTCTGTAACCATGACAACAGTCCTCCACCCCAAAAACTTCATATCCCTCCCTCCTAGCAGACCAGTGATAAGAGATAATCCGGGCCGAGTATACCTGTAGATTCACATCGCGCGGACGCGCGCTTGTACACGGCAAGGTAAACCGATCCCCTCATCACAGGGAGCTATATGAAAATAACTTGGGATAAGAGAATAATGAACCGCGTGAATATATATAATATATATATATATATATATATATATATATATAAACGCGAATACACCCCATAGAGATAAATACGTCGAGGATAAAACTTCATCTCGTAAAAATCACAGAATTTAAATACATCTTTCTTTAGTCCTATATAGGGGAACTGCTTTGTAATAATTAAGTTTCAAATCTCTGATAATTATCAACGATTGATAATTAAGATTTGCACCGATATCATTAATTTATTTATCATCATTTATTTATCAACTCGCTAAAATATAAATTCTTGAAAATTGGAAAGGTATCAGGAAAATAGAACGAAGTGGCATAGATTAAAATTCTAAGAATCAGCATTCCAAGAATTTCTAAAATTTTTCTAAGTATATTAGAATACATATTACAAAGCGCGTCATTTATTTCTGTACATTATATACTATTTAACAAACCACAATTTGAAAAAAATCCCAAATAAAAAAAGATACGAGACGTTCCGTATACTGCTAAATTTCTCTTCTACACGTGATCGCGATAAATATCGGAACATAATATACCATGATCAATATAATTAACAATTAATTAACTTTTAGTGAATAATAATTGTATCATGACAGGCAAGATTGTGTGTGTTTGTTCAAGCGCATTCAGGGAATACATATCTAGAAAATAAGAAAAACGATTATTAGAATTGGAATCTAGAAATTCCAAAAAATAAATTATATATTATGTAATTATTGATATTTTTTTAAATTATATTTTTTGTTTTCTGTGTTTATTGTAATATTATTGTGGAAATTTTCAGAGAGAATAATAAGAAGAAATAGTAAATTTTAATAAAATCAGTTAATAATAAAATATTTAATTTAGATAAATGATATAGATATAAACAAATTTAATAATGATTATAATTTCAATTGTATTATATTTATAATAATCCTTAATGTAGTCTATAATTATGAAATATAAAGCATGTTATCTAGAAAATCTTATGTAGAATTTTTGACATGAGCCGAATGCTGGAAAAAAAATCATTGGTATAGTTATAGAAATCTTCTCATTGACAAATCTCATCGTTACTTAATCTTCCACTAAAAATTTATCTTTTATTCTACTAATGACGTTGCTAGGGAAATATTGTGTCTCATAGACTATCCAAATAAAATGATTGTGAAACTATATATGATTTTTTCCGCGCGTTCCAGTTATTATTTTTACGTAAGTATTATATCTTATCAACGTTTTTTGACATTCCAGCATTCTCTCTCTCTCTCTATAAAACTGAGATTCATGCTTTATTCAATCGATAAACAAATATTAACAATTTCTATCTCCTGATGCTTCGAGAAAACTGTTCGTCTCGGTTATTTAAAAAAAAAAAAAAATATTGCTATTACTTCAACTCACCACTACAGCTTTCGTAACGACGAGACTGCGATGAAGAGGAGGCTGAAGCGGGACGATCGGGGGAGGCCGATACCAATATGGCAGAAGGGGGCCCAGCATGGCAGTCATCTCCTAATCATCGTCAGTCAATATTTGACGGGCTCGCGGATCAAATCGAAGCTTCGATCTCACGCTACTAGACGGCAGCTTCAACGACGATCATCGAGCGACGACGACGTCGGCGAAGACGACGGCGACGACGACGACGACGACGACGACGACAAGAGCGGCAGGCATTCCTCTCGCGCTCCACGTAGAAACGCACCTGTGTCAAGCGCGCGCCGCGTGCGTGTCTCGCTCACAGGCTCACTCGCGAGAAACGAACGGAACAGCGCGAGAACGAGGAGCGAGCTCCGAGAACGTCAAGAGTACCTCGTGGAGTTTGTGACGATCAGGAACCGCAATCAGGATACGGACGGTGCTTTCCTCCCCATCTTCAAGCTTCGTCGACTCGTAAGTCAAAAGTCTTATCATTCCTGTCCGCGCGATTCCACGCGCTCTGACAGAGACCGGTGTCGCGACGCCGCATCTGTATATTCATATATGACCGCATTTCATTTACTAATTATCGTGGAATAATTAATTTTTTTCTGCTTGTAATATAACTATAATGGACTGTATATACGATTTAGAAATAGATCGGAGCGATTGAATGATGTTAATAGGAATCGCATTAGATGATTTAAATAGCTACGTATTTTTAAATTTGATAATTTTCTCTTACGTATATTTAAATCAAATAGCAATGAACCTTATTAATTTTATTATATTAACGCGTAATATCGTAGAACTGCTGTCATTGTAATCTCTCTAAGGTAGACACTTCAAATATAAGGCTGACGTGTATTAAAACATAAAAAAGACATTAAGGTATAATAAAGTCTAAAGTCACACTCGCGGGACTCGTGTAATCGTCGATCGAAAAGTGGCAAATCGGCTAAAGCGATTTCATCTGATCGACGTTTAAGAGAAATAGAGAGAGAAAGAAAGAGAGAGAGAGAGAGAGAGAGAGAGAGAAACGCACGTGAGGAGCCGAAAGCGAACATCCGTGGTAACGCGAGCAACGAAAGAAACACTTGTGTTTTATATTCGAGCCTCTTCGACACTTGTGTTTTGTACCTGGCCCGCTTCCTCCTCTTCGTCAATGCGATCCCGAAATCTAGACGCGGGGCCTCATCGATTCATCCGTCTCACTATCCCTCTTTCTCGGCGACTCTCCTCCTTCTTCATTTTTCTTGAAAGTCTCTTTTTCAAGGTCTTGGGTTCACCATTACATTAATTCGTCTGTTACTAAGGACATGTCGCGCGTGAAAAAAAAAATTAAATAAAAATTCTTCCGTAAAGTATTCAAAAGTTTGAAGCTGATATAAAACACGAGCTCATTAAAGTATACGTAATTTCCAGTTCATACAAACGATGGAAAGTATTTGCAGACTTTTGAGTTCTCTCTCTCTCTCTCTCTTTCTCTCCATCTCAAGAGCAAATTAATTATTTTAATGTTTAATTAATTTACCTGCATCTGTTGCTTAATAACGAGACGTATCCCAAACGACGGTGTCCGGATTGTTCGATTACAACGCCGACAGCGCAAAAACATTAAATCGATAACTCAAGTTAATCCAGCGATGTGTGCTCGCAACGGAAGATTTCAACGAATAAATACTCTCCGACAAGAGGTGCCGCGTATCGTGACATTTTTTTTTTTTTTTTTAATAAACTTTATAAAATTTTAAGAATCGCGCTCACAATTTAATTAACTCACACTTGTTTCCTTTATTTAGGCGCATATTGCATATATTGCGTTTCTCGACGAAACCTTGCACCCTCTTTCACGTTCAAGCTTCTTTCAATTTATACTCCAATTATTACATGTTCCAAATGTATCTCTCTCTCTCTCTCTCTCTCTCTCTCTCTCTCTCTCTCTCTCTCTCTCTTTTGACACTACCTTCAATTTTTGATTTTCACAAAAGTTTACAGAAGCTTTCTTCAATTTATCATCGATTACATGTCACAGCTGATCTCGAAAGACATATTCGCTATCAATCTACGCCCGCACGTACATATCATTTATAAGAACAAAATAATTTTTCATTGCGCGCGCGAATTTTCTTTCTCGATACAGATTCGTTTCCAACGCGCTAGATCTTCACGCAAACACAATTGGTCGATCCAAATTAAAGTCTCATTGTCACCTGTTGAGAATGCAGATCCGCGCGACGCGTTCGACATCGGTGTTCCTTGCGATGTCTGGCACGAAACTATCCATCGCCAGGAAGAGCGATATCCCCCGAGAGCGCAGATAATATTTTATTAATCATTAAGCACATAGCCGCCGTACATATAAGATAATGGGAATAATATCAGGCAATGACGATAATACTGTTTGTCGTGCACGTTAATTATTGGTCCTCTCGCGCCGCGCCGTCGGCTCTTTGCTCCGATCGATTTATTTGAAATATTGGCAAAGTTTATTTTGGAAAAAAATAAACTTCGTCGCGTGGATATGTCACGGAAATCAGGAAATGATAGCGATCAGCCATTTTTTGTCGATCTCGATTGTCTAAATAATTTGAAAGATTCGGTATGACAGTGGCAACCGAAAGGGATTCTCTTTTAAAGACATATTTCGGCAAATTTGAAATATTTATGAAATATTTTTTTAGGAGACTCTAGATTGCATAAATTTTTTAACAACTTTATTTGCAAGGTTAAAAAATAATTATTACTAAAATTAAATATCTCGATAAAAAGACTACGAGGTAAAATTAAAATTCTGTGGCAAAATTCATACGTAAAATTTGATCAAAAAATAATGCACTTTCATTGAGCAATTCCATTGTTATTTCGAAATCTTGTATAAATTTGAATTACTTGAAAGTTATAACTTGAAATTATAACTTGAAACACTGAGCAACATACAAGACAACATACATTAATAAGGACGTTACACGCATTAATAGGGATTTAGCAATGACATCGCTCGTAAAGATCTGTCGCCGTTAAAGACGGTGATGGAAAAAGCGGCGCTGGCTTTAGTTCCGAATACGAGAGCCCAGTATAAATCATATTATTTTCAAGGTCTCGCAACGTTCCATTCGTAGCCAGGCGATCGAAATACAAATATTGGAATAAAAAGTTTCGATCCCGCCGCTGCAGAAACGCAAACATCGGCATGGCGATATACAACGCGCGTGTCTCTTCTCTTTCAAGAAACGATGATGGCGATTTCTAAAACTCTGTAATTTTCTCTGTTTTTTTTTTTTGCGCGCGGTTGGCAATTTAATTACTATTAGAAAAAAAAAATCAATATGGATAACTCTCCGAGTACCTTATAATTATCGTCCTCTATTTCCGAGTTCATTTTTCGGATATTTTACGACGAACGAGCGCACTATATTTGCGACGAAAATAATGAGCGTGAAATTTGTTTGCACGGCGCGGTTGTAGCGCGATGTTAATCCCGTCGACGTTAAAATTGAGACAGCTCTGTCTCTCGTTGTAAATTTTAATAATTGCGCCGTAAAACCTTCCCCATCTTTGCATACGTTGCGAGACGCGAGCGCGTCGTTAAACACACGCCGATTGGGCCATAAAGGACTTGTAACGCTCGCCATTTTGATGCACGGGCGTGCATTATGCTTGATTAAAACGATGACAAATTGTAATAAAGTTTTATTGGCCTCTTATAGTATTCAATGAGAGACAAGAAGTCAGCCTTAGTGCTGTACTTTGAAAATTTTTTCCAATAATCGTTAAATCAATTTTTATCAAATATAGTTTGGGAATGTTCCCTACTAGTTGTTAATTCCTGTATCAGATATAATAAAAATGAGAATGTTGATATTTTTCTTAAAATTCTTATATTGGTCGGGTTAAAAAATATAATTCGTATATCAGAATTCTTTGAATTGCATGATGTCAACGTGCAAAAATAAGACGATCATTTTCACGTAGATTCTCGGTGATACGGATTCTCACGTACATATAGCATACACGCGCGCTCGCGCAAATCATGCTACCTAATATCTCGACACACGCACGCATTCGCATACTTAAATTTTTCTCATATACGACGATAAGGGGTTTCTACGTGGCTGATAAAGAAAATGGCCTCGACGCGTTCGCGCCTCGTTTAATGACGTAAATCCTCCTCGTGTTCGCTCGCAATTTTTGCTCCCGTCGTGTTTGCGTCAAAAATATAGAAAATATTCAACACGAATCAATTTCCAGGCGAAAGTCGTTGATATATATTATTCTCTATATCATACTTCATTTATAAAGCATCATCTTTTCGTGAGACACTCAAGTTCTTCGATCTACTCCTCTACTTCGAACATAAATATGTAGACTTTATATATTTCATCGTCAAATACATCAAATAGTAGATTTTTTTACGAGAATCTGAAAGATTCATTTCTAAGGATTATTTACACATTGCAGTTATTCACACACAGACGTTTTAAGAATTTTCCTTAGAGAGCTATAAGACAAGCACGAAAAAGATATCGTGTCGGCCTCCCCTTCCTGCTACATTCTTTCGGACTATACACTCGAGTAGATCTCGCGCAATGCACTTTGGGTTAAACGTACGTTTCGCAACCCGCGTTCTCGTCGTCAATCCACGGATCGATTCGATCGGAGGTAAGTAAGAACTGCCCTACGCGCTCCTGACGGTCCCGACGACTGAAATTATCATTTTAGCTGATATACTAGCTAATGTAAGGATGCAGTTTTATCTCTTATTATCATGGGAAACGAGATAAATCGCGATAGTGCCGTTTATTTTGACAGCGTGGCGGCACCTCGCGCGCCTCCCCATCGGCGATGATTAGCTTGACGCTGCGCGTTTTATGTATCATTGCTCGGATGATTTTTCGTCTCATCTCTTCTACTCTTTGCCTGTATCTACATAATCACGCGTTTCCGAATTTTATCGTATATATCGTACAATAAGATTACGACGGAAAGTAAACGCAGACGAACGCGCGAAACGCGCGTTGTATCTCCAAATGTCAGAAAGAGATCGTTTTCTCGATCATTCTCAATCCATATTAATTTGACATTGTCAAATGGCAATATTATCAAATTATGCGGATAATTTTTATTCAATTGTGGCATTATTGATCGATGAAAAACTGTTTAATTTATTGAAAATAAATTTGAGATAAAATAAAACAAAATAAAATTGGACACACACGTAAAATTTATATCTGTCAAACTCACGAGTTGAAAATTGCACGTCAAAATTATTAGTTTCCGTTGGCCATCTTTAAAAAATGTAAATTTTCCTTTATTTGTCATCTACATTTTATTCTTCGGAGACAGGTGTTCTCGTCTAAAATTTCATCACGCATAGTGGCGACATTGAGAAATCTTTCGCGCAATTATACGTTATACGCGTCGCAGTTACCTCTTGTTTGTCGAGAATCGTGCTGTTTGCTTATTCCGCGATATAACACGATTGTAAACTCGAATGATCGCCAAACTTCGCCTACGAAAAAGCCCCGTTATGTAGGTTTAGTTTAACGCGACTGCATATTGCGGGGAGTTAATCCGCGCGAATGCGTTTCCGTGTCAATATCGTATTGTTGCTTTATCGAGGCACGTCGCGACGAGAGAAAAGGCGGGATCAGTTTTTATGATTCCGCCGAAAACGCATAATTTCTGCAATCGACGCTTTACGATAATGACTTTTATTGACGGCGGTTAACAAATTCGTCGCGGACGACAGATTGCGCGAGGATTGCAAGATATGAGAAATAGAGATATTGCGGATATATTGTATATAATGCGTCAATAATTTTTTTAATTATAAAGAAAATGAAATACAGGTGTACAAAGAAATATTATTTATTATTAAAATCTTATCGTAAAATTCCCTCGATTCTCAATAATCTCACTTATTCTATTGAATTTGATTTCTAATCAATTTATGCGAAATTAAATTTCCAATTTTACCATTTTTATGTTTTATTTGCGATTATAAATCGCAATATCCAATTCGTGATTTTAAATTTATTTTTGTTCATAAATTCTCGCGTTTTATATAATAACGATGAATGGAGCGCTAATTTCTTTATTCCCGGTAGAAACGTATCATAAATTTCATTTTTTCAGCGCATAGTTTAACAACGGAAAAGCGTTACAGAGTCAACAGAACAACTAATCCGTCCCACCGAACTTTCGGTGTGTTGCAATTGTGTACAATCTCCTCTCTTCCTTTTGTCATGGCTCGAAACAGCTCGCTCTTATCAGTAGAATATTGCTCCGAGAGGAAACCTGCGTCGTGCGCGTGTCGCGTGCATGTATTAGCGTTTGTGTGTGCGTGTGTGTGTGTATGTGCTCTTGATTACTATCGAACGGACGAGCTTACACGGTATCGTTGCGATCGCATGTAGAAATATTCGTCATCGTCACGTACGCCATTCCGGACAATTTCATGCACGTCCAAAGGTTTTCGCGGCTCGATATTTTTTTTTTGCCTCTCGAAAACCGCGATCTATTTTCGATCCCCTCCTTTCTCCGTCTCATTTTGATCGCCTCTTGTTGAGATCACGTTAGGTAATTTATATTCTTCAGGGATTCAAGGAAGATGATTTATAATAAATTGCCTTAATTAAATTTGGCTTAATCGATTATTAAGAGCGAAAATTGGAAATTAATTTTTAGAAAATCAAATATATCGCATATATCTTTATTGCAAAGTCTCTATAAATTAATTCGTGATCAATTTTATTCTAATATCCCTTTTTTTTGATAAATTTTTCTTCTTTAATCTTGTATCTTGATTTAGACTCGTAGAAGATAACGTAGGAAGAATGAAAATTAATTTGGATGGGAAAGAGGTAAAGCGTGTTTAAAGGTACTTTACGTGTGTCGTATCTTTTTGATTACCGAAATTATGATGGTTTCGCTATCGATGACGTTTCGTTTGCAGAAATGAATCAGGGCGCACAACGTAGTACAAGCAATATTCATTATCTTGAGATGATTTTTCGCCTGTTTGTACGCTATTCGTGCGATATAATCAAAAAATCACCATATTTTTCCTCTGAATTTCGGGACTAAATAAAATGATCGATCGGCGCATCAGCGTATCACAATGATTATCTATGATTCAATCGTTTTATTCCATTTTAAGATATTCACGTGTTTATCGTATAAGAGCAAGACTTTTTAATACTATTATTATTGGCATAATAATTACTATGATTTTTGTACTATAAAAAAACCGATATAATTTCAATTACCATATATTTTGTGCAACATTATAAACATACCATTTAATATATTTTAATATACATTTTCTGAATGTTTATGTGAAAATTGTAATTAGAAAAAATTCAATGGTAAATGTGTTGGAAACTTGCGATGCATTTAATTAGCGGAAAAAGTTCTATTTTCTTGCTAATTAATTGGCCTCAAAATCTACAGACAAAAAATGGTTTATTAAATCTTGAACTATGATATCTACTATGCAATCATTAGAGAGAATGTATATTTATAAAAAATTCAAGCCAATAAATATTGCGAATATAATGCGTGTAATAAGGTAAAATTTTATAGATTCTATGAAAGAGATTTTGTTGTTTTCTGGTCTATTGAAACGAGATTTTATTACGAATTCCGTTTTTTCCCTGATTGACGAACGCGTGCGAGAATGAATCATCCCTCTCTCTATATGGTCAAGCTGTCGCCACTACAAAATGGCGTTAACAACGATGGCCGACGATGACGACGAGGTCTCGTGGACATGTCCCGTTCCCTCGCGCGTCCCTCGTTATCTTCGTCGCAGTAACATCGCACCTTATCGATGAGCAAACAAACGGACCCCTCCGCGACCTTTCCCCTCCTCCCCCCCCCATCACCATACTATGTGTATGTAATTTGACCAATCCGTCTGGACAGAATTACGTGAAGTTTGATTTTATTGGATTTTAACCGTCATCTGACCATCTATTTTTATCATCTACAGTATAAATACCTTGATTTGAGTCGACACGACGAGATTTCATAAACTTTTGTAATTTTTAGGAAATGTTTCGAAATGATATCATTAGGTAACGATTCGTTTTATCACGGCACTATTGTTGAAAACACAATTTCTTCATTGGAAGAATTTACTCTTTTTCAGAATGCATATTTCTACATGGTTCCCTTTCTGAATTTAAAAGTTGAGATAAACGTTCGGTTTTTGGGGATAGAAAGAGAAAAGGGGGACAGAATATAAAGCGTGCAGACCTCACGCGTCACATTTTTACGTACCTTTGAAGGACGAGAGAAAAGCGCGGTCGATTCCGGTGGCGACAACAGCATGAAAGAATAATCCGCGGAAAGAATCTCGCAACCAGCTGACCAATGAAATACGAGGGTCCGCCCAATCAGTCGCTCCCGCTACTGTCCATCTAAACTGTCTATCGCAAGTTCTTCACATGTGCAACTTGTCTCCCTCCCTTTCTCTCTCTCTCTCTCTCTCTCTCTCTCTCTCTCTCTCTCTCTCTCTCGCCCTTTCGTTCTCCTCGCTACTCATCGACGACGAGGAAAACGCACATCGCTTCGTTTAATATCAGGTATAGAAACTCACCGGCGGTTCGTTGCGGTTCCACCACCTTTCTTCGCACGTCTCTTTGTGGAACACCACAACGAGCGGACGAGAGCCGTCTCTTCTCGCCGTCGTCAGTTGGCTTCTCGCCGGCGGAGGAAGCGTCTCTCCCGAACGATTCTTCTCAGTGATCCCCATTGCGGCTACTTCCGAGTGCATAAGCGTCGTGTACATGCCATCGTCGATTTAGTCCGAGATTAGTGCGTTCGGTGCGTTGCAAGGTGCATCGGGGAACAACGAGAACGCGGTACACGAGTTCCAAATGCGACACGCGTCGAACGAGGTATCGATGGATTTTCATTGCGCGTGAATCGTGAAATGTAAAGAAGTATAGAATTAGCGAATAATTATATTAATCAAGAAATTCGATTTCGGGGATTTAAAAAAATTGCGATACTTGAATTATATTGTAGATCTTATTGGAGTAAAGGATGTCGATAATATTAAAAGCGTCTTTATATTTTGATTATTCGCTATAAAATGTCAGATAAAACTGTAAAGTTTTTCATTTATAGATGAGAGTTTGAAATGAAGTCTTTAATCGCTTCAAATAAAAATAATATAATTTTTATACTCTTCAACATGTGACGATTTATTTTGTTTCTTATTTTCTTTTTTATTCGATTATTAAGAAAGGCATCTGTTCGTTATTCGAATTAAAATATTCGCGCGGTAAATATTTCAATTAAAATTAAATTCACGCGATTAAAACATTCTAATTAAAATATAAACGGTCATCATTAATTTTCTCTGCTACTACATTTCCAACAGTTTCACGCTTAATTTTAGGATAATTGATTTCCCATTCACTTCAACGTAGTTTAATATGACTCACCGTGTCGCGTTACTTCGATTTGACGTCCGCGACACCGGGATACAAATTGCGAGATCACCGCCGACGGAATATAGCGGAAGTCGCGCGAGGTCTTTGCCAAAGAAAGAGAGCCGTCGCGTGGTCTCGCGCCGGAAGTCGAAACTTGACATTGCCGGGCGGAAGCGTGACGCAGGACAAACAGTGCCTCTCGCATTTTTCTCGAGACGGACGAGGTGTGTCCGCGGTCCTTTCCCTCTCCTCCACCCTCTTCACCAAGCCCGCCGTGTACGTGTTTCTGCCCGAAACGATCTTGTGTCGCGTGCCACGAGGATTCCCCTGAAAGAATGACTAATCGATGGTTCGCCAGGATCATCCTTTATCCTATTAATCGACAATTTGACATAATTTTTTATCTCTTTAGGCAGATGCATTGTTTATCATTATATATGACGTTGAATATCGACGTTATTATTGAATTATTTATTCTAAACTATTTCCTCTTAAAAAAATTGTTTCCGCAAAAAGCGTGAAATGCGTATTCAATGATGTCAATGATTCCTTCGGCAAACTATCCTCGCCGTAATTGCTCCATCAGAGCGAAAGTCTTCGGAGGGAAAGCAAAAGTTTCGGTAAAGATCACCGACCTAGACACCAATCTTGTCTGTTATCCGGTTGAAAATCCGATATATGACTTTGCTTGCACCGTTCCGTTATCGCGACGATAACGCTATTCCGATGTCTTGGCGCGCGATTTTTCGCACGTGGCCGCGTCGCTCTGTCATTAATATTTATTTATATATTATTCATAATAAATAATAACAATATGTATATTTTAAAGAAATAAAATAATTTTCAACTATTCTTGACCGCGGACGTGCGTTCAGTGGCTGTCACATATAAATAGTCATTTAAAGATATTCCAGTAACCGATAGAAGAGAGTTTGACGTATTTCGATATATATATATATATACATACGCGCGATTAGATATAGTTGTATTATTCGTAAACTATGACAACTCCTCGGTTTATTTAGGACGCGATGAAAGAGACGCTAGTAAAGCAGGAGATCAAGATGGAATGGGAGGGTCACCACGCGGATGACAGTTCGCCGCAAGTTCCCGGAACGGAAGATCAAGCAGCGTCCAGTCCCCAAAGCGTGATAACGACTAGAAGACACGTTAGAACGATCACTACCGCCGGTCACATAACCGAGGGAATCGCCGAAGTCGATCCGGAATCACCGGACTCCCATTCGGTCACCGGGAATCTCCATCAGCAGAGAAACGAGCGGCAACACGAGCAGGCGCATCAGCGTAATTATCAGGACGAGCAGGCTCATCAGACGCATTACGTGCAGATCTCTCATCCGGCCGAGGTTCAACAACGAGCGGTGGATCAGCAACGCGTCCTTTACGCCACTAGCAACGGCCAGGAGGTACGGGTCGAAGTTTCAGAAAACTCCGAGGCTACCATTACGCTTACGGTCAAGGAACCGCCCAGGTAAGAATAGTCGAGAGATTTCTTCTAGAGCTAAGAGTTCGTTAAAAAAAAAAAAAAAAAAGAAAATGTTTAAATACGAGACCTCTTCAAACGAGAAGATACGAGACTCCTGCGCCGGGCGGTACCGAGATAGACCGGTACGCGTTGTCTTACTCGGACAGTCACGAGGTACGAAGGGAGAATCAGGTCATCGCCGTACAAATGCCCGATCATCGGCGAGCCCAGCATGCCCACCAGGCCGGGCATCAGAGATTCAGTCCGCACGACAATCATCAGGCGAGGTATCAGACATCGCCGGTTCTCACCGCCACGACGGAGGACTACGACCCCACGGCGATCGCCACGACGATCGCCACGACGATCGTCACGCAACCGGGATCCACGGTCCATCTAGGATCACCCGCGCCGCCGTATTCGCCGCCCACGGACGGCATTCGTTCCGGCCAGCAGCAACCGCAGCAACACCTCGTGCCGACGAGCTATTCCGACGCCGGTGCCGTCGTCAAGTACGACCCCCCCGAGTCCGTGACCGCCGCGGAAACCATCAAAGGCCCAAACACGTACACCACCTTAGAGACGGTCGCCATTCCACCCGCGCAAAACGTTCAATATACCCAATATTTGTCGGCCAGCGAGACATTTCAACAGGCATCGACTTACAGCTACGCCAAACCGGGAGATCCCGTGATCCTGGCATATCCATCGTCAACGCAACTCGGATCGAGAATGACCGAGGTAAGAAAAGTTTACTATTGTTATTTTAATTATGTATCTCGTTATCTTATATATTTTTTAATTATATAAAAATATAAATATATTAGAAATGATGCGATTATATAAAAAAATAAAAACTACTTATCTTTGCTTTATAAATAAAAGAAAGATACAAGATCCACCTTCCAACAGGTGGAATCACCCGGCAGCGCGTTCATGAAAGGTGATCCGACGTTGACGTCATCCTTGACCTCTACTCGAGCGATACCACTGCATTACGATCAACCCGGTTCGCCTGGCTCTCAAGTGACGTTGTACAGCGCAGGACCGACGTCGTATCAATACGTGAAGCAACCCTCGGGCGATCCTTACTGGCCAGCCGGTAGCACACCCTCGCCCCCGACTTTGGAATACGTCCCGAGTTATCCGAGCATCACCGCCATCTCCGTCGCCGATGCCACCAACATGCAGCTGTACTCGGGCGGTGGATACGTCTCCGCGAGCGGGGGCGGACCACCCTCGGCGTGGACCACCCTTCCGCTTCCCGGTACCGACGAAGCCTTCGACAATGCCGTTATGACGACGGAGCCTAAGGAATGCGCCAACTGCGCGGCCAACATGACGCCGTTGTGGAGACGGGACGGTACCGGCCACTATCTTTGCAATGCTTGCGGCCTCTACAGCAAGATCAACGGGGTCAACAGACCACCCATGAGATGCCCCAAGCCGAAGCAGTCCGTCACGCCGGTAAACATTGTGCGAATCTTTATTACTACAATATAACTATATATATATATATATATATATATAAATATTATAATATATCATTAAAAAGTATTAAAAGGAAAGAGAAAAAAGCAAGAAATTAAAACATAATCTGTAATTTTCGTTCAAATGCTCGACAGCCGAAATACGTTTGACCATCGCCGAAACGGGGCCACCGATATTTACCCTGATAAATTTCTCGCTCGTGAAACATACATGACTTCGATGTTAAGTAACGTTCTCGCGTTCTCTCTCTCTCTCTCTCTCTCTCTCTCTCTTTCTTTCTCTCTCGTTTCCCTCTACCGTTACCAAAGACAGAGAAAAGAGGGATGTTATCTCTTGCCGAGCAAATAATCACTACGGGGGACTCACTGGCGGCTGTGTTGTTTGCTCTAGTTTTCTTGCGTCGAGCACTCCCATTTTCGTAGTCTCGATTCCTCAAACACCCCGTCGTCGACGACGCAGCGTTTCATGTCGTCATCGTCCGCCGAGAGCGAGGAATTTTCTCGAGCGACTTTAAATTTTATGGAAAATATTGCTTTAATCATAAATTATTAAATCGTAAATTATTTGACGCAATCAAAGGAGAGTTGCACCGCTCGAGAAATATGTGGTAACTTATTTCCGTAATTTAATTCTACATTAGATAACGAAGGTGATTATTAAATCCATACATGTTTTCTGCAAGATAGAAAGAGAGAAAGGAAGGGAGAAAGCTAAAATATTTCAAATATGAGATTTGTGTGCTATTCGCTTCTGACGTAAGATTTTTTTTATAGATATTTTTTACGCACGCAATAACTCAATACGTATGTTTATATGAAAATAGCACTTTTTATATTGCAGACCGGCGTACGGAGGACAGGAGTGCAATGTGCAAATTGCAGAACAAACAATACGACCCTTTGGAGACGAAACAACAATGGCGAGCCAGTTTGCAACGCGTGCGGACTTTATTTCAAGCTGCATAATGTGAGTGACAAAATTATATGTCTTTTTTTTTTTTAACGAAAATTTTATTAATTTTGTTAATCAACGTGTAAAAATAATATTATCACAAAAATATTCTATAAAAATAAATAATGATAATAAATGATAATAACGACATAATAAATAAATAAAAACGCAGTTCTAAAGACAAATTGTATTGAAGCTGACATTGAGGAGCGTAATTTACAAAGAATAGAATCTTTCTCTCTCTCGATATATCTGAGTAATATTCTGACAATTGCTATAACACAATGTTTTCTTCCACTCTTACGATATAAAAAATACCAAGAGAGCAGTAGAGTAAAGAATTTTACTTTTAATTAATACATCGATCTCGTCTACGACTGGTCAGCGTATCGTTATCAGTCTTTTTGCGATCGCTACTCACGATAACGCTGACTTGATTGTTTTTACACGCACGAGACGTCCCTGTTACGACGTAGAGGAGCGCAGATTATCGCGCGGATCTTTACAAACGCGCGATCGTGACAATAAATTTAATTAAAACGGAGTTTGATGTGCGGATGTACTATGAATCGACTAAAAAAATTCGTATCATATATATTTAACCTTTTTCATTTCTATTCTTTTCATCAATCTTAATATAAAATTCCGAAAACTACGAGTGATATTTATATTTTGGCCCTAATGTAATATATATATATATATATTACTAAATAATAAAATTCTATTATATTTACAAAATTTTTTACACACAAATTAAACTAATTAAAAAATAAACGATTATTTATAAATAATCATATGAGATCCTCTCTCCATCTGTCTTAAAGCTATACAAAGCTTATTTTAGGTTTCTTCAAGATTGTCATTTCTGTCATTTCTTACGCCAAATCTATAGAACTGAGAAGAGACAACGCGCGCACATAATTAATTTAATTATAGGTGAACAGGCCGTTGAGCATGAAGAAGGAAGGAATACAGACGCGAAAGCGGAAACCAAAGAATCATTCGGGATCTATCACTGGAAATCTACCCGGACCAAGTGGTATTCACAAGACCGAGATGAAGTCCAACCTACTTGGTGAGTCTTCGGTGAGCAAGTCTATTATACAGTTTATTTTCACTAATACTCCCTCTCTCCCATCATCTTGACTTAAAAAATATACGGGTTATATATCCGCGCCCTTGAATAAGTCTCAAAAAAATTCTTCGCAAACTTAAATTCTCTCTCTCTCTCTCTCTCTCTTTTTATCATTCAAAAACTATTGACGTTAAACGGGACATTTTTTCTATGACATAATAACATTCTATTCTCGTTTTTTTTTTTTTTTTTTTTTTTTTTTGGCAAACGTTAATTGGATATTATTTAATCGGTTTGATGGTGTACCTACAGGTAAAAGTGATCGAGATATTTTGAGGAATATAAATTCGCACGTAAAACTATTTTAATATATTATATTTTATTAAACAATTATATAAGAGCAATCGCTAGATTTATATGAATATCATGTACATTATAAAACCATCATGCAATTATTAGAATGCTAAAAATTATTTTTACCATCGTGATTATAGTTAAATATATATATATAACAACGATCAATTAATTTTCTTGTGCGCGGGCGAGTATCGTACTTTAGGCGAAAACGCAAAAGCCATAATTCCCATCCTCGTCCTCCATCAGTAGCCTCGATGGCCGACTAAATATACGATCGTGTGTACATGTGATAGCGCGAAGGGGGATCGGGACAGTCCGACGAAAGCACACAATAACCGATAGTGCCTCGGGATTGGTCAAAGCTCGAGATGCGCTCTCCGATAACGACGCGAACTTCTCCACCTCGATGAGGGATTAAATCGGAGAATAAGCGGGGAGAGAGCGTGGAATTTTACCCCCGACACTTCAATATATATATATATATTTCTCACGTACGTTAGAGCGTAATAAAATTGAAAAATCGCGCAATCAACGTTATTGGCGTTTTATCGCATCTAGAAAATTTTAATTAAAATCATAATCGAGAAAAAAAATTAGCAACTTTACATGTCCGATTATATTTATATTAAACCATAACGAGCATTATTGTCCTATTACAATCTCTCGATTTCGCGGACTCGCAAGAATGACGGATCGTGAATTTTCCACTCGAGCCATGTGCATGCATTTATCTCTTTCGAGAATCACAACCTTGGGACACTTCTTACGAGCGACAAAACAAGGATCAAAAGTCAGATCAATGGATACAACGAATATTCATCTTGATAAGAACGCGAATCGCTGAATTTTTACGACGTGTCGAATAAATAATTAAAGAATAGGAAAACTGAAATCTCGTAAATTAATAACGCCAACATTCGAACGATGTAAACGATCGTAGAATATTGTCAGAAAATTAGTGTGTACATTTTTTGCAATTATTAATGAATTCATATACGCCTATTACGCGGTAAAAATTGAGATTAATCAGAGTGCAAAGTGTGACGAGCATAGTAATCGTGACCGATGTCGTCTCTTTTTCTTATTGACATTACAGTGGACTCGTTGCAGTTGAACGCAATATACACAAGCGGGGGCGGGGGTGGTGGAGGGGTCGAAGAGCACTGTCTTCCCATAGGTACACCAACTGGGGCGCAATTAGGGCATGCACACTCGCCCCTCGCATTACCTACCGCCGCCGTGTTGAATCGCCAAACAACCCTTACGTAAGTCACGAATCATTAATCTCAATTCTAACGCATGAGATCTATTTCGATACAGTTTATGTGTGCGTGCGTGTGACAGGCTATAGTTAAATTAATTAATGTTAATATTAATAAATTTAATAAATTGACTGACAAAATGTGTAAAACTTGAGAAAATCGAATAAATTTAAAATAAAAAAAGAATAAAAATATAAAAAATTTGTATTTAATAATAAAAATAATAAAAGAATTCAAATAGGTATAATTCTATATGATTACTATAGATTATATTTCGTCGCAAAAATTTAATTCTATTTTTTTTTTCTTTTCTATCCAAGTAAATGAAATGGAATATTAATTCGAAAAAAAAAATTGACAGACATGTCGCGATAATTATTTTGTTAATATTTATTTAATTTTCATTCCAGCGTGCCACCGCTAGAACCAATCACTAGTCAGTCCAGCAGTGACCTCGCCTCGGTTATAACGTCCACTACGGCGGCACATTCCGAGAGATCGTAGAAAGCCGTTTCGTTCTTACCGACTTGAAAGCACTTGCCGACTGCAGCTGCAACAATAAGCTCTGTGGAAAAAAATTCTAGCAAAGAAATTTCGACTTTATCATTGCTTATCGGCATCGTTGCTTATCGACAAAAGCGCTGATCGTTAAAAATATAGACGAAAATATAGACATCCTATATAAATACAAAAAAAAAAAAAAAAAAAAAATAGCTTGTACTTATAAATGTCCGTATTTTCGTTAGATCATTCAATGCAATGCCGAGGAAGATCATCCGAGCTTTATCACAATCTGATACGAAAAATGAAACTCAATGCTAAACAATGCCGCACCGTGGAAAGTGAAGTCAATGGAAAGTGAAGAAGTTTAATATCATCCTAGATGTCTAATTATCGCCAATTTGGGATTAGGAAACAATTATTAAAATTATATATGTGTTCCTATCGCTTATATATTTATATTTATTTAGTCAAGAGTATTAGAGTTTTACTTAACAGTCTATATTCCAGCGTTTAAGAATTAAGAAGCGTGGGACTGTATAATCGTTGCATTTATTCTATTATTATCTTTGCGCTTTATATTAATTATGTCGATTTTTGCAAAAATAACGAAAGCATACGTTCCATATATGTAGTCTCCCGATTACCGATATTGTAGACTGCTTCGTCTCAGAAAATACCTGAATTGATACGCTCCCTGTTAGAAGAAGCGAAAGATGAAATTATCGTGTGGAGAGAAAAAAATTTATCAACACTTTACGGATTATGTTGAATTTCAATTAAGGTTAACTTGAATTTCCTGTTTTATATAAAGACAGAGATTCTAAAATTCCAATCATACATTTTATTACGCCGTTCATTATCTATTTGTACAATAGATGCATTCTTTTCTCGTAAAGCTGACTTGATTTTTTTCTTTCGCCACGTTTACAACATACAAGACATTCCAAATGATTTATCTGTATTTATCGTGCGATTTGTACTTAATACGTGACACGTGCATGTAGCCTGGTTCAGCTCGATTTTGTAAATATATATTTACATCGCGTGATCCAAAGATATATATATATAATATATAGAGATGTATATTTTGATTTTCTCCAAAGAGTAATATATATATATATATATATGACTAACTATATATTTAGACATTTTCTGCACACACACATAAATAAGTCCTTTTTAAATATAATACTTTTCAAAATAAGATTGCAGATCTCTTTCTCTGATCGACAATATTTACATTGCACGTAATGTAATCGTATGTTGAGTATGCAAGTATATCTTGTCGCAGTATCATCAAAGAGAATCATAGATTGCAATAAATCAAATTACTTTAATTATAGATTATAAACAGATAAATGTAATAATAAATTCTTAGTTTTTCTCCTTCTTTTCTCGATACCCTATTTACCCTTTGACATTCGTAATTTAAAAATTGCAAATTGAGGTACTTCCACAAGAGCAAAGTCTCCGGCAGTAGCTCGTTAAGTTTCCCAAAAAGTTCCCGAAAAGATAATGTCTATCTGTGTAACTCACTCAACGATGCGTGACTTACTAACTAGAGCATTTATCGTGCGAATAGGATAAATTATTTAACATTACACATATCCGTTACACGAGAGTCTAGATAGCAAGTATTTATATTGTCGCAGTAGAAATGCGCGAATTAATTCCGAAATTACCGTACATTTTGTTTTATATTAATAATCTGTACATCGTATAATAAATAAGCATATGACCTATAAAGCCGAATACGAAGCGCGCACTGTTTCACTGTCGTTAATCAAACTGTATACCGTTCTTAAATACTTTTATTACTTGAGATAAAAGATAATTCTATCAATAGATTCTTTAGCGAATTTTTACATCTTGTACATTGTAATAAAAAAAAAATATATATATATATATATATAAGAATAAATAAATGTTACTAAAATTCGCGTGGATTTATAATGGAGAATTATTAAAGAATATATTTAATGATGCTTATGTGCACATATAAATGAGGTAAATTCTTTTTTCGTAACACATGCTAAATAAAATACAATACTTCACACACACACACACACACACACACATTGACACACGCATAAAGACACGGCGACGATACGCGAACGCGATGGGAGTCGACAAAGGTAGAAAGCTGGACCGCAAGCAGGAAGGTGACAGGCAAAGAGAGAGAGAGAGAGAGAGAGAGAGAGAGAGAGAGAGAGAGAGGCAGAGGGTGCACGAGGGAAACGGGGAGAGGAAAGACGAGAGTCCATCAGCCTAAAGAGCGGCTATCGTGCCGGCTAAGGGCTATTCCATGTTAGCCGTTCTCGCTCTTTTTTTTTCCACCTCTTCTTTATTCCTCTCCAGGACTTTTTATACCGTGGCGCAAACCTGGCGCCGCCCTCTCGATGATCCCCTTTCCCGTCGTCGATCCGCCGTTCCGAGAGACACTTCTATACCCATCGTTCCCGATCCTGGACTCTTTCGCCCGATCCTTCCTCTTCCACCGAGAGTTTCCCTCCCCTCTTTCTCGCCATCGACTCCCTTTCGTACATTTTTTTTTTTTTTCGAAGGATCGTATAATTTATCGTTTTTGATGCGCGTCTCGTTGCGGGTTTCCACGAAGTTCGGCGCGCGGAGGCTGAGTGGGATGAGAGATGACGATTTATCGTCGGCAGCGATTCGCGAGCGTAAAAAAAGAAAACGTTCCTCGCGAAAAGTCTAGGATGGGCACGATAATGTCGCGAACGAGCTCTCGTTTTAATCGCACGTGATTTATGCGACGTTGCGGGATAGCGGGAGAGAAACAGAGAACAAAGATCCACGGATCCAGAATTGAAATTCGAAATTCTAATGTCTCTCTTCTTATGTAAGAACCGAGAAGAAAATCATATCGTATCTCGGTTGTATTTTCTTCTCGATGTAGTAAAGACGAGATTAGATGCACGCATCGTTCGTTATCTCTGTTGTATGTGTGCGTACATGAGCGATGATATTTATTAGAAATAAATCCCGGTGAAAAAGCGTATAATAAAGCAAAAATATTTTCATCGAGGATCGATAACCCCTTGCCTTGAAACAACAAAATAATATTCAATTCGGCCGCGTTCTTTTCATTATTTGTTATTCGAACAGATTTTCAAAGATTTTATCTATGAAAACCGAAAATTCATGTTTAAGCGATATACTTGTAAGATAAACGAATTACGTAAATAGAGATAGGAAATGAAAAAATACTATCAACAAGATATGCACTTGTAACGTTAAATGTTGTATATAAAAAGGAAACAGAGATAAAAAAACTTGGAAAACTTATCGGCCTTGGAAAATGAATGTTGTAAAATCAATGGAAGAATGAAAAACCGCGGATTTCTCCGATGAACTATCGCGATATCAACGAGTGTCACCTCATTGGTCGCGCAATCAGATATGCAGAGAGATTACACGATCATTATATTTTTCATTCGTACATGCGACGAATCGTACAAGACGTTACAAGACGCATTATCATCCGATTCATGGAACAATGTATGCATTATGCAAGAGATACGAATCACGATGCACACATCGCGGATGCGCTCGTGGAGGAAGAGACAACTGCAAAAATACGCTGTATAATGGATGTTATAATATGCGTATTGCTCTTTTGTACAGACATGAAAATTATATGATTGATGATAAACACACGACCCGTTATCAGCGAGAGGAAGAAGCGAAAGATGCAAATAGTACTTTCGTAATCTTGATTTTTGATAAAAATTTGTATTTAGACTTTTCCAACTGATCGTTGGAACCTGTATTTGTAAATGAAAATTATATAGAATATGAGCAGAAAAAATTGCGATAAATAAATAAAATAACATCCCTTTTTTATCTACATGTAAATATTTTAAAGATGATTGAAATTTTTTTAAATATTATTAAAAATAAATAAACATTTACAATGCATTTGTAATATAATACTAATAATAATTATAATATTTAAATTTTACAATTATTATATAATGTACTTATCCATTTGACAGCTTCGAAATTTAATTTCAAGCATTCCATACGATATATCTATATGGACTCTTGATGTTTATGTAGAGAGAGTGTAATCTGTATGTATAATATACTTATGTGCGTGAACTCGCGTGTATAAGGATGGCGCCAACATTTCGATGTCGAGAGAGCATCTTGTAGTCGGGTATTCTACGATGTTCGATCGTAGTTTGGTCCATGACACGCTGTCGATCTACAAGCGCGTATAGGTATCCGCATATATGTATATAGGACGCATACAAATCCCGATACACTAAAACGAGAACTGCAGGAATGCAGTAGACGCAGTGCTTAATTTCTCTGGGCGCGGCGCGCCGACATGTTTCTTTATTTGCCTTGCGAAAAGCAAACGGTAAGCTAAATTGTTAGCGAAATACAAATAAACTTTAGTTTGGAAAATGATTTGTTCGTTTATCATCACGTTTACAAGAATCAGCGTAAAATGATACGTCGCGATAGAGCGATGATTGACCACTCTTGCAAAATGTTCTTCCAACATTATTAAGAAGATTATTATTTTAAAAACTGTTAAACTTTATACAAATATTTATTATTACAATTTTATTGTAAAACGCCCGCAATTTTTAGCAATCTTATTATTTGATGAATTTAAGGAAAGGTTCCTATAACTACGTAATATTTTTATCGTAAAATAATAGAAACATTATTATTCTTCTAATAGTTTTTTTATATTGTTTCGAAAGATTCTACCTAAGAATCCTTCGTAATAAATATTATCATTGTCTGTTAACATTCATTTTATACGTGGAACATGGGTTAACGAATTATTTTATGCTCGCATTATATTCTACAACCTTCCGTAATTTTTTTTCCCCGACAAGATGGTTGCTAGGATGCGAGTATTAAAAGCAAAACTGAAAAGTTAAGAAAAATGGAAAATTTGAACAAATAATTTGTTCGTAATCTCTTACAATTTTATATATAAATGTTCGAGATCTTCTTAGTTAATAATAAAAATTTTATCCAAACAAGAATTATATATTACTATTGTCATACTATAAACATATTACAAATATTATACGCACTCATTTTCAGCAATATAAATTATTTGTATAATCTCGAATCTCTCTCTCGAGCAACCACGGTCTAACAATAAATAACGATAAGTTTATTATACGAGGGCCGTCGTTTCATCACGTTTATCGTGCTATTATTGTTTTAATTTATTCAGCACGAACTTTACTATAATTATTATGTTATCGGCGCGATTGTTGACCGACGCACTTAGACACGCAATCCATTGTTGAAAAAAAATGGCGATTTGTTTTCTTTCCCTCATTCTTTTTGAAATATATACGATCAGCACCGTCGCGGCGCGTGCGATGATTGGCAAACGTCGACCATTTTGCGACTTCAAGGGCGAAGGGATATCTTCATCTTTGATATTCGTGTCGCTTAGCCATTTTCGTGTTGCCGTTCGTGCTGCATCGCCGTAGAAGTTTCGTTCGGGTCATTAAACTGACAGATCGTCCCCCTCGTTGCAATGGCAACTTTAATTCCGATCGAGTGTTTAAGTAAAAAGCTAATATCAATGACGGTAGTTCGTTTTCGATCGATGCGCCGATTGATATATAGTAAACTTAATTGATTCTATAATATTTCACGCACAAAAATTGATCCGCGTATAATAAGTTATTTATATTAAATCGATATATTTTCGAAGAAATTAATATTTTCTTTCTATCAGATGTGCGATAATAGACATTCGATTAATTTAAAATAAAAATTGAGATATACCTATGGAAAAAATTTCAGAGTGGCTTCAAATAAAATAATTACAATAGATAATGCGATTTATATACAAAACGTATTAAAATTATTTTTAATTTATCTAATAGATCTCAAGATTAATTAAGATTAATTAAAGACGAAATGGCGACTGATAAAATTTCAAAGCATCGATAGAGCTTTTGAATAACAAGCGATTAGAGATATATTTTAAAATTTTCGCAATAAACTTAATTTCAAGAAACACGATAAATCATCAAGCCATTTCTTCCTTCTCTAAAATAGAATATTTATTTTAAATTTCTCGTCGGTGATCGCGACTACAAGTGTAAATTTAATTTTGGTTACACAAGTTTATAATAAAACACAATATATCGCGTTTCTGCCTTCGGTAAAAATCTATATAATGTGTATTTATACAATTATTCTAAAAGCGGGGCCGCTTAAACGTCAAGTCGGCTGCACAAGCCGCCATTCCGTCGGCGAACTCCGCGGCGCTATCGCGAATGGCTGCCTCTAACGATTGCCTCAAGTTTACCTTACGGATCACCAAGGACGGAGTACGTATGCACAGATACGCAATGTAGAACATGGTCGCGATGATATATTGTATCTGCTTGTCGTTGCAGATTGGCAGTAACGATATAGGATCAAGGACTCCCCCCAGCATCGTTTTCGTTTCCGATATTTTAGTGAATATTTTTTTTAGACTTTCATTCAATCCTAATATGGTATATGTTGAATGTTCAAAGTAATGTAAATTACATTAAACATTCATGTCGGTATAAAGTGATTATTATGAGTGTAATTATTTCGCGAAACGTGTGGATATATTTCATCGAGCCTGTGACGTTACGGAAATAAAAAACAGTATAAAACCAGTATAAATTTTAAGCTTCATTTTCCTATTTTTCTAATTCAGCTGAGATAATTTTTTTTTCAAATTCCACGAGAAAAATTGAGCATGATGGCAAAACATCTTTCATTATTCTCATTTCAATCTCTCTAATCGTAGTATTAGCGTAATCTAATAATTTAGTTGAATAACTTTAAAACATTGATCTATTTGTCTATTAGATTGATGCAAAAAGTTCGTCATTATCGATCTTTTTAAGGTAAAGTTAAGAGGGTTAAAAAAACTCTTCCTTTTTTAACAAAAAAAATGTATCTCAGCCAACACAATAACTATTTTGATTAACAAGATTGTTATTTCTTGAAAACGTTTAATTTCGTTCCTCGACTTTATTTGACAATTTTTTGGCAATAAGAGATTTAACAATAAGAGATTTTTATAAAGTTTTGAAAAAGTATTTTATAGACGAATGTGACCTCTTCAATCGCGCTATAATTGATCCGCAAAGAATCGAAGTAAACGTAGCAAAAAGCCATTTTATCATCGGTTATTATTAATTATTAACATTTATCACGCGTCGCGAAGAAGAGATGCAATTTTTTTAGCGAAAAATGGCTTTCTTATAATCGAGCCTGCGCCGTTCGATCGTTGGGGGACATTTAATCGGGTCGCTCCCGCCAAAATGCAATCCGGCCGTACATGTTTATCGTTTGTAAGAGTCGCTCGTACCGCGCTTTTTGTAAATTAAACCACTACTATCGCGCTGTACGCGCACTTCTCGATAAACCTGATGATGCATTCATTAACTTTCAACGAGCGGCGCTCCAACGCGATGATAAGGCCACGTTCTTGTCCGAACGTGGTCCGATAGTAGTACGCGCATCCACGATAACGGTGCGATGACAAAGACGCAGGCATATGTTGCCATGGCATCGCGGATTTTGCGAAAAAAACGGAAACCGCCCGACGAAGGAATATCCCTTTATTAATGTCGATAATAGATAGTAAAGAGTAACGAATGAGAGGAAGAGAGAGAGAGAGAGAGAGAGAGAAACATCATCGGATAATAAATTTATTCCGCGATACGTCAAATGTCAAATGTCAAAGATGTTCCATTTCATTTTAGCAATGCGATTCTAATCGTCTTATTCTCTTTTGACTTTAAGAAATAAAAAAAAAATGTCCTTTTTAATAACTCAGTAAAGTCTCAACTTCTGCGCATATTCTCAATATTAATATCTAATCCTTCGAGTTTTTCTAAGAGAAATGCTTCCTTGAATCCTTTCTCATCATCACGCTTCCCTTCTATTCTCGCCGTGACGTTTTTCTGTTATTCGCAGAAACCCCATGTCTCGATGCGCCGAGAATCGTCACCACTTTGCGTCGCTTTATTCCGCGCTTTATTTCCTTCGCCCCCTTCCGTCACTCGGATCCCGGGATCGCCGAGTTCTTTCTTTTTCGTAGCGACTCGTTCGCCCACAGGGCTATTTACCAGGACCTACGGTCGATCCTGATGCACCCACGTCTCTCTACGGCCGCCAACACACGCGCGTTCGCGGCCTGATTTCCAGGAAGAGGAACGCCGACGACGCCCGTTGACGATTAGATTGCGAGCTCCGCTAATTCCGGAATGGATTCGCGAGGAGCAAGACTCGAGATGACGGAGGAGAGAGAAGGGACTGCCTCGAGACTCGAGAGCGCAGCTGCCGCGAAAGCGATTCTAATTTGCTATATCTCGATTGACAGGAACTATGACAGCGAAGGAGCGCGCTCCTTGGAGTAAAGACGATATCAAGTATGAAAATTAAATACTTTTTCGAAAAACATATAATTATAAAAAAGAATGATGTTATATAATCGAGTTTGGTAACAACGATTCCAATATTTATAAAGAATGTCGGATTTTAGAAAATACAAAATTCTTAAAGATTTAAAATCAAAATTATAGAAGATTTTGAAAATTAATTAGAATTTGATAGCTTTTTTTAATGACTTGAAAATCCAGAGAATCACAAATAAGAGATAATACGAGAAAGAGACTTGATTCAAGCACAAACCAAATCCATCGGATATATAGAAGGCAAACGCATGTATGGAGCTGTGCATCTAGATATTTGCGCTGCATCATACGCGCATATTATAGAGCGATACGCAAGGCATGTAACATTTTTTTATTCGCATGACGGATATCGATATGTAAATTGTAGTAATGTTTTATGTATGTAGGTTTGTGTTGTTATGCAGCTAATCCGCACGAATGAAAGCCCCAGTATCGGAGGCACGCAATCTACACAGTTGAGAAACATAAATCATGCACAAATCGATAAAAGTCGGATCTTATTTAAAAAAAAAATATATATATATATATATACAACGGAGCGCAATAGCGTAGTATATTTATGACAATTGTTTATCGTCTGAAAAACGCAATGCCGAATGACTACCCCTCTTCACTCGATGGATGCGTCTCATGTACATTTCATTATATGTAATTATAATATGTCCGTATAATATATAGAGTAAATATCTTAATGCATAGCTTTATTTATATATACATTTATCTTGTATATCCGATAGATTTGATTTATATTTAAATCAAATCTCTCTCTCTCGTATTATCTCTTATCTATAGTGTTCCTTGGATTTGACAGTATTTAAATCACATAATTTCTAATATTTCAAAAGTTTCTTGTATTCTGAAAAATATATAATTCGAAAAAACGCAGTTTTTAACTTTTAAACATATTCAAGAATACACCTTACGTATTCTTCTAGTTTTCTCTCAAAATATATTTCATTTAATATTATTCTATTTTATCTTTGTTTTTATACGTACGCAATGAATTACTGACAAGTGAATTATTTATAAAAAATGATTGGTAATGCTATGACATTAACGGAATCCTTAATGACTCGAAGCGACAGCGACGCAAAAACGACGATAGTGGAGAGTGCAGAGGAGGGCGGCCACCCCCGGTCACCTCAAGCTGCACCCTTCAATTTTCTGATCGGCGCCACGCCTATCTCCATCGTTACTTAACGATGAGCTGCATCGGTCGTATTTTATCCCAACGTCCCTACGAGATAATGCGGGCATTACAACGCTTTCGACTAATCGATTAGCTCTAATTAACGTTGACAAATATTGCATTATACATGTATAACAAATGCAAGGAATCGGCCGTTGATGAAAATGTCCAGCGATCGATTTTATTAATGTATTAAGCTTGATTATCTATTGTTTACGATTTATAAACAGCAAATTTTGTCGATCTAATAATGAGAGATTCAGCGAATGAGATGCAGCAATGCGAATTAAAATATTTACAGATATATAGATACTATGAGGGAAATCTTTGATATTTTTTCTTTATGCCGATAGTGTGTTCAGTGTGTTTCGCGTCTGACGAAAAAATTCCGCTGGCAAAATTCGCCTTGAGCTACCGTGAAACAACAATACCGTGGGTTATGAGACGACTCGTCTCGAAGGAGTCAAGGAACGGGGCTTAATTGGCGCCGACAATCCGGTGGCCCGTGGCGACGTGAAACGTGAGGAGACGGGGAAAAAGAGAAATGCGTGAGAGGAGGAGAGAGAAAAAGGAAGAGAATCTCGGAGACGGAGGGGAATATAAAACCTGGAAAAACAAAACCGGCCGGACGAGGACGCTAATGCGTGCTGCGGGATGACCAACACAGGGATCGTCTTTTCCTGGAAGCGGTTACCCGGCTCTTGTCGGGGAAGATAATTTTCGTCCCACCGTCGCCGGGACTCTACCGCAGGAGGAGGCAGCCTCCCATCTCGTCCACCTCCGAAACGATCCTCCTCCCGACACGGTCCACCTTCCCCCGCTAATTCTTTTTCCCCGTTCCTCTCACTCGCGGTCCTTGCAGAAATCTTTCAGTTTCATATTCTGTTTTCTCTAAATATATGTATATATAGAAAAAAATAATGTGTGGTCATGTATAATAGCCGTATAATAAACTAAATCTATGAACAGGGGCGTTAAAATACATTTTATTCATATGTATTCACAAATTTAGGCATTTGAAAAACGTGAAATTCACCTATGCATTTTCTAGAGAACTTTTTTTCTCAACTTTGAACATTTATCTCCTCATCCTAAGTCGTGAAATAAATTGTCTCCCTTTTTATCGTTCTCCATACGATCTTCGTATGGCCTCTTTCCCCTAAATTTTTCCTATCAACCCTCCCTCTTTTCTGTCTCTCCTTCTCCCTCCTCCCATGCTTCTCCAGCTTCAATTCCCGGGATCTTATCCTCTCCTCCCCTCTCTCACTTCCCCCTTCCGCCATTTGTCTCGTCCCTCTCGCCTTCTGTCGGGGAATTGCATTCCACATCGAGGCCGCTAATGGACGACGAATGGTCGAAGGGGTGTGAGTGCACGGAAAGTGCACTCTTGCCCTTCCCGTGTCCCCCCGTCTGGCCATTCTCCCTCCCCTTCGACTACTCCACGACGGAAAAGAAATCGACGCGAGCGTTCTCCCCGGTAGGAACACCCTGGCCGCGTCTCGGTATATACTTTAGTCGCCCCGTTTACGATGCCGCCATGATGGAACCATCGTCCGGACGCTCCTGCGCATTCCGGCCCGGAACATAAATTAGTGATATTTTATGAATTTTATTTTATTATTTTTTTTTTTTTTTGCGCACACTACGCGCGCGAGGGACGGGAATTTTTGACGTCGCCGGTTTATTGTGAGAAAGAAACATTGTAACTCCGTCGAAGAAGACGCTATTTTCTTTTTCTATCTCAACAACAGTGTTTTATATCTCTCAACAACTATGTTGTGATGTTTAATTCAGTATCGTAAGATATTGCGTTTTTTTTACTTTATACAAGTAAGCACACCATATTATCCTCTCGGAGAAGCACATGCATCCAAAAAGGAGGAATCTAAAAAAAAAAAAAAAAAAAGCGCGATTACAAGGGATCTTTTGTTACGCAACTTTAAAGTGCGTCACTCATATATGCAAATCTCTTAAATGTAATATTAATTATCATCCCGTTCCGACAGAGTTCATAAAGAATTATAGAGAGATTATATATGTATATATTGTCAGAGGCAAGTCAGAGAGTGAATGTGTACCAATATCAAATAACCATAATAAACTTTGTAAAAATATCTGCAGATATTTTCTATCGCGTGTTACAGAATAACGTACTCAAAGTATTTATTTATGAATTATTTTCGTTTATTCCGCGTCATTTGCGAGAAACGGTAGCATTAATTATAATGCTCGATATTGTCGAGAAACCCGGTATAAATATTTCGATAGTCGAACGTGAAATTTACGATCCGATAAAGCTTTACGAGCGAACGATCCTGCTCGCGCGAGACGGACACGCATTCGTAAATCACGATGATTACGCTAAAGCGATAATATCGAGGGAGTATTTGCACAGAGTACGAGAGAAGATAGCTTAACTGTGCGTCAATCATTTTGATTGCCGAAGAAAGATTATGGCAAACGATTTCGATATTGCTATTATTGATAAATCGAGAAAAATAATATCTCGCAATCGCGTACACTACATTTTCTAATTTAAAAAAACATTACTATATTATTTATATAGTATAATATTAAATACAAATTACTCCAAAAAATAGATATATATATTATGTTTTGCGTGTCATATTGTTTTATCTTATTGTTCTTCTCATTTTTATATTTTAAATTTTGATATATCCTATAAGTTTAATACAGACTCTGTTCCATTACTAACTTGAAAAAATATATATTCCAGATACTGAATTAGCTTAGGGAGACGAAGAGATGCAAATTCAAGTCGCGAAATTCGTGCGACGAATAAAAGGAATCGACGACATGCTTTCATAGCTGTTTCTTTTCAACGGAGATCACGAAACCACGCGTATCCGCTCGGAGGGATTTCGTATAGATCGTATCGCGACAATTGGTAGTCAAGATCGTGTTTAGATAAAAAAGAAAACTGGAAGAAGATAGAGAGAAAACAGCTCCATTAGATGTTGCTTTGTCGTCATGAAAATACCATACATCGTCGCGTATTCGATCAGAGTCATCAAGCTGACAACTGTGAATCGAATTTTAACGGAAATCTAAGGATATAGAAAATGTCACATAAAAAAGAATAGAAACAAATAAATTATATTTTACTCTCTGAAGATTTTAATTTAGAATAGATGTAAAGAGTAAAATTTTTTCACGTTATATCATTCATTCAAGAATTAATCAAATACCATATTTAATTTTGGAATAATAATGCGTGATCATTAATTAAATAATTAAATTAATTCTAACAATAAAATCAATTTAACAATTTAATCAGCGATGTTTGAATATGTTAAAAGCTTGAATATCTTTATGAGAATATTTTATAGACAGAGTTTTTCACACTCTTAGATAAAAATTAATTTTTTTTTATTTTTTTTTGTTTTAGCTTCACGCATACACATAAACGTCGAATAATTTTCACATTAGAAAAAAAATTCTTGGCTGAGAGGCCCCGTTTCGTATATTCGTTACACGATTCGAGCCGAACTTGGATAAACTTGCCACGTGTGGCTTCTTTCTCTCTTTCTTTCTCGAAGATACATTCTTGCCTTAACTTCATCATTTGCATTCCTCGGCCCAAAGTGCATTTTTAGAAATGCGCCTTCATCTCGATCTCAGACGAGTCGCGTTCTCCACCCTTCTCTCTGCTAATATTATCGATTGTCGTCGGTATTTTAATCCCTGGAGCGACATGACAAAAACTTATGAGGGAAAAACGATAATATCTCGGCGTTTCGGTAGTCGAGATCGTGTCAAGATAAAGCATAAATCTCGGACGACCGCTGGAAAATAGCTCCATTACAGGCAATTGTTATGCACACAGTAGCAGCAGGAGGTTACGCCTGAGACAAAAGATATTGTTTCAGGCGCAGATTATTTTTCGCAAGGCACATTAGTCATCCAGGAGAGGATGAGTGTCTTAAGAAGATTTACAATTTCTTAAGAAGATGTATACCTAGATGCGTATCTTTTTGTATTGGGAAAACTCGAGATGCGAGAAAACCTCTTTTGACTAAGCCATTATCGGCGTTCTTTATCTCGTGTGAAACATCTTTAAATATCCTTAAACTATACTTCTGAGAAGTCGACAATAGGAATAAACTTCTTTAGGACTATGAAGACTACTGTGTAGATTAACCTTATCTCCTGCGTATTATATTTAGAATAAAAACAATTAACGTCAATAAGTATAAAAAAAATCTCCACGAAACATCGATTAGTCAAGAATGAGAAAAACTGAAGATGCTAAAATTATCATCTCAAATTATATCCCGTTAAGAGACCGGTTTCAAAATATATACCCACACACAGAAGGTATTTACTCCTGGTCGATGCCTGCATTTCTTTTTCAGGTAGATATTTTGCGCTTGTACTGAAAACGGAAATTTTTAATTTCTCGAAGAAAGTATTGCGAAAAGAGTAAAAATAATGAGAAGAAAAAGAAAGAATAGATTTTTCCTCGTATATGTACTTCCAGTATTACGATATCAGCTCTCGCAAGGATCTTGGCACGATGCGTGCAATGAAATGATTTATATATAAATATCGCAACTCTAAATAAAGCGAATCTACAATCGATGGTGCCCGTCGTCAATCTCGCGTAAAAAGGATTGAAGCTACGAATAAATCTTGCACAAATAAAAGAATACACTGTCTGATGAAAATTGTCAAAATTATTGATAATTATAAGGGCAAAAATTAATCGCACGCTTTATTGCGGCATTTATCCCGCTTAATAAGAGCAGAATCTTTTCGCATGGCGGACAGAATCGATCGGTATATTCTCTTAGTTAATCACGAAGAATAATTATTAAAATTTAATAGCCCTTTCTCCTTCTATCTCACGATGTTACGCGCGCTGCGACGGTTACTATAATTGCATAAAGAGCCCACCGCCGCATACGGTTGATTAATGCAAGCGATGATAACGCGAGCGAGATTATTTAGCTAACCTTTCGTCGTCGCATTTCTTGAACACATTCTCGTTTTGTTCGCGGATCTTGATGAGACTCGCCTACGATAATGACACGGCGCAATCGTGCCTTTTGAATATTCAATCGCGTATTTAATGCGCAACAAGATATTTCTAAGTAGATTAATTTGTTTTGTGGTTTCCGCTTTCCACGTGTTTCCACGTTTACGTTATCGCGTTTATTATATCGCACATGGATGTGTGTGTGTACATGTTCTTCTTGATTATTATCAATACTTTGATGATGTTTTTTCTGTTACCGAAACAAGCGAGTAATGATACATTTTATTTGACGTATCTCGATATTGAATTAATTAGAAATGCCAGCAAAAATATATTAATTGTGTTATTCTGTGACAGCAATCCTGTCTTTATATTTATATCCAAAATCTTGAAATAATAAGTCTTCCATAAAAATAATTAAAAACTATACTAATATAAAGAATAATAAGTGATATTTAATTATTTAAATCTTTCAACCGACTCAATTTTCTACAGCACGACGACTTTATATTGAAAAACATGTACCGTTAAATAATCAAAGAGCTGTAATGCAACCGTTGATTAATCATAAATAATTTAAGTATCAATTTATATAGTATATGATGGGGAAATTTCAAATTTAATTATGAAATCAGCCCACCGAGCTATAAAATGGACAATCCGATTATAAGCGCGCTTTCAGTTTGCGAATTGTATGTATTGTATATTAGAGATTATAATTCACGACTTTATAAATCATAGTGTAAGAAATGCATTCTTGAGCAGTATACGACGAGATGATCAGGAGATATGTACGATGTCTTTTATGCTTCATATATGCCAAGCACAATAGCGCTTTAACAATTACAGATGAATTTTCTCTTCATTACATATATCGTAAAATTTTTGTTTCATGTCATCTTCTTATCTGGGATCGGAATTTAGTACTTGCCGAGTGTTTTTCAGAGAACACATTTTTCAAATATATACATGTAAATTTCCAAGTGAGCACAAAAACGTAATTACTCAGTCTTTTTTTCGAAGAGAGTGCTTTTAAACACTTAAATATCTTTGATATAATGATGCATCGTCATCTCTTCTAATCGTCTTGCTATCGCGAAATCTTCTCACGGTTATTCTCCGTGTTTGATAGATTTCTCTTTCGCCAGTCCGTGTTAATTCGAAAAAATCTCGACCGTTAATTGCAATTGCGACAAAGATACGAAAAGCGTATATAGTCGACGCGGTTAAGCAACGACTACTAAAAACCGCGGTGCCTTTATCTGGGAGCGCAGGCAACTGATTTATTATAAGTAACGACGAGAGAGTAATCCCGCCTTAATCGACTGGCAATTAACTTCGCGTTTCCAATTAACGAAATAAGCCACGATCGTATTTTTCGTTGCGAACTCCGCAAATAACGACGGAGGTGATTAGTAATTACTTTCGGATATGCACTCCACATTACGTTGTTATCAATATCATCTGATATTGATAACAGTTGACGGAAAAATAAACTAGAGTTATTCGTACTATCTAGATCCTATTCGATTTAAGCGAAAAATTTTGATAGCGCGATTTGACAGTTTCCGACGGTCCGACCACGTGTGTCACGTGGTTTGTCTCTCGTAATCTTTTTCCTATTGTTTTCACGCGACTTAATGACTCATAGCAGGTTTTAAATTTGACATTAATTTTTGACCATCTTTATTTCACGCTACCGCTAATTCTAGTTAAGATTTTTAAGAGATAGGATAAAAAAAAGGACATAAATCGAAACATTTAAAAATATTGGAAAAAATAATTAAATTTAAAACTTAAAACCTAGTTATATTAGAATTGAGTAGTTTTTTTTTTTTTTTTTTTTTTTTTTTTAATTTAATTACACTGCGGGGGGAAAAAATTCTATAAAATATCTATGAAATGTATGTGAATTCTTTCAAGTGACCTATTTGAGCATAAAGCAAATCTATTTTAATATGTAGGCATAAAATACTGATTAGAGTAGAAAAATTTCATTAATAATAAGAATTATATCCAAGCATGGCTGATCGAGGCACGCACACGCACACGGATCTCGCGAGGCGAGCGAGCCAAAAAGCCTCCGGACCCTGTACCGAGATAGACCATAAGTCAGGCTCAAGGCGGCGTGGATACCCGAAGATATCCGTGAGGAACGACCCGGCGCGTCTTCTTATCCACGTCCGATCTGGTCGGACATTATAGGCGCGACAAGGTGGAAAGGAGACGGAGGCTAACGCGCGACCGTCGACGAGGAGAGAAAGACGGAGCGCTCGAGACGAAGAGCGAAACGAAGACGCGGACGCGCGCGGAGAGAAAGAGGGAAAGGGCCCGGATAAAAAGGGGGGGAAAAAAAAAACTTTTTTTTAAATCGATCTCGAGCGCGGTCACCGCCTCCTTGAATGCGGGACCTCGGTTTCCGCACGTGGGCGTCATTCGCTCCGCCTTTGAGAGTCACCGCGATCTGATCCGGAGTACCCGCCTAGTCCGGTCGCCAACGGATCCGACGATCCCTCCACGGATTCTATGCCCGTTCTCACCCCTCCTTGTCCATCGCGATCCCATCCCTTCCCGGTGGACCTGATCCTACTCGAGCGGCGTCGCCGCTGCCTTTCCGTGCCGCGGTCACCCCTCGTCCCGCGGCATCAACGCGGTGAGGTGACTGTCCAGGACAGTTTCAGAGACGCAGTCATCGGCTGCACCACGTCTTGAAGGCGCAGTTCTGTGTGTTATCTCGTATACACGAATATTGACGCGAGTGTGAACACGTTTGGATTCCCCGGATCATGATCTTGGAAAATTAGAGGAATCAACCGGACAATGATAGATTATATGAATTTGTAACTGAATTGAGTTGGATTGACTTTGGAATTGTTGAATTTCAACCTGGAAGCTTTCGACTATTGCTGAATTGGGGGTGAATGGAAGTGATAATATATTCTGATATTACGAAAGTGCAATTTCCAAGTTTTGCGACGAGCGTGTTGATGCGCGATGAAGAATATCCTTTAAAATCGACAGTGCACTTGAATTATATGATGTATAAACATTTTCTTGGATACTGTAAGAAAGACTAAGTGGATGGACTTAAATATTAAAAAATATTTACGATAGAAATGTGAATTATTATCTAAAATATAGAGGAGCCTCATAAATTTTATTAGATTTCTCAGAGAGAATTTAGATTTGGATCAATCTTGATGCACTGCCTTAAAAAAAAAAAAAAAGATTCAGATTATTTTCGGTCGTATATCGTGTTCATCAAAAATTATTACCCGTACAAAATTTCTGACAAATATCGAAGATAAATAAAATCTAATAATTTATATATACATATATAAAAAATGATTTTCCACTAATAATGTGACAAAATCCGAGATAAAAGCCCGCTATGCGAAAGAACGAGTGTCTTCTTCTGGAAATAAGAAAAATCTAATTGATAATGATCACGAAATTTGACAGATAAAGCGTAATTCAATTGGTGACTTATTATTAGTGCGGGTGATGTGTCAACGAATTTTTTTCAAATTCTGACGCCTTTGACTTCTTGGTTGACTTAAAAATAAACTGCGAGTAATTAGTGTGAAATAATTACTAATCATAGCTGATAAAATATATATATATATATATATATTTCATGAATATTTGTTCCGACAAGGATCGCGATCAAAGTTTCGAGCAATATGGAACATCCTGATCATAAATCGTCGAGAATTTCCAAGTTTAACAATTAATGTAGCCGGTAAATATATATATATCTTCTTCTACGAAAGAAGAAATTAATTAGCGAGGCCCATAGAAAAAAAGGAAAAGAGTGAAAAGTGATACGGTGTCGTACTCTATTAAATTATACATAGTGCCGAAGAGAAAACTGTATACAATCATATATGTTTGTCTTGCTACGAATATTTCCGGGCCAAATAAATTTCCATAAGGCGAGGATGCCAAGCGCTGACTGATAGATAACACGTGAGTATTACACTGAATTTTTGATGATAGCGAAATATTCTTGGAACGCCAAGTTTTATTATAAAAAATATTTATAAATTATCTTTATAAAAAAAAAAAAAAAAAATGAAAGATAATACATCGCGGACTCCCAACAGCTTCTCTTCATCTATTTAATCGATCTTTGCCATTCAAGGGCGATAAAATTTCAAATATATCTTTGAATCAATCGGTGTCGCGTAAATTTAATTATTATTAATCGCCGCATAGTAGCCAAGATAAAATTAACGTAATCGCGAAAACGCCGCAGTGATTTTCGCGAATCGTGATTTTTGTATTCGCGCGACTAATTGTAAGACCGATAAGGGGATGACCATCGCCCTTATCAGGATGCATGCTACGCGATTATAATGTATTTAGCATAAATGCGATCTCTCTCTCTCTCTCTCTCTCCTTATCTCTGTTGACGTTTCCGCGTTGATGTTAATTAGCGATAATAACGATGACGATAGCTCACATACAGAAACAGTATTAGCAACCTTCATCATTGCACGTCCACACTTGTAAAATTTCGCTCATATCACATTCATGTGGATATTGAATTGCGAATTGATATTAATTAAAAGATCGATATCGATCAGTTCGCGCATCTTTTCGCTATCGATTATAATAACAGAGGACTTTCTTGCTCGTCTTTTTTACATGTCCTCGATTAAAAAGGCTAATTTACGTCTATTTCTGTTTGAATTATGTATTACATTATTATGCAGCGCTGATAATTTTTGCGAGGTTGATGAGCATTTCGATGTGTGGGTGCGAAACACCGATATCCTCGGTAATTATCGATACTGCTTTGCGTAGACTTTTGAAGCATATATTGAAGATTATATTATACCCGGTGTCGCCATTTACATCACGCGGTTAAGAAATACTATTTTTATGACAAGATGTTAAGGATTCGCGTGATGAAACTGCTGATCCAGAAAAAGATGATTAACGGCCTAACGGCAGTCGATTCGAGCGATTCTTGTAATATTAAGAGCGATCCGATGTTAGCTGCCAGTCCTTATCAATTAATCTCATTCATTACCGTTAATTATTCTAAGTAGAATGCCGAAAAGATGTCTTTCAATTCGATATGTGTATAAGCTAATAAATAATTGCACTTAAAGACTGTATATATAGATCTTATTCGTCTGTGTGTGTGTGTGTGTGTATGTGTGTGTGCCAATTAGTGCGTGGAATGTAACTTTTAAAAAGGAAATTAATAATATTCGCATAAATTTTCTCAAGTGCAATAGCGTTTATTTTACTTTGCTGTAATAGCGATGAAGATTAGACGTTGCCGAAAATAATGCGATATAAGAAACAATATAAAATAAATACACGATTTTTGACGGAGTCTTCAAATTCCGATTTGTATAAAAAATAAAAGCTTCACGAATTTTTCTAAAAAAAAAATTAATACACGGAGTTTCAAATAATTTAGTAAAAAAAAAAAAAAAAAAAAAAAAAACCTCGAATTTCATGCGCGCGTTGAATTTTAAGGCGAAATCACGAATCGCCGTAAGACGATTGTGAATAAAATGGGAAATGTAAAGTTTATCGCTCCGCTCGCACGGTCGCGTTGCAAGTTTCGTTATGTGTGTGTTCCAGATGAGGAAATAGCCCGATACATTCTTCGGAGGAACAACGACGGTCGCCGATAAATCACGAATTGCTCGACGCGGCTGTGCCGCAATATCGGTTAACGGTTATTACGATCGAGAATATGAAACATTTAACTGCATGGCATGACATTACCGCCGCATCTGGCGTGTAAGCGCGATAGTCACGAGCTACAGCCGTCACAATTCGTTATCTAGTCCGTCGTTATCTGAAACGCGAAATTGAAAACAATGCCTCTGTCCGAGCACGACTTTTTCGCTCTTCGACTTTATTAGCACGTTGCGTATGAAACATAGCATTAGAAATAAAAAATTACGTATAACTATTAAAAAAATTGCAATACAAATTATAGATAATGAAAAGTATAAGATAATCGTGTGAAGTATATATGTTTACCTCAAAAGTATTATCGTAAAATATTCCTCGATTTCACGATAAAGAGATTTATCATTTTGCAAATGTTATCAAATTTTTTTAAATTGATATTACAAATATTCGCCGCGTTAAATCTTACTCGACCGTTTTGCGCGAACTCGATATTACTCAATTTAGCGAAAATTCCTGCGTTATAATTTATGATTTGTTTTTCGACCGCGTGGTTAACTTTTAATCGGTATGGCAGTAAATAAATATACATATATAACAACACAATCATATAGACATAAATAAATATATTTTTCATCGATATGATCAAATTAAGCAAACAGATCCAGCTGGCGCAATCATAGCACCCATAAATATCGATTTATCTACCGAGATGCTGCGCCAGACATCGTCAATAATCCAGCATCTGTTGCACGAGATACTCTCCAGCGCCACCATCGCGATGTCTGAACCATCCCGTTACCTGAATAATTTCTTGCGTCTTTTTTTTTCATCCACAACTTACCCTCGAACATCATCCCAAGAGCGCTTCTTATTTTACGCGCAGCAATTAAGATCACTCTTTGATGCTATCAGTTGTCAAGCTCTTCTGTGAACTTATCATCTCATTTTTAGAATTTCGATATAATTAATAGAATTTTAACTTCCTTTCAAAGAGATCCAAGCTTTTTAAAATTATAGGATTTCAAAAAAAACTTTGAAATTAATTGTATCGTCTATATAAGATCAGAGAGAGAGAGAGAGAGAGAGAGAGAGAGAGAGAGAGAGAGAGAGATTAATTATTTTTTAAAGATCGATTGTGCAATTAATTAATAACGTGTGAAATCTGATCATATTCATGAAGAAATAAATGTTAACACGGTAAGGTAATTTTGTTTAACGAGTAGGCGTAAAATCGATTCCGCTCTCGGTCCCGACGAGCCTCGTAAAAATTACGCGCCGAGATAGATAATTAGTCGGCGAAGCTATTGTTGCCGGTTAACACACGGGCGGACCGTATCGCGGTGCGGGAAATAACTGTTTAGATAAAAACTCACGTGGTGGAAGAATGGCGGTGCCGGCATATTTCGATGCACCATGATAAGTATTCATGAGGTTATCGTCGACTCCTTTAACGTCGTCCTGTCTGTGCACGACGCGTTATCTCTCCTAGCAGGATAACGATATCTACGTCACTCGCTTCGGAATATGTCGAAATTTCATTCATCACATTTTCCAGATCACTTTTCCAACACTATTCTCTTAGCAATTTGACTTTTAATTCAATATCTTTTTCAGATAATTTTTTTTTTTTTTAAGGAAAACATTTTAATTACGTGAAATAAATTGTCATGTAGACAAAAATATGTTACGATAGCTAGACTAACATAAAATAACTGATACGAAAATAGCAAAGAATCAACTCTAAAAACTTTTAACATTCGAATAGCCAACAAGACTATTTACTTGTCAAACCAACATTTCCCTCGCTTAAATGAAACATTACAAGTCGGATATCACATCTAATAAATTTTTTCCCGGTACGTCTCTCCTATATGTAAGAGGGTGTTTCGCGTAGACATACGTACGACTATCGGCCGCTCGTAAAGCTCTCACCATGGTAGAACAATGGCTGTCGCTGGTATCGCGATACGTTCGTACACACCACTCGCTTTCGGTATCGTACTCGCCTTTTATCACGCTCCTACGTTCGTCGTCTCACCAACGCTCGGACAAGTGTCGCGATATGCGGGTGAAACTCCACTTTTTACCCTTTTGCGCAGTGTTACACCCGAGCCGAACGATGATAAGTGTAATCAAACCTGTTAACATTTGACAGGTGCAGAGCTAATATCGATATATTGAATAGTTGTAAGAAAGCTAAATTAAAAAGAATTTAGAGAATATAATTATAATACCTATATATAATATTAAATATTGTTTCTCTATCTGTTTTTAAAATATATGCGGATTAGAAAGAAAAGTAAAATTTTTCATAGTAATGTAGCGTAACGAAAGTAAAAATTACAATGTTTAGTGCTGATAAAATGAAAATAACGTAATCATTGTTAAGCTTGTTCGTCAATAACGTCACACGGTAATGAGTTCATGTTTACGTTTATGAAGAAAAATTTCTTTTTCTAAGAACATTGCTGAATAATATACGATAACAAATAGAAAAACGTTCTTTTATCTCTATTAATGTTGAACAAATTTACAGAATAACTTAAACATCGACAAGCAACCAACGTGCATATAATATATCCGGTGAGAATTATTTATTCATCGTGATTTAGTTTGCAAATGGTATATCGCTCTCTTGAAAATTATTCGGTCGAGTTAGGGAAGACCATCAGAACATACTATTATCGACTACTTTACGATAAGTTATCGCATTACCGGGTGCTCTTCAGCGATTATTTCACATCCGTTTTAAACAGTCGTCTGTAATGAATGTCTTTCTGGTCGGTCACCTTCCGCCTACACTTGACTCTTTTTTTTAATCTTCGTAGGTAATTTAAAAATTTAAAAATTCGTAATTACAGATAATTCTATTCTGCTTTCGAATTTGATAAATTCTTTTATTCGTTTTACTCTTGTGAAATTATTTTGTACATAATTATAATTTATTTGATATTATTTGTTTAAAAAAACATATATACTGTAAATTGTATTTAATATTTAACGAAGCTTGTCCAATCTGTTAGATTATTAATTATGAAATGCTAGAGAAAAAGGTGAGGATTATAAATTTTAGTCTATGAATTGTACAATAATTCACTGCTACCAGACACAACCTTTAGGAAGGATTGCGCCGAGATGTTACCAAACATCTCTAACTTTCCATAAATCGCTTTGGGAATAAAAAACGCTCCGACACGAGTGCCGGTCTTTTCGGAAGGAGAAGGAAAGCGCTCGATCCGCCGATCTGAAGTGGCACCAGATCCTTTACACGTCTTCGGGGATGCATACGTTCACGTCCATCCGTCTGCGTACGTATACGCATACGAAGAAACGCGTAGGTGGATACGACCAAGGCGGCGCACTCTGAAAGCGATCGTTGGCTTTTTAGGCCTAATTAGTTATCGCTTGGCGTCTCGTCTCGTTCCTGAAACCTGGATCGAAGACGATGACGTCGTCGAGAATCCTCTCAAGCTTTCGTCCTTCTTCCTTCTTCACAACACGATCCTTTCCTTAAATGCATTCGTTGCATCCTTTATTTTTTTAATCGATTTTTATTTTATCAACTTTTAACGAACTCCAAAAAATTTAATCACGTCACTCGTTCGAATGAGTGCGTTGTGTCCTGTCGCAAGAGACAGGATAATAATTTGTAAATTGTAGAGAGAAGAAGAAGCGTGCACAGTTCTCTCCGATATACATAAAATGCGAAATGGATTTTTTTTTTTCAGCAATGTAAAGCTCCGAGGACTATTTCGCGGTTCCATGGAAGAGGAACAACCATAACGGCAAACGATCGCAATCGCGTAACCTTTAAGGATAATCATATACGCGTCTACGCACTTGCATTTATCCTCGACGACGTTGCCGCAGATCCATAAACCACTTAGATACTCGACAGCAGGTACTTTCGATGCTCCCTTACCCACGTGCTGTGAGTCTTAAATAAGCACCATTGCCACATCGGGCCGCCTTTCCACGGCAGAAGTGCGTGTCCGTAAAACCGACGCGTTACATTACGGCGCGTCGTGCAACTTTATATTAACCCACGGATACACGGATATTGACTTTAGTATGTATCGCACACGGGCGTCGAAATAAGGTGGAAACCCGTACTATTTTTTTTATTTCCCTCAAATTGATATCGATATTATTTATAAAAAATTAATTCATGAAAAAAATACAATAATAATTTGCACTTAAATTAAATATTAATTTATTTAAAATATTCACGAAGAACGACGATCAAGTTATTTTTATATTTTGTGTCAAACTATAATAATTGATAATTATTATCAAGAGATAATCGAATGTATCAATTTATTTTTGCATCAAAATATTTGTTTGCGTCTTCAAAACACTACGTGGAAAAATATGTGACGGATATGCCTCGCTATTTCTAAAAAAGAGTTTCGCCGCCCATGGTCGCCCTGCGTTGAGACGATCTTCGCACGTAGAATTGCACTTTCCATCATGTATCGAATTGCATTCCGAAAGATTCGGGATGCACGCTACTCGGGAAATAAACGATCGAAATTCGCTGGCAGCGCGCACACGCGATCGGCTATTGCGAGAGAATAAAGAATTTAGATGGCGTTTCTCGTGCGGCAATCGAATAAAGGATTACAAAACGCGTTCTCCTCGTCCTTAATCTTCGAGCGCATTTCCCGAAAGACGAGAAGAATATACACGAAACCGTTATGAGAGGACGCGTTCCTCCGAATTTAGGTAGGCGTGTTGAGTCGTTTCGATATCGTTATATAAGATCGAGGTGCGAATTTCGGAGATTTTTCGGTGAAAGTACTCGCCTTCTCGGTCCCGTATAAGTTATTACGAGCAGATGGTGATAGGACTAACGACGTTTTTCCACTTTCAAAAGTATCTTTTCTCTTGTTTGATTTCTTTTTTTATATAAGTAAAATAACAAGTATCGAAACGTAGATTTTTCCGTAAGCTATACAATATATTATATGTAATATATTACTTAATTATTGCATCGATTTTTCGTCTAGTAGATGTTATAGTTTTTTTTATTCATACGTGTTAATATTTCACGTCAATTATTTTATTTAAAACGACAGGTTGAAAAATAGATATCAAAATCGGGAGAAATTAGCTAACAATAAGTTGTTAAGTAATAAAAAAGAAAATTTAGAAAATCACACTTGTAGTCATATTTATTTAAGAGCAATTATATTATTTTATATATTTATGCACATTTATGTCGATACATGGCAATAATTATTTCATGATTATATGCACGTTCGGTATGTCTCGTGTCATATTATCATTCGTTTTCTATTTTTTTCTCTCCAATGAGTGCGTATCCATATTTCGACCATTTCATTTCAATATCAAATTTCGATAGCATAAAACGCTTCATATATTAAACAAGTTACGAAATATAAAATGTGAAAAATATTCGCAGTTTTAGCGCGGCAAGTGGAACAATGAACTCGCGACCAGTTCTCGATGCAATTCGTAATAATGTCGACGTGAATAAACCTATGTGAGTTCATTTTTTATCGCGGGGATAGGGAGATGGATTTCTGGACAAAAGTTCCAACACAAGCAAAATTATAAATAATTGAAAAAAGCCTGAAGATTATTATCGATAAAATTGATAATAATCATATCTTTAGACATCTATTTTAGCATCAATTGCTTTTGACAAACAATTGCTGGGGAATATGTTTTTCTAAAATATATCTTTACAAAATAGAAGAGTTCGGACAGCGCTCTCTATATCAATTATATTAAATTTTAAAAAGGGACGTTAATTTCACTGATGTGAGATCGTGCAACATGCCCACGCACACTTGGCCCCCGCACACGCGTAAACATTACTTCGCCCACGTCGTTCGATCTGGATACAATCTGGATTATATTACCCGATTTTCTCACTCGGAACCCTCACGAGGGAAAGACAGAGGCAATCCGGTAGCGGAGGAAATTATGTATCGGACGAGATCTCTTCGGAGCTCGCGAATATCGTTGATCCGATCCGCGATCGTTCGCTCCCGAAACTCGAGAGACGCGAATAAAGTCGCGAGATAACGGATCGAGTTACACGCGCGTGTAAAATTTCGAGGAGGAAGATTCCGGTCGCGTAGCGTGATAGGGGTAGTTGGAGGTATCGAGTAAATTGAGGATAACTGAATCGTTGGGCCTTGATATGAGGAAATAGGAGACGGTGAGTATCTTCGCGCATCTCTAACCGATTTTTACACATTCGCGTTGAGCCGCATATACCGACTTTATCATTCTACCATATTTAATGTACCATAGATACATAAGTATAGTTCATATTAAATTTTATTATTTTTCTATTTTTCTTTATCCCTTTTAATATCGTATAGTTTTTTTTTTATTTCGATATGACTATATTTAAAAAAAATACTTTTGCATAATTAAAATAATTAATCTTTATTCAATTTTAATTTTACCATTTAATCATAATTTATATCTATTATATTTTATATCAAGCCTTTGTTCTCATAGACAAAATTTCGATACAGCAATAGACAGTAAAATGATTATAGCATTAGATGCAAGAGTTAGTTTCTAGAAATAATGTTAAAGCGACGAAATTATAAAAATGAAATTATGAGCGAATTATGAAAATGAAACGTTGATCCGCATTCACTTTCGACACCGTGCCGTTTAATTCGCGTTCACACTTACCGTAAGATCGTAAAATGATCGTTAATCGTGTTTTATGAATCGATAAAAATCACGGTGATTTTCCGTAATAATAACGTTGCCACGCTTTCTGCCAAAAAGTGATCAATTAGATAATAAATTCACGTGTTTAAGATCGCGCGCGGATAATATATGCGATAATCAGCATAATTTGTTACGGCAATAAAATTCACTTTTTATAAAATTTATAATAAATGCGCAAAAAAAGTTCTTCGATCAAAGATAGCTAAATCAGATTGTGAGTATTTCAAAATATTATTTTAGCTCGTTATATATTGTTTGTTGTGATCCTTAAACAAAATAGCGTAGTCCTATGACGTAACGATATAGCTATAATAGTGTATGAAAAATGACGAGTACCTTCTTTTCTTAATGAAATAATGCGATAGCGGAGGAAACAATAATCGGAGTAAATTCCGCGACTTGCGTGTTTAAACCGGTATCCCGGCAATTCGGCTCGCGTTCGCTACTTAACAAAAACAGAGCAAAATCGACGAAAGGATGCCGTCGATGAAAGGATTAAAACGCACACCTGCACTCAAGAACGGAGCGAACGATCCTTCGCCCATGCTATCCGAAGCGAAGTCGCGTCGTCCGATCTCTCTCCATTTCACTGCGCGTCTCGTTTCTTCGACTGCCGGGGCCCGATCGGTGCCCCATCCGCCGTCTCATTAGCCGGCGATGTAATTTTCAGGGAGCTGTCCGTTAATCCTCTCTTCTCCTTTTTTCACGCGACCGTCCCTCTCGCTCGCTCATCGCCGCGCGCCTTCCTCGCCCCCTCCGCCTCCCCCTCCCCGTCACCACCTCCTTATGTTCCCTTTGATCCGGTCCGAGGGACGCTTTCCGGGATCTTGTCGGGCGCGTCCTCGACATCCGACGTCGCCGTCTTCGAAAGCGCCGACAAACTGGTTTCGCCCTGTACGTACCGTATTAGCGACATAAAATTCGTGAGAGGCTCGAGCGATGGAATCGACCGAGCGGGTCAGTCAATGAACACTCGAAAGAGAAATCTCCTGAGGATCAATTTTGTCATCATTTAGACTAATTCCGGACGTTGGAAACTTTCTAAATTTATTCAGAATTTTGTTTTTCTTTTTTTCTTTTTTCTTGCATTCTTACACGTATATACTAATTTCTGAAACCGGATATTATAGATTCAAGAAAACCAAGTGTGTTCAGTAATTAAGCGAGAAGATCGTTCGAACAATTACTTTTAGATTTGAATCTCCATCAACGTGAAAGGGCAGGATAGTATCTAGAAAAATTGACGCGCTCTTTATCTAGTTATCAAAGGGAATCGTCATCGACATAACTCACCATCTCGCGCTCTCTTTGCTCGGATGAGCAAAACTCATCCGGCTTAAAACACGGAGCCGCGCGAGGTGGAAGGGGAAATCGCTGGGCAACGACCAGCTGTTCTCTAAACGCTTTCAAAAAGCTCGGCCGCACCCATCTCCTTCGGTCTCGCCGGGCATTCACGCTCGGTTGACACCCGGTATGCGTAAAGACACAAGGTTGCTCCTCTGTAAGTGTGATTATACGTAACCTGTAAGGTGCTTGAGTTGTAACCGCACGTATGCGTACGCTCGTAATGATCAAGGATTACGAGCGAACGTGAGAACTCGTCTCCAACGCGAAACTCCACACATCGGGATTAGATATTTACCGAAAATCACCTTTCTCTTCTCAGTATATTTTTTTAGAGCATCTTGCACGCGCGAGATGTTTTCGCTGCATCAATTAGAAATCAATTAGAAATTGATTCTCGATTCTCGTTTCACACACTAATACTTCATTACAGATATGAGACTTCATGAAACGTGACTTTGTTGTAAAAAATCGTTCATCCAAAAAATTATTTTTCAAGCGTTCATAAATTAAATGTTAATAAAATATAATTGGATATAAAATAAATAAATAATTTTTTTTGTGTAATTAAAAATACGCGATAAAAAAATGTGTCTTTCCTTCTTTTTCATTTATAACTTTTCGCTGCATCAATTAGAAATCAATTAGAAATTGATTCTCGATTCTCGTTTCACACACTAATACTTCATTACAGATATGAGACTTCATGAAACGTGACTTTGTTGTAAAAAATCGTTCATCCAAAAAATTATTGTTCAAGCGTTCATAAATTAAATGTTAATAAAATATAATTGGATATAAAATAAATAAATAATTTTTTTTGTGTAATATTAAAAATACGCGATAAAAAAATGTGTCTTTCCTTCTTTTTCATTTATAACTCTGCATTAAAAATACTATTATTATCTAGTCGACTTTCTGGTCACCTTCCCTTATACATTGATAATACTATCGCTGCTTTTGTATGAGTAGGATCGAACCTCGCGCGCGATCATTTCCTGTCACTCGTTCTAGAACTAATTTTAATATTTATCTGGCATACAAATATCCTATAATATGTATTAATCGCACATTTCATGTACGCATAAACATATAATAGTATACGTTTAGTTTTCCCATAATTACGAGCGTCTATCTGAGACGAGGAAGAGAAAAAGAGACAGGCCTTCAGGATAAATTTATCTCTTTCTCGTGTCTCTTGCTCTCTCGCATCTACGTTAGTGTGTGTTACGGACTTGCGATCGTTACTTAAGGAGGCCCATTTAAACAATCCTGCAAATGGCTTATCGCGTTATAACTGTCGACCAGTGGTGCAAGAAAATATTTTGATCTCCTACTTCTCGTTTTTTTTTTTTTTTTTTTTTCTTTAAATATAATAGACATATTTTACTTTTAAGTTTTTTTTTTATTTTTAAAATATCGATTATATATATTTTTCGATCCGATTCCTAAAAGTAATGTCTAATTTAGTATTGTAGTTTTCGTGTGTTTAAGAGATGTGCCTAATAAAAAGATACCCGTCTCTTTCAAGATCTTTTAATGATACCCCCATTTATTTCCATTCATGCCGTGCCAGTTGGACTGTCGTCCAACTTGTCATTGTTAACGGTACCGCCGTTCTAATATATGGACCATTTATTTTGAGGGTAATGTGAATAAGGAAGTCTGAAATATACAACAAATTTAAAGGGTAGAAGTATTAAATGAAATCTTGTATTTATCTAAAAATTTAGAATTTTTAATTTTGTACGTCACTTTGATAGATTTTATCTATTATTTCATTTTTGATAATTTTAGAAACTTTTCATTAATATCAATGATAGATCATTATGAAAAAAAAATTTCATTAAAAGAAAAATTAATTTTTCTATTTAACTGCCAATCGTTTTAATATCAATTTATAAGTTGAAGAGTTTTTAAGAAAATACGTGTCAATAAATCTCGACGCTTTACGATCTGAATAATATCAGAAATAAACATATCAAACTATAGGGGCTAACTCATACGATCTATCGCTTTCGATCTTCGGAGAGAGATCCCATTAAAATTTAACGTCCTCGAGACGGACAGGACATGGATTCGTCCTGCCGATTTCTCCAGAGACCCCTAGAATAAAGTCCACTAAAAAACTAAACACTCCGAAGGACGATATACGCATCGCCATTAACTCGCGAGATTAATTATCACTTTAAAGATCCGGCTCGGACCTTTTAACACGCCTCCATATTCCATCGACCTCGGTGTCGACGACGACGACGACGACGACGACGACGACGACGACGACGACGACGACGACGTCGTTAGCAGGGCGGACAAATACTCGGGATCTCTTCGATGTCCGCAGGTCGATTTTTCCGACTCGGGTTGTCCGGTTAGCACACGCGCTATTTCTTCACGTGTCCCGTGTATATAACCGACATAATCGTAAATTATAACAACACCTTCGCGCGCTGGAAGCCGAGATGCGCCCACGGTGCGTGCGTGATCACGTGGTCACGCTTGTCGAATACGAGATTCTAGCGGAAGGGAAAGAGAGAGAAGCAGAGAATTTATTTCGCCTTCAAGCTGTCCCCTGTCAAACGTTCAAAAGGGTCATTATACCTATTACGTGAGTTAAAAAATATATATATATATATATAACAGAAAAAATAATATAGAGCGATCGCAACCTAACCGACCACATCACAACCGACTTTACAGGACGTTACAGGATCTTGTCAAGGCGTAAGCCCTCGGATGGAGAAGCGTGTATCAAGAGTTTATGACATTCTTTCCTCGCGTCCCGCGATCTGGATTCGATTCGCATACGCGCCTCCACATCCGGGGCGACCGGTACCGAGACGTCATACGTCAGATTTACGGCCGATTACCGCGGCTAATCCCGACAGTGTCTCGAAAGCGCGGCTTTCGTGCCTGGCTTCCCTGGCGGCAACTGTAAATTCGCAATAAAATCTTATAAAATCGTATCGGCCTCTTCTTATCAACGGACTCTTTCTCCTTCTTTCTTTCTTCGCACTCGCTCTCTTTCTCTCTCTCTCTCTCTCTCTCTCTCGGTATCGGCCGAAGACCCGTTACGTCGGAGGACGAGGTAATTAATTTCGCCTTGCAAACGCGCCTCGGCACTAGGCCAATGCAAACACCTCCTCACCGAGAAGGCGATCCAGCCGCACGACGTTGCATATAAATATATATATATATATATATATATATATTGTGTATATATATACAATATATACACACATGTGCAGCGGCGCGCTTGCGTTTTAACTCGCGTCGTCTACCTTCTATAAATCCGCGGGAACCGTCGTTCGTCCTGCGAGAGGATGGTAACTGTTTTCCGCATCGCGGGGATAAGATATGTAACGTGCGGACTATATCATTATTTCGACGAGATTAAACATGCGCATCGCGCGAATCTGGCGTATACTTTTACGGTAATCTTGTTTATAAAGATAGAGGCTTCTTACTCTCTTACGTTTAAAAATTCTCGCGAGGCCCTGATTTCCGAAATTGTTCGACCGGCTGTTTCGTCCTGCGAACCAAAATGTCGGAAAAATTCCATCGCTTTAAGAAACTGGTAAACGATACGACTGCATCGCGGCGTTAATTAACGCCTGGGGGAGAGAGCCTTAGAGGAGATTCGTTCTCCTTTCTCGCCTATCTGTCTGTCTCTTTCTAGAAGCAGCGTGCATTAATTGAACTCGCTTAAATTATTGCGGACCGCTAATTGCGCGGCGTTTCTCTCGATAGTTTGTAGGAGGTATCCGCGATATGACTATTAGAATAAATCTTTTATATTAGAATAAATAATATTCCTATTTGCGCACGAAAGAAGATCGAAACATGTTTTATAATAATTCGATCGAAAAGAAGACGAAAATTTTTGATGTAAAAATATCTCGAAAAAATATAACATGCAAAATTTTTTTCTGATATTTTTACGAGGAAATTGATCGCCTACCGAGCGCGATAATCACGGGATTAAGTTATCGGAAAGATTAAAGCGTGTTACCGGATCGTTTGCGGAGAGGAGTCCGACACCTTCGAAGCGGCCGAAGCATCGTACAAAGAGTATCGCTAGGAAAGCATAGGTAAAAGGACTTGCCGACTTAGCGTACCGAGTTCCAGGGCATCAGCTCTCGCACAGAGTCGACCGATAGGGATTGCGATACGATAGAGTGCGTTATCAAGCCGCGCATTCCAGCGATATCGCGAGCACGCGGATGAGCGAGATACGCGTACCTCGCCTCGTAATACCGACGTTCGTTATATCGGCGATACGTCGATTTTTGATTCAGGAGTCCTTGCGATTGTCGTGGGAGCCAAAGTTCCTCGAAGTCAAATTCGCGTCGTCTACGATTTTCCTTTCCGAGCATTTTAATTCCCGAATCATTGCGCATATATATTATATATTACACGCAATGCGTAATCTTCGTATCTTCAACATTGTTTTAATGTATATCCGAAATATTCTCTTTTTCTTAAAAATATTGCCATATTTTCATCTTTCATCATTGAGATCATCGATCCATTCGCAAAAAAGATTCTCTCTTTGATTACGGAATGCGCGCATGATTATCAATCGCCGTAGGAAATGCAACGATGTTACTTCTCGGTTATGATCCTCCGTGCGCGCGTAATACGAAGTCGAGAGTATCGCGTTACCCTTGAGAAAAATCTCTTATCGCGTTATTCGGTGCATCATCTCGTATTAATACGCGCGATCCATCACGCGCGACGTTAATTAATAATATACGCCTGTTTTCGCGTCGACGGAAACCTGTGCGGTGTTGAGCCCGAGGCCTATGATCGCGCACGTAAATCGGATAAGAATTTTCTTTAAAGAAAATGCAGCGATCTTTCGCAAAAATTTTTCTCGCGAATCGTATAAAAATTTGAACTTTCCTTTTATGCTATTTCAATAGATTATGTTGAAAGATAAAAATCATTAAAAATTATTCGAGAAACGAGGCTTTCGATTATACTGTACATTACGTAAAATAAAAACAGAGCCAGTTTGTATTCAACTTATGACTTGAGAACTGTCAATGCTTATTGAAATAGATGGGATGAAATTTTTCATAGCCCTTTAGCTCTAATATTTTATCTCTCGCGATTAAAATGAAACTCGTAACTTTTTCGTCGCACGTATCCTTCTCTCGCGGCGCCTGTGCATATATCGAGAAGTTAAATCGTATCGATATACGAGGTATTAACTGCGCGATTGGCCGATAGTTACACGACCGTGTCTGGTTCACCCTCAGGCAGATTCTCACAGCGGCCGAGGGTAAGTCATCAGCGTGGACCATAAATTCGCACGGATGAACAGCCTCGTCTCGGCAGAGAGGAAGAGAGAGAGAGAGAGAGAGAGAGAGAGAGAGAGAGACGCAGCAGAGAACCCGATAACTCCATTAAATCTTAATAAAACTCCACGTTGGAGTTACCCATCTTACCTTAACGCATCTTCGCCGGCGGGAATGTCATGTCGCCGCGACGATCGCATCGAAATTCAAAACTTTTCTCGATCTGCATTTTTTTTCTCACGCAATTTATCCGATTCCGCGAGCGCGTGTAATTCAAATGCCGGAGTAAGAGCGCGTGTTTTCCTTGGATCGCTCGCTATGCGGACGGCGACTTTCGTTTGATAAAAATGCGAGAGGGGAAATTTATAGTCTCTCTCTCTCTCTCTCTCTCTCGCTTGAGACGCTCCATCTAAAGTTACGCATCTGAAAGATAATTACATCGCGCTTATCTCTCTCTTGTCACCGATATGATCTTCGCGCACACACGCATACACGAGTGTTTATACATTTATTATTTTTGCAAAGATTTAATTAGTAATATTTCTAATTTATTGCTATAAATGATATGTTAATACGCGTTCTTTGAATTTTCAATCTTTCTCACTCTTTCGCGGCTTCGAAAACAATCTCGAGCATCGAGGCGTGGCACGCGTGTTCGCGTGCTCGGCTTCGATACATCGCACGATTGCGTAAGCCGATTAACGGTAAAGTCGTTTACGATTCGGTAAAAAAATCGACACGCGATGCAACGTTACATCGCCACTGCCGCTGCAACGATCGGCGATCGAATGCATTCGAGCGAAACGCGGACTCCGATCCGATAGAGCTTCTCCTACGGTAGCTAAATATATCCCGGAAACACTACAGGCACTATTGCCAATTGTGCGAAGTTGCAAGTTGTTATGAGGAGATTAACTTCTTTTTTTCTTGCACGTGGCAGCAAGAGTATTTATTAAACTCGGTATACGAGAATAGAATGGAATAAAAAAAAAAAAAAAAAAAAAAAAATGCACGACAAAAAGATCCTATTTACAGTGACGGTCAAATGACAGATCACTATCGGGAAAGAATCTTTACTTGACGTAAGAGTGAGGAAACTTTCGGGATTGATTGAAAGTAACGCGTGCGCCATTAAATTGATTGCCGCATTTCGTTCGTAATCACGTCGAATTATGAAAATTATCATGCGGTCACGATTATGTCAATTTGTTTCAATATATCAACCGCCATTCTCCCTGCGACGTAATAAATCTCCATCGGGATGTGTAAATTGACCAACCGCTTATATATATATATATTCCGATCGTTCCGAGTGACCGCAATTATTCCTGCCGTGTGACAAGTATATATACATACTTTGTCAATCGCGCGCCAGACGAGAGGAATGTCATCTCGAGTCGGATGTTAACCGCAAATGCAGCTGCATCGTGTCTAATCTCCTCCGACGCATGAACTTGACTATACTCATTATCATATCTCTCTCACGCTAAAAATAAAACTAAATCTTTAAAACAAAACTAAATCTCGCTTCTTCCAATCGACCGCTTTTATCCTTCTCCTTTCGTAGTGTAGCTTCATATCTCTTACTTAAACAAGTAGCTTATTTGCTGCGTACTGTTACGTTCTTACGAGAGCAACACGTGTCCAGGATGAAGTTATCGCGCCATAATAAAAAAAAAGAAAAGGAAACGAGGAGAGAGAGAGAGAGAGAGAGAGAGAGAGAGAGAGAGAGCGAGGCGGACTTATCAAAGTCGCGCATCGGACGGTTTAACTACTTTGCAGATTAGCTGCACGGATATCGTACGACCTGGCCGATAAAATCGCGGCCGTATCTACCGGGCACAATAATCGTAACGTCCCAGTCGGGACGCAATAATAATCGTCCGCCGCCGGGGCGAATAAACGTAATGGAGCCTTATCGTTAATTGGATGATAAAGGTAAAAGTATCGTCGCGCGCGCCGTCCGCGGATCTTCTTACTCGCCATATCCGCGATTTATGCTGTGGACGCTGCCGATCTGACGCTTGACCGGTTTGGATCCCCGATCGGGAAAGGGGGAGGGAAGGGAGGAAGAAACAAGAAGAGAGAGAGAGAGAGAGAGAGAGAGAGAGAGAGAGAGAGAGAGAGAGAAACGCTTATCGCAGTCGCGCGTTATAAATATATCCCGGCAAAGTATAAATACCGCGAGTAACGAGTCGTTGCGGCGAAAAATAATGAGAGAAATAGAAAAACGGCGAAATCTTCGCCGTTATTTAGAATAGGGGACCCGCGATTACTTTACGCCCGCTTAACATCGTTATAAACATTTTCGCAGACACGCTGATCTGGCTAACTAACTGACATATCGGTACTGGTAAATTGTAGCTTTTCTCTGCAAGTCTATAATATAAAAAATATTTAAAAATCAAACGTTACGTATTGTTATAAAAATTTTGTGCACATAAAATATTTAATTTTTTTTGTATATATATATATATATATATATATATATATATATATATATATATATATATATA
>NW_027223321.1:5375003-5655708 GCF_030449975.1 Polyergus mexicanus
AAGCAGTGGTATCAACGCAGAGTACTGAAACAATTATTAGTAATATAAATATATTTATATATTAATAACTGCATATTTCACGACTTATTGATTCTTTTTCTATATCTATATTAAAATCTACATTATTCATAAACTAATTAATATTATTTTCTATTAAAATTATCCTAGGCTGGACAAATGCCAGTTACAGAATCGCAATTGGAACGTGTAATAGAAGAGTTAGAAGTACGATGTTGGGAAAGGATTCAAACAATTGTGAAAAACGAGGAGGGACTCGGGATCGAGTATGATGAAAATGTCATTTGTGATGTATGCAGATCGGTGAGTGATTTATTCCATTCTTATACAATCGAAATTTGAAATAATTCATCTATTGTACATTCCTTACTTGTGGTACGCTTTAATTTGAATTGGATTCTAAAACATGAAAAATTCTTATGGCAGCCGGATTCGGAGGAGGGTAATGAGATGGTGTTTTGTGATTGTTGCAACATATGTGTACATCAAGCTTGTTATGGCATTACTTCGATACCCGATGGCTCTTGGTTATGTAGAACTTGTTCGTTAAGTCAAAGACCCGACTGTGTATTATGCCCTAATAAGGGTGGTGCAATGAAATGTACACGAAGCGGTCAAAAATGGGCTCACGTTTCGTGTGCACTCTGGATTCCCGAAGTTAGCATTGGTTGTGTAGAGAGAATGGAACCAATTACAAAAATATCCAGTATTCCGGTAAATAATACTCTTATAATTAATATAGATTTTCTACTATTCTGTGTTGTTGTCAACATCTAAATTTAAATGTCTCAATTATAAACAATTAATTGTATCCAATATTATATATATTTTTAATAATTTAAATTTATTTGAAATTATCTTTTTATCATATTCTAAATACAAATTGATTGAAAATATAATCACTAATTGCAGCAAAGTCGGTGGGCCCTAATTTGTGTTTTATGCCGCGAACGTGTGGGTGCTTGCATCCAGTGCAGTATAAAAACATGTAAGACAGCGTATCATGTTACATGTGCTTTTAAATATGGGCTTGAAATGAAGGCGATTATCGAGGATGAAATGGCGGATGATGGTGTGAAATTAAGGGTAAACTATCTTATGTGATTTAAATTTCGAAAAATCGAAATAACTGGTTTGGCTAAAATTACAAGTTAATTTGACAACTTCGTATTTCTTTAGTCATATTGTCAAAAACACAGTAGAACAAATACAAAAGACAAAGTTGGCGTTGGGGGTAGCATAGGAAGTGGTGGTGGAAAGGGAGGATCAGATTCCGAGGATGGTGAATCCAGACGGCGTAAACGAAAAGACATGACTTCTGAAGAAAAAAATCAAGCCCGCGCAGCCAAGTATGCGATACAGTTAATATGATTTTACAAAGTGCATTGAAGCTTACAGAATTTATTTCGAAAAAATATATATGTATTTATTAAAAATATTTGAGTACTTTTTAAAGTATCGTTAAAAAAAGTTTTATATCTAAATCATAAGAAAAAAAATTTTTCATATAGATACATGTTTATATATTAATCTTATATTAAAAACTTATATACATTTTTTTGTGATTTATTTCGTAAAGAATTAATCTTTTTCGAAACCATGTTATAAAAAATAAGTATAATATGTGTATTTTCACATAGATTGCAGGAAATTGAAGCAGAATTCGATAAACATGTTAATATAAAGGACATTACCTCCCAGCAATTGGATATAGATCCCGACAGCATTGTATATATTTATAACTATTGGAAACTTAAAAGAAGAGTAAGTCATCGATTATCTGTATAAATTTGCGAATGCAAAAATACATTGAACACGGTATGTATTACGTTTTAGGCCGGTCATAATAAACCATTGTTGGCACCTCGTTGTGGCGAATTATCAAGCGCGGGCGCACGTGCTCAGGGTCAGGCAGCGGATGTAGAGAAGATGCGTACTTTCGTTCAACTGCGCCAAGATCTAGAACGTGTACGTAATCTGTGCTACATGGTCGGTCGCCGCGAGAAACTTTGTCGCAGTTTCCTGAGACTGCGCGAACAGACCTTCCACAAGCAGGCAATGGTGATGGCTGGGCCGCCGTTATCTCCGGCGGCAGCTGTCGCTGTCGTCGAGGCCAATCATGGGCCCTCGATATACGATCGTCTCTATTCCCATCCCGATGCTGAGGATCATACGCACGATTTTGAAACGATACTTGCCCGGATTGCGGGTGTCGAATCGCCCGCGCCGGCATCGAGCGATGAAAAGAAAGTACAACCGGACTTTAATGGGGCGTCCAACAAGAAACTTTACTTTAACGGTTCCGTCAGACGGAAGAGCCTATACGGCAGCGATCTGTCGTCAATGAGCAGCAGCGAAACAGACGCGACGAAATCGGAAAGAAAAGTCGGAATTGGCAAATGCACGAACAAGTCTAAAAGTTTAAAAGTCGAGAGCGAATCGAGTACGGAAGATGAAGGAAACACAACGACGAAGAACAAAACTTCTGTCACTAGACGAAAATCGAAAAAGAACGCATCGGACAGGGGATCGCGGGTCAAATTGCGCGACAGCAGTGAAAGCGATAAACTGGATACGGTCAACAAATCGCATACTCTGCAACATATGGAACTTGGCAGTTCTGGCAGTGAGAGCGATGAGTTGTTGCCGTTGAGTACTAATGCCGGTTCTCGCCTCGGACCATCCGCTGCTTCCGCTATATATTCGGACACTGATTCAGACTCGCAGGAACATCGTAATCCGGAACATCATTCTGTACTTATCACGAAAGCCGCGGTGAAGGAATTTTCGGCGGCAGATATATCTAAAAATAATCAGAAGAACTTTGCGTCTAAAGATGTTACAAAGTCAGAATATCAGGATGAATGTACGAAGAACAAGGAGAATATGAAAAATTCTAAGAAGAAGGAATACATACCATCTGCTTTGATAGTTCCGCAGCGGCAAGCAGCAAAAAAGGCGTCGGAGATTATGCAGCGAACGCAGAGTAAGAAGGAGAACACCACGAGTGAGCCTGTAGAGTTTGTGAAATCACCCGGAGAACCTTTGAAACCGACTAAAGAAAAGCTATCTAGCAAGAAACATCGTGACAACAAGACACCGAAGGATGCTAAAAATAATGACGTTTACGATTTTGACAAGGAGTTTGGCGATGGCACGGAAATTCTCGCTTATGTGCCGCAACGGCAGGCCGCAAAGAAAGCTGCGGAGCATATTAAGAGCGGTATGGGCACGAAAACTGCTCAATCGGATCTCGAGATTGCGGACATCAAACCAAAGAAAGAATTGCCGGATGGCGGTAAGAAAAAGGAAATTGTCAAGAAGGAGGAATCACCTAAGAAGGAGGAACTACCAACGAGAAAGGAAGAGCCGTCGAAAGAAAAACGGGGAAAGAAACAGATGCCCGAGAGCAGTAACAGCGAGAGTAGCAGCAGCGAAAGCAGCAGTGGCAGCAGTTCCTCGGAAAGTAGTAGCGATTCCGATGTAGCCAAGAGTCCAATCCAGAAAATGTCGAACATTGTTAAAGAGCCAGCTTCCTCTTCCACTACCACATCCTCTGAAAGCGATACTGGTAATCAAGTAAAGAACAAAACCATGAATAAGCGACAGACGACGAATAAAGTCATAGACGATGTAATCGAGTCCGAAAAGAAGACTCTCGCGGGGCGGAAACTCAAGAGGCTGCCCGATAAGAAGCTTAAAACTTCCGACGGGCGGCATGGACCAGAGTTTCAGCCGCCGCTTATTGAGAGAGAAGAATCAAGTAGAGCCACAGTACCTAAAGAGCCACAGCAACAACAGCAGCAGCAGTCACTTGGTAAGAAAGTCGATCAAAGAGATTCCAAAAAGTCAGCATCCCTGCAATCACAACAGTCAGTTGAACAAAGTGTGCTCGGTGGTTCTCGAGATAATGATGGGCTACGAAGTGTTTCTGGGGCCAAGTCTACTAAGAAATCAAGTCAGTCTAAGCAGATACAACAACAACAACAGTTCACTCTCAGAAATAAGGAAGACGGCAGCGGCGGCGGAACAACGCCCAGAACGAAGTCGGAGACTCGCAAACGAAAATCAAGTGAGATTACCGCAAAGGACGACAAGGGTAACAAAGAAACGACACCGCTCAAGAAAGTGGAAAAGAAACTAACGGAGAAGATAAACAAGGAAACCGAGAAGGACAACAAACATGATGCTATTAGTAATAAGAATGTTTCCGCAGAACCTCCGAAAACGACTGAAAATACTACTAAGACGGATGATAAAAAAGTCAAGAAAACTAGCAATAGGAATGCGATCAATACATTGGAGGAGGAAATGAAGCAGCGACGAGCAGAACGGGACAGTCCCAAGAAATCGTCGAGAGGATTGGATAAACTTCTCGAAAAGCGCGAGCATCTAGATAAACTATCAAGGAGCAAAATTGCTACTCAGGAGGAGAGATCTGCATGCAATGAGAACAAAGACAAGGTCACAGCAGTGGAGAAACCCGTCATAAAAGAAACTATTAAGAACGATAACGTCAAGAACCATATGAATGAGGAAATCGCGGTGCTAAATGTCATGAAATTGGAGAAGGAGGATGTAAAGAGAGACGTTGTTGAGATTACGCCAGAAAAGTCTGCAGATAGGAAAAAGAAAGCAGAGCAAAAGCTCGAGAGCGAGACGCAGACTGCCGTTGAGATGATAACAATCGAAGAGAACAGCGCTAAAGAATCTAACATTGATAACATCTGCTCAAGATCGGTGCTCGACAAACCAGAAGCAGCGATACCCGAGAAGGAGTGCCAGCAAAAGAGGAGGAAGTCCGTCAATCGTTCCATCTTTTCACCGCAGCACGGCAGCAAGGATCCTAGCGTGTCGGAGCTATTCGACTTTGATCAGGACATACTGACCGATGATATAGTGAACGACGATGGCTTTAGCATACCACGCGATGAGGAGCGAGGAGCGGCGCCTCTTTCGTTCTCCTTCAACAATGAGCTTTGGTTCAAAGAAGAAAAAGAAGATAGTGCGCGTGAAACTCTGCATTTAGTGGAGAAATTGCGTTTGGAACTATCGAAAAAATCGAATTCTAGTCAGTTCGAATTAGAATCCGTTCCGGCGGAAGAAGAACTTCCGAAAAAAGAAGAACCGCTTTTTCATTCGATTGAAAAGCCAGCGATCGAAGAGCAACAGCCGATGCTTCACAGCAAGGTAGATGTATTGGAGCAACAATCGGTGGAACAACAACCGCAACCGATTGTGCAGCCGGTTGAAATAAAAAATAATAGCGGGCCGGAACCCGTGCAAGTGTCCGAGGATCTTACGTGCAAAAATCATACTATTGAAGACAAAAGAAAGCCCTGCTATTCGACCAATAGCAATAACGAGCAACATTACATGTACGGAAATGAGGAGCGCGAGACGGCCAAGGTGACAGTGGTAGAGCGTGCAAAGCTCGACAGGGCTGAGGCGGACGAGAGATGGGTGCCGCCGAGCATGGACAATTTTAATCCGAACGATGTGCAACACTTGAACACGCTAATCGACAACCAGAACCACCGTTATGCCGCTGCGGCCGCTATCGCGCATCAATTCCCGAACGACATCAGTGCCGTAATGCCGGATCCCACGACGAATCCTGATGCGGCTCTAGTCGCTCATTTGCAGCTCAATATGAACATGCAGGATCAGTATCTGCAGTTGCAGCAGACGCACCCAATGGAGCGGGTGCAACAGCACCTCGAGACGCAGCATGCCGTGGCACAGGAGCAATCGCGCGTGCAATCTCTCGCGATGATGGATCAGCAGCAAGTAGCTGCGACTGGTGCGGGAATACCGGCGCAGATCGTTGACGAGATCACGCCTATGGAAATGGTAAATCGCCACTTGATCAGTCTACCTAACTCGGAAGACTGCGATCAGGGCAGTGAGATGGATCGCGTATTAGATAAGGAGGATGTCTCTTCGGATATCAAGCAGGACTACGCGCCGAGTGATTCGCCCTACAACGAGCTCAATGGTCGTCCGGATACGCGATGGGCCGAGAGTCAGGTTCTGCCTTCGCGTAGATCTACGTCATCGTCCATCACGTCCGCGTCTTCCGCAGAGGAACACGCAGCCATACCACCTTACAAGAACGTACCTCCGATACCACCATACCCACCGTGCACAATAGACGCGACGCCTTACCATTCGTATTCGGAGACCAGCTCTTATGGTGCCGGAGCAGTGTCATTGTTCCCGCCGCAATCGTGCGCTGCCCAATTGCCGTATCCGTCACCGTTCCCACCACCTTTCGGCGCACCTTTCCCGACTCCGCCATCTTTGCTGCCACATGTGCCGAAACCGCTCGAGGAATCGCTCAACATGCAAGCATCGCCGTGCACCGCCGCATTTACCTCGTCGTCGCACAACATGGCGCTCACCGCGGCCATGGTGTCGCCAACGAAGGTGACTACGCCGCCACCGCCAGCACCGCCACCGGCAGCACCACCGGTATCTCAACAGCAACCACAGCAGCAGCAACCACTATCGACGCAGCCGCCATCCTCGGAAACACCGGGGCACACACCGTCTTTGTTGCCGCAGCAGGTTAATTCGCCTACCATACCGACGTCCTTCCTCAATGCTATCGCAGAGACGCAAGTCAGCAGCGAAACCGTTGTGGAAAATATAACGGAGGTACTTGGTGCGGACAACAAAAGTGCATCGTCCGGAAAAAAGTCGCCATCGAAACCAACAAGAATGTCCGCCAGAGTGACGTCGTTGCAGGGTAAATCGCCCGGTAAATCGCCACGTCAGGAAACCACCAGAACCGCGCCGACCGCTCGCGGTCGCGGTAGAGGTGTTAAGGGATCTCAACATTCGAGTTACCGCGGTCGCGGTCGCGGCCGGGGACGGGGACGCGGCAGGAACAATCAGAATACTTCGATCGCGATGATGCCACCGATGTCGAACGCACTGCATAACGACGATTCGATACAGAACAAGCTTGTAGGCACCGTGTATGATTTTGATTCGGATGAGGATTCCGCGAACGAGACCAATATTGCGGATCTACGAACGATGCGCGAACGAAAAAGATCCACCGACGTGAACGAGAAGACGCGGATCAGCGAGCCACTCGGCATGGCGAACGACGGCAATATCCAGTCCCACCTGTCTAGTCCCACGCTGCACATCGCAAAGAAATATGCCGATGACAAGAAACTTTTGTCACCGGCAGCGCATCACGATCATCAGGCTGCCCTAGCCAAGTCCGAGTCGAGCGTTGGTCATCAGGCGTTCGTCGACAATACCGTTATGCCATTGCTACCAGGTCCAGTAGATATGCGCACGTATAACTCGACCGTGGACCAACCGAGCTCGTCGGTTCACGGTCAGCCCTACGGCAATCATTTGCTGGGTACCTTTGCCGCGAGCGTATCCGCAGAATCGAACTTGCCAGACATCGACGATTTGGAGAACGAGATATTACACGGCAACTGTTACGTATTAAAAAAGCTCGCTGGCAAACAGCAGCAACTCGCGAGTGGCGGCTTTGAGGATCCTTGCTCTAAACCAGTCTTTGCTGATCCATCAGTGATGGATCCGTCGTCCGCTACTAGTTTTGAAGCCAATAAAGTTTCCTTGACCGATTCTAGGAATCAGTTGAAGGTGAAGATCAAAGGCCCATTCCTTGACGCGAACTACGTGCCAGCGTCGTCGGTACCACCGTTGGCCCAACAAGCGCCGGTGATAATCACACCAGCCGCCACTAGCGCGTCTGTTGCTTCAGGCACATCGAATCTACGTCGCATGCGTAAGAAGGAGCTGCTGCGCCAATATTGCTCGCAAGACATGAACATGGATGATCCAGTATGCGGTAGCGTCGCTTCCGCTCCTATAATTCCACCCGTCAATCGGACGGTCATCACTATCCCCAAGGCCGTGGCGTCTATGACAAGTATACCAACCCGTGATGACTATAAAGCGGTCGTCGACGCAAACATGGAAAAGAAACGACGGAAAGAACGCGGAGGTGGTGGTGGCAGTGGCTTCCTTGACGTAGTAGCTGGCGAGGATGAGAGTGGTTCCGACAGGAGACGCGGGATTGTGGTAGGGTCCGTCAGCGATCGACGAAGAGGCAGACAAACCAGACCTATCGCGACCAGTACCGGGCCGCCGAAGCTGAAGATCAAGATCGGCAGTAGTATAATCGGCGGTCAGGAGGTAGGCAACATGCAGGACGATCGTAGCAGGATAAGACCGCCGAAGAAACGACTGAGCAGTATCCCGAGCACGCCCAGCATGGAAGAGCTCCGTCGTGAGAGTATGAAGTTCCGCAAGATGATTATGGCTGGCTTTGACAACGACGAGAAGACAAAGAGCAAGCGCGACAAGAACGGCAAGCGAAAGAAGCGGCAATCCAAAAAAGAGGCACGAGTGCAAATCCTAGAAGACGGTCCGGCACCGCCCAAGATCATCATACGGTGGGGCAAGGTGGCGGGCGCGAACTCCTCGACGGCGACAACGAACAACGATGCACCGAATGACGCGCCGGCCACCGGCGACGAGGACGACAATCATCAGCAGGCATCGTCGGACAAGGACAGCCGAGTGGGTCCACCGCCGCCCGAGCCGATCCACAAGGACGAAGTGGGAATATACCCGACAGGGGAAAGCGGCGTCAACGAGAAACAGCCTACGGACCCGAACGCCGGCGTCGCTGCTCTCGGGAACATCCGTTCGGCCAAGTTAACGCCGATCCGGTTAAAACTTACGCGCTGCCAAGAGGGCTACGAACTGAAGGATCCGGTGCGAGTAGCGAGTAGCGTGAGTGCGGACGACGATGGTGGTGGTGGTAATAGTAGTAGCAGTAGTAGCAGCAGCAGCAGCAGCAGTAGTAATAGTAGTACTAGTGCGACGACAACGACGGTGACGTTGGTGAACTCGATGGCGCCGTTGCCAATAGGTAATGTCGAACAGGAAGAAGACGAAGAGACAGCGACGGCGGCGTCCACGGCAGAACGATTGTCGGCCTCCGATATCGTCATCCCCGTTGCCGCCGCCGCTGCCGCTGAAACGACGTCCGAGCAAGAGAAGCAGCAGACTTTGTCGTGCACGGAGAAACAATCTTCCAAAGAGGACGATATTCCATTGCTGCCTCAGTCCGCGAATCACAGCTCATCACCGGGGCGTCCGCCCGCACCGCTCCCGCAAGGATGCCAAGTTAGGTGATAATTAATGATAATTGTATAATACAATAATTTAGTGGTTCTTTCTCTTAGATGATTCTATATATTGTACACGTGTGTGTATTACGTACTCACGTACGGCATCTCACTGGATTGGCGATCTTCTGTGCCGTACTTACGTATACGTAAAATACACTCGTCTACGCATACGCAACACACGCATACACACACGACAGTTGTATATTATTCAATGTTGAGACAGAGACTCACTAGAGAAAACGTTGTAAGAGTGTAATATAAATTATTGATTATTGTAAATGATCTGAGGGTGAAGTGAAATTTCACAAAGTGCCCAAAATTTACGGTAAATGCTACAAAAAAGAAAAAAAACATGCATTTTTTTCGGATGTATAAACGAAACCACGCTAAGGTGTACCCTCGTTGCGCAGTCGAATCTATAAAGCTCATTTATCTTTATATCTAATTCTTTCCTTTTAATAACGCGGATCAAATAATTAATTTTATGAACATTTTTATATCTATGCAATTATATATATATATATATATATTTTTTTTTTTATTGTACATTAAATAAGTATTTGGATCGAGTCAATCTTATCTAGAGGAAAGAACAGTAGTAGCTATGTGTGACATTTAAACATTTGTTTCCTTTCGCGTTCTCACGGATATCGAAAGTTCTCTTCTAAAGAAATCCTAAGAAGAGTGTCCTTGCAATTCTGGCTAATCGATCATATAAAAAAACCTTATCATTTATAATTTCCATCTATTATTTAATTAGTTAAAACTGTTTACCATCGGAAAATCCTCCTCGTCCCTATCATCGTAGAGAAACAATTTCTCTTCGCCCAGATAATATAATTCCTTCCAAGCGTTGATCGACGTGCAACGCTCAAACATTTTCTCACGCTCGTCGACGCGACCTCACATCAATATGATGACCATAAGATGTAGACTTTAAAAGTCCTAAAAGATCGATAAAACGTATTTATTCCTGATGTCCTGAGGAGAACGAGGCTCGTGTACGAGCGCAACAATCGACACCTTAATGAAGGTATCGTGTCAGTGACATAAAATTATCCTGTACAAAAAGAAAAAAAAGCATATTTCTTAAATCACCGCCTAGGTCGTGATTTTTCAATGCTAGCTATAATGAATTTTAATAAATCCACAACACACTATAGAGTATACAATATACAAACGATCGATGATCTAAATATCGATTAACGTGTGGCGAGGGGAGCGTATATCAGCCAGACGTGAAACGTCAAAAAAGGGAAGGGAGATATACCCTTTTTTTTTTTTTTTTTTTTTAATTTTCAGAACGATTTTTTAACACACGAGCATACTCGTTCACGTGATTCACGCTCGAAGAGAGAAGGAGGAAAAGAAAGAAAGAGAGAGAGAGAGAGAGAAATATAAATGTATCATTGCTCTCGAAAATCGCGTTCATGTGTCCTTTGTTTTCTTTCTTTCTTTATGTTTTCGCCTCACGGTGTGCAATTTGCGCATACGATTGCAAAGTTAGACGCGAAGATATTTTTTTATTATATTTTTTTACGCATTATGTACGCGCCTCTAGCGCGATTTGTTACATAGTTTTTTTTTTTTTTTTTTTTTTTTTTTTTTTTTTTTTTTTTTTTTAAGGACACGATGCGTCATTAATCGTCACCGATTACCTATTTTATCCCTTTTCACGTTCTAGCTCTATGTATATTTATTTATGACGATCAAATGTAAGACGCTATTTATTCACCATGTGCATTCTCCTTCGAAAGTTTCCCAAAAACGATTTTTAGACGATTTTTCAATTCATCTTTCCTCTCTGTTTATTATTATTCTAATATTTATGTATATACACACACACACACGCTATGATACTACTATTATTAAATACTGTTTTTTTGTATTTATAAGTCTCGTATCGTTTTAATCTCACCACGTAGGACAATGAGAGTTATGCGTATAAAATACTCATGGTTGATGAAGCGGCGTGCCATGTTTTGTACCGATATAAAAAAAAAAGAAATGCGAGCGAATTTTGCGAGTGTAAAAAAGAAAAGAAGAGGTTTCCTTTCTGATACGCGTCGCATGTACATTCGACGAATCACGAGTTAAAGATATAAGATGAATAGATATTTCGTTCTTTTTTTTATTTTTTTTTTATTTTTTACGTGCGAGGCCGAGGAGCGACGCATCTCATTATCATCATTTTCACCCTTTGAGAGAAAGAAGACTCCCGACAGGATTGCTCGCGCGCGTGTACTTTTTCTCTACTTTTTAGTACCAGCAACTTTGAATAATTATTAATTTTATATTACGTTAATTGCAAATATTTAAGAGATGAAGTGAAATGTATTTAAAGAGGAAGATTTTTCGACGGGGGGTAAAATATCATTTCTGTTGTATTGTGCAAGCACATTTTTCAGATAAATTATTGCTCAATTGTAAGGGGTTTGAGAAATTGTAGTAACATATCGAGTTATACTTTACAAAGATACATCCTACATACATACACATACACAAACATGACGCAATATATATATATATATATATATATATATATATACGAGAGAGAGAGAGAGTAAAAATAAATACAATTTTTTAAATATACTTTATAAAGGTTTTAGAGAAAGAGAGATGCTGGTGTCTCTTTGTTATCGTATTTATTTATTTTTCTGTGTTTTTTGTTATTGTATTTTAAGTTGGTGGTACGTAAAAGTATCAAAGGAAGAGATTCAAATTGATGAACAATCGGAACGTGTGATGTTGATCGATCGAGGAAGGATTTAGGCGGCGGTTGAATTTTAGGTCGATTTGCGTGCAGTCGAGGTACATGTCCTGTGAGACGCGAGATTGAAATTGTTTACGTTCTCATCAATTCATTTTGTGTGCGCGTTGATAGGAGATTTCACCGATTGCTGATTCATGCGAAATGTGCAATTATAACGACGTCCGTAGGAGAGAAGGTCCTTCGTCCCGGTCCTCGCACATTATCGATTGTGGAGTAAAAAAACCCTGGCAATCTGCGTGCGTCAGCAGTGTGTCTCCTTCAATAACAAGGAATAATTTTATTTCGATAAAAATGAGAAAACATGGATATTAAAATAAGAATTTAAGATACAGAATACGATAGAAATATAGATAACAATCTCGACATTTTTTTAAATATTTTTTTCTCAGAAATGGGAAAATAATTTTTTTTACTGTTTTTCACTCCACAATTGTAACGCGACACGCAGGATAAGAAGCTGTATATGTATATATACTCGTATATTGAATAAGCTACAGGAATCTGTAATTGGTATGAAGCTTATATAACGGCTGTGTTACCGTACGGATTTTATCTTCCAAATGGTTTTAAGTTACTTTCTTTTTGGACGAACACATTTAAAAAAAAAATAATAATAATAATAATTAAAAAAAAAGAAAAGAAAAAAAAAGATAAATAGTGCAAGATTGCGCCGAAAGACTTTCGATGCCCCTTCCAACGAAAATCGTTTATCAGAGAAAAAGCGTCGCAGCGCGGTTTATTTACGATCGATAAACTTTTGGAGGTGTCTTGAAAATAAAAATAATAGAAACATAGGATGAAAAAAAAATTGCATTTTACCAAAAGGAGAAATACATTTTTATTCGCAATGTCACTCGTGACGTTCGCGTCATTCTCGATTCTCTTATATTACGCGCATTCGTAAGTAAAAAAAATCACGCAGGTATACCAAAGAAAGTTTGTCGATTTGAGAGATTAACAAGCTGGCGAATCTCCTTGTAATCAGACATAAATATCTTCCATGTATTTTTTTCCACACACATACACATGTAAAAAACGACACATTAGACGGATACATATTACACACAAATACACGCGTTCCACTAAAAAGGTAAAATAGTTCTTTGCCGCGATCTCTCTCTTGTATAGGGAGTAAAATGTGAGAAAATGTGAGAGTGCGTCGTATATATATATATATATATATATATATGTGTGTGTGTGAGAGCGAGAGAAAGAGAGGAAGAGATATAGCTTGGCGATACCGTTTCGTCCCAATTCTTTACTATCATAACTCGTTATTTTCTTGTTATTCTGCGCAAGAAAAATCAAATCAAATAAAGTATTGTTTAATGTGCCGGCGATATTGCGCTCTCGCCGCCGTTCTTAAAATTCTCATCGTTCGCGCAAACGAAACTTCTCCGCGCGGTTCATCGGATCGCATTGTAACTCGATCGTTGATCAATCACGAACGCAAAGATTGATTATCGAATCGACACTCGTGCCGAACCGGTTAAACGTTTCGCGAGCGAAGAATTTTATATACCTTCATACCTTGCATATATCGCATTGTACATTTTTTCAGTGATAAGCAAAGTTTTAAGAGCCTATATTGTACAGAAATTAAAAATAAATATTTGGTTAATTTTTAATCGTTTCTTATATGCATGCACATACATATATATACATATATGTATACATATACATACATATGTATATATATGAAAATAACGATAACTCTAATAACAAATAACGCGCGCGATATAGTTAATATTATATTTATATATATATATATATATATATATATATATATATATATATAAATATATAAATATGAACATATACATATAAATAGATAGTTTTATTATAATGCAACAAATGAGTAATATGATATTTAGTTATTGTATATAGTGTAAGAAAGCTGATATTGTAAGATACAGATAAGGTGTTTTAATGTGCACATAGTCGCGTCATTGTCAATAATCATATTATTACGATTAATAATAATTACAGTTTTTTACATTCTGCGTTTTCTTCTTCCACCAATACCTAGCATATCTGCATTTTTATTTGCAATAGATATATAAGTTTCCATTTAAACATAAAAATTCTTCTGGTTTAAATTTGTAAATTTTCAAAGATTGTTTTATTCCCAATATATCCCATGTCTCTCTATAATGATAGTTTTATCTAAAATCTATTACATAAATTTACACATGAATAAAATCGATCATATACAATATATTAAATATGCAGAACTGAATCTTTCGCTTTATATATGTAAAAACATATGTGTGATTAGGTGGGATAAAATATCTGTTGCTTATCATTTTTTTTTACATATTTATTTTTTACCATAAAAATTTTCATGGAATACTTTATACGATGGAGACTTCAATAAAAACACTTTTAGACCTAATAAAACTATTATATTTTAAGGAAGGATTTAAAAGAATACATTGATGATGATAAAATATCATACGGATATAAAATGCGGGGGACAAAATTAACCCCAATATCCCCAGCCACCTCCCCAACCTCTACCACCCCAATATCCTCGGCCGCCCCAGTATCCTCCTCTCCACCCTCCCCAACCATATCCTCTGCCATATCCCCAACCACCGTATCTCCATGGTCGTCCATACCTGGAATTGTTCATAGATTGTTTAATTAAAACCAGCATATTGATCGTTTGAAAATACTTTATTATGCGAACTATTTACTATGTAATTTTTAAGAGGATAAATGTATTATGAGGTGTTATATATAAATAATTTTTTATTTGTCCTATAAATTAAAAACTTTTCTCTTTTTGCTAAGTATCATATATTAAAAAAGCACATTATTTATAGGTGAACGATTAAACGTACGAAAGATATAATATATGTATAAGGAACACTGATAATTTTTTTACATGAAAGTAAATTTAGAAACAGAGACATTTATAAATATATAACGTGTACGATCATCTAAAAAATGTCGATCATATGATTTTTCTCAAGAATATAAATGTTAACATTAAAATAATATGTACTCTTAAGAAAACTTGTAAGCTTTCACGATTGATATCAGCAATTTCTTTTTTAGATAACTATATGCTTATATAATAAATATGTAACGTGTAAAATTATTTAAAAAATGTCGATCGTATGATTTTTTTCAATAATATAAATACTAACGCTAACATATAAAATATGTACTTTCAAAAAATTTATAAGCTTTTATTTTGACATTAAAAAATTTCTCTTTTAAATAGCTATATGTTTATAATCTCTTTTCACCGAGGATAAGTTTCGACATTTACTGGAAATGTTTCTTATAAAAATGGATGACACGTATGTAAAATGGTTACAAATTGATCGTTGTAACTCGCTTTAGTGCTATTTACGCATCAGAATATGTGTCGTTTATGCACGCAGCTAGTTAGAGTATGTATGTTGACAAAATTACGATGGACGAGAAGCCTGCGTAGTCAAGAGGCAGAGTCGTGAATGCGAATGAAGATAGTATGTATAATATCTCTTAAATGTTTCTTGTCTCTTTACGGGATACAAACGTCTTTATAAACAAGTCATGCTGCGTAAATAAAATTCGCATATAAAGTGCGTTTAAAAAGATAACTTCGTATAAAAATAGTCGCAGTTGAGTAAGTCTCGATCACAATAGAATATACATGATTATTATTTAATATGTATTATTAATTTCTTATATAACGTGGACACATACAATATGTGTGCGTAATTTTATATAAATATTATAAAGATATCGAATATGTAAAGTTTGTATTCGGTCGAGAATTATCATGCAAAATTCAACTCACATTCACGGTAGTCGCGCTTTATAAAAATAATAAATATTAATAATTCAGACCTTTGATATTTAATCTAGTCGTGTGTTTTGTCGAGAATCTCATTTGAAATTAGTCTTGAAATATGATCAATATGCTACGGTTCAATAGATGAATCTTGAGAGCAATTTAATATTCGTGACGTCATATCTGTAATCTCCATTCAATAAAGAAACTCGGATGAAGTTTGTCTTCACATGTTCCTCGCGGTATTTAATAATAGATACTTGAAAAAAGATCGCGTACATATTATTAGTGTTTGAATTTAGTATCACTTAAGTACTAGGTCGAGAAAAATTGCGTATTACTCAAGTGTGATTCAAGGTGACTTACGAAGAGATCAACATTTACGTTACATACAGCATGTTTAAAGCGCGATTTAATATGAAAAAATTAATACAAATATTGTTCATTTTGGGAAGATAAACATATATAGTTACATATACAATATCTTAATTCGTTTCATATATTTTCGCAAATCAATTATTAAATTTACAAAAAAATTCCTCGTGCAAAGATAAATGGAGATTAACGGGACAGAATGATTCATAATCAAACTCACCCCCAATACGAGGCATCTGCTTCCAAATCATTGGCAGGCACGTCCGACTGTGGTTCGATCTCACTTTGAACGATTGGCGGCATTTCCTTGTTTTCCTCGGCGGCGGTGAACGCGAGGAAAGCGAGCACCGCGAAAAGGAATACCTATAAAATCAGACATGATTCCTTATTATTATTTTTCGATCTGCGATAAATCGATTTAGCTAGAAAATCTTTTTAATGTGACTTCAAATTCATACGAGCTGAACAAATTTATAATCTGTAAAGTTATGAAAAGTTTCGCGGATTTGCAATATTTTATGTCATGCACAATAAAATTTTGCGAGTCTCATCTCTTAAGAATATCATCGTCAATCAATTAAAAATTTGATCAATCGTTGCGTTAGATGCAAATCTTAGCAATAATGAATAAGTAAAATATTTAGCATTGACGTGTGTAATGTATTTGAAAAAACTTTATAGGTATAAAATTTAAATTTCTCTGAATTATAATAATGTAATATGTTTATGTATTTTTATAATATGTGTACTTTAAGAATTTCCATCATCGATGAATTGATATATTTTGATAGAAAGCACAGCAATCATCACTTTAACTTAAATTTAACATCATTTAATTTATCGATTGTCTCGATATTTACGATCTTGATTATTCAATTATATCAGAGATAATTTATATTGCCAGCGATAATTGGAGTAATTGATCTCGCGTGACGTGAATTATATTAATCGAACAAGTTGATTGGACTCTATATCCTCGCGATTAATATTTCGCGTCTTTGAAAATACGCATCGAAACAAGCGCGATGACATGACAGAGATTGAGAGATCCGCGATGGAAATAAATCTCGCGCATAGAATCAAGATCACTTACGAAATGCATAGGTCGCAACATATTGAGGACTGATTCCATTTCGAGTGGAGCGAGCCTTATATACGATCGTCCCGTGCGTGTTTTCGAGTCGAACGCATCCACTTGTGCGTCTTTACACGTGTGTCATCGGCTACCTGCGGTTTCGCAGATCGAGTGAGGCGAAAAGACAAACCGACGCGACGAAGAGGTGTACGTACATAAGTTGCGGCAGAAAGAACCGCAAATGGGAATGCGATTTCGGATCCTGGGATTTCACGGCGTGAGGTGTCGAGGACGTGATTCTCGTAAAATTCGAGGGGAGCATACGCATAAGGTTTCATCGCGTCGATATTGTTGAAGCGAATCCACGCGTTCCCATTGATTTTATCCCTTTTTTTTCGGAAAGACAAAGCTCTCTCTCTCTCTCAAAGCTATTATTTCGTCGCGCTCTTAATTTATGTCGATGCGAAATACCTTTATAAAAGGAAACACTTCGTAATTCAGGAAGATGGTAAGAAGAGCAATCTATTTTTACGAGACTTAGCGAATAACTGTAGATGTTCCTTAAGGCGATTTTTTTCTTAGATCACTCGCGGTATAAATGAATTAATTAATATTTGTACTGCGTATTCGATTTGCACAAGGAAAACAGGTAATTTACATACATTTAACATCTATCTAATCATATCTAACAATACTTCTCAGTATTGTCCCGTTGGCAAAAAGTATTCTGGGAGAGAACACACTTTTGTCTTCCCGGATTGGAATTGTATTTCGCCAGATTGCGTTTTCGGACGGCCATTTTAAGTTAGGGGGATGGTGATGACTGATGGGATGAAGAACATTCTTGGAATTCTATGCATCGTTCTTATGAGCAAAAAATATTCGAGGATCTTAAAAAAAATTCTCTTCTGACGTGAATTAGAAACACCGAGTTCTTAATGCGCGATTAATCATTGTTATTATCGTCTAGCGGCGTCACATACATTTTATTTAATCATATTTTTATATATTTCTTCTATCGCTATTTTTGTAAATTTTTTTTTGACATTTATAAAATCATATTAAATGCGCTGTAAATATGTTGGAATCAAATTAAATCGTTTGCAAAAAAGCTATTACCGAGTAATATATGTGACATCTCTCTCTCTCTCTCTCTCTCTCTCTCTCTCTCTATACTATGCAATACGGTTATAAAAAAATATTTCTAATATAAAATTAACAATTCAAAATATCTAATATAAAATTAAATTTGAAAGCAACTATACTTGATAATACATATACAGCTCATAACAGTTTGAAATATATAATTTTTCGTAACAATAATAGTGACCTCTGATAAAGAGTTGTCCTTGATCTAGAATTTGCGATGTTTTACGTTCGTAAGTGAAAGTAAATTTTTGTTTTTCTCTCTCTCTCTCTGAGATTGTCATTTTATCGGTCGTTAAATTAAGAACGACATTACCGCAAAGTTATATTATGCAACTTTTATAAAGCTTTCAAGAAATGTATATTCTTGTTGTATATATATATATATATATATATATATATATATATTTATTACAATCGATGACGTATCCGATCGAATATATTTATGTTTAAATTTAAAATTCAGATAAAATTGAAATAGATGAGTGACACAATCGCATTTTGGAGTTGGTATGCAAAATTATCAGAATGCATAAAGTTATATGAAAGATCCACCTTCGATACCTGCCACATAACAAGGGAACGTACATAATATGCATAACAAATATTTCGGAAATACTTTGATTATATACTCGTCGTCGCATTAATTGTTTCATTACATGTTTTGCGCTTGAGAAAACTTAAAGATTCGCATTCTACGAAGGATTAAAATTAATTATTCGCATATTAAGTATTCGAACATTTTTTTTCCTGTACGACGAAATAAACAATGATACGATAGATTTACTATCAATGCTTCATAATTTTTTATAACGCGACAGAGGAGAAGAAAGATTCATTATATAACAGATAATAAGCTTTGTTCGAAAAATCTAAAAATGTTCATATTTTTTCAATTGTTTTAATATGGAAACTAAAATGGATTTCTTGTTGTAATCGAAAATATATAGAAATGCGAAACTTTTTTTTTTCTGCTCTGCCCCCCCTGATTTTTCAGGAGAAAAGTTTAAAGATTCTATATCTTATAAATTCTTATCGATATTCTTTTCTTTTTTTCTCGTAAATGGATATAAAAAGATACGAGTTCAAGAACTTTTCAATGAAATCTTGATCAACCGGTCCCATAAGAAAAATTTTACAACTTCGAGATATTTATTGATTCTTTTGCATATTACACTATTAAATGATATTGCCATCATCTGCATTTCCGCTCGTCACCTTAATTAATGAACGCTCGCGCATTGCACCTTTCCATCATCGAAGGAATGTAAATTAGAAGATGTTTTGAGACAAGAGTATGCTTCTGGCCATTAACATGTATCCATTAACGCTTCGGTCTATTTAAGTCGAGGTGATTCCCCGGATTGATCATTAATTAATTCTGTAATTGGCATCTGGTTCAGGATCGTATTTTCTTCTGCTCAGCAAAAATCTTAATTTATCGGGGAAAAAAAAAAAAAACGGATCGATACAAGCTTACGCGAAACTATAAATTATTAAAATTTTTTAAGTAAAATTCTGGATTTTTCAAATCTTTCTCTGATTAAATGCAAAAGTAATCGATAAAAATTTCCTTCTCTCTAATTTATTCATTTTTTTATACAATCATCCCTATGATTACTAGCTAGATCTAGATTTTCGTGTTTTACATACCTGCAGAAATCATGGGGGTATCCCCGCGCATGGGCATCAAACAGACGAGATCGTAAAGCTATAATTTTTAAGGATGAACAGACCGGCCTACCTTGAGCAGGCCTGTCGTCGTCGTCGACGTCGTGCGTGCCCCTCCGACTGATTTGCGAAAAAGCGAAGGAATGGCACGTTGGTGATGTAGCAAAACAAAAGGACATATATGTCTTTCTTTGCATAGGGAAGAATCGTTGACCGCAGTTTCTCCACTCAAGGTCAGACATCATTTTTTCCCCCCTCATTTCGAGCAGACATACAATATATACAATAATCTTCGAGAAAGACGCATATTTTGTCTTTGTTATCACGTTCTCCTGCCGTACGTAGAAATAAATAGGGATTGATGTTGTTTTATATAAATAGGCGCTTGTAACAATTATTTCTAGATGTATCTGAGTATAGATGTTTCCGCCATTAATTGTCTGGCATATTTATCTTTAGCATAGAGTTAATAGCGACATAATTCGATTTATTTTACATATGTTTTGTTCGCTAATAAGAATGATTTATTTCCATCTATTTCCAAACTCTTGTTTCTTCCAAAACTATATTTATTATTTAATATATTCATTATACTATTACATGAGGTAACTAGCGATTGTGGGGCAAACATTGTGTGAGATATACAATTATCGATAATGTAATGTAGCATTCACACATATATGCACCATGTCCTAATATAAAATTTGAAAATTATTTTTTCAATGTAATAACTGTTTTTTTATATAAAAAAAAACGCAGATCTTACTTCACTATAATTTTCAAATGTATTGTATTAAGTATTAAAATAAACTAAAATGATTACAGTAACATAAGTCGAAAAAAAAAAAACGATATTGAACAAAAATATAACAATAGTTATATCATTTTAAAACCTTATTCTTACTACGAACTACAAAAACTAATACATATTATTAAAATATATTAAAAAACGTATTATATTTTTTAAGTCTACGTTATATATGTTGTGTAACCTTCATTGAAAACGCATAATTTAAAATGCATACTACGCGTTTTAACATTGCTCTAATTAATTAATATTATATCTATACATTTAGTTAATCTACATACTTAATTTCGTTTTAAAATCATCTACAATGTAACATTACAAGAGGCGCGTTCCACTTAACGCTCGCAACGCTCACGGTATCATTTCATCCTTGTTGTTCACCGTTAAATAAAGACAGATGATGCTCGCGAGCGTTGCAAGCGTTAAGTGGTACGCGCCCAAGGTAGTCTTCTTAAGTATATACAAAGTGTCCGACAAGTAAGGAATCAAACGAAAAGTGGAGGTAGATTGGATCAAACTGAGTCGAAAAGTCCTGAACCATTTTTTTTTACGACTTTTCAATTCAGTCTGATCTAATCTACCTCCATCTTTCGTTTGGTCACTTATTTGTCGGACACTCCGTATATGAATAGTATACATATAATGCAATACAGACACATTCCCATAAATAACAGTTGAAATAAAATTGGTTCATTTAGTATCAATTAATTCCGAAATTTCTTCGCGATAGTCTCTTGTTTTCTTGACTATCATTTAAATTTATGTCAGTTATTATTAATCTAGGCATCTTTCAATATGCTCCATTAAAGCTGATAAGCCTTGATATGGCTTCGCGCATTTTGGACACGTTGTTACAACATCATTCTGTAATTAAGTTAAAATATATTAGTCTACATATTCTAACGTAATTGTTTTTACCCTAGTTTGTTTAGTTATGTTACAATCATAACATAACTAGTGTTACGTTTGGTATCGTATTATGCGATATTATCGCATAAAGAGCAAATTGAATCGATCCTTAAAAAAAAAAAAAAAAATATATATATATATGTATATATATAGAATTGTGACCATTTTGATAGATTTTCTGTTTATAAACATGGAATGTATGCTTTGTGCATTTTAAAAGCAATAAATAACTGTACAATATATGATCGAATATTAATAGAATAATAATATAATTAAATATAACGAAATAAGAAAATTAATAACCATCTATCGGAATTTGGACGTTTCCAATCGTTGTCAACATGTGCGTTATAGATTTAGCATATTTAAGCATATTTACCAACAATTATAGGACATATTGGACTTGAGCTAGATTTGGAAAAATCACTAATGCTTAACCCTGGATTATTACCTATGTTTGTTTATGGGTCAACATAATATTCTTTAAAATTAATATTCAACAGTTATTCATTAAAACAGCATTAAGAAATCATTTTTTTAAACTATAAATGGACTCGAATACTACTTATATAATAAGCTAAAACAAGCTAAGTTTTTAATGAATGAGCTAAGTGCTTACTAAACATTAATATTTATAAACAGAGATATTCAAAATCTGTATTAAATCATATGTAAAATGAATCCCCTAAATACTTTGAACAATAATTATCATAAGCTACAGAAGTTTTCTAAATATTAATCCAGAATATAGTATTATTACTAATGAGATACTCAAAAGATAAATATCTAAAAGGAAAGAAAAAACAGAAAAAGAACGCAATATTAAAAAAACTATCAGCAACGCCAATTGCACAACATGAATGCTACACATATTTAAATGACAATTGTAGAATTATAATAAAATACTACAATAGAGAAGCAAAATTAATCTAAATGTCTACTATATAAATAAAATGAGAAAAGTCAATAAAAAAAGAAAAAGAAAAAATCTGCATAAAAATATTAATTAATCATCGCTTCACTGGCAATAAGCGAAAAAATCGATAATTCCGATAATTTGACCACTTCGCTCGTGCAATGGCATTGCTGCCTCTGATATATCCACTGCATTTGTCACTGTCCTAGTAATAATAAAGAGTAGGAAACACAATCGAGTCAATTTCTACTGTCAGATAAAGATATTACATAAAATTCAAACTACTTACTGGTTTAGATTTATTTGCATTATTAGAGCTGGTAGTCTGCTCGTTTGTTAGTTTTTGTATTTGTTTCTGCAATTCCATCTCCAATTTATTTTTCTCTTCTAGCAAGGATTCCTTAAGATTTTTTTCACATTGGAAGTCTTCTTCGTAAAGTGCTAATTGTGATCTTAACAGATTAATCTCTTCCGTCTAGAAAAGAAAACAATAATATCAGAACAATAAAATTATATACATATTTTTTCATCATGTGTAGATTTTAAATTTTAATTGCATTATTCTTTACACAAATCAGTTCAAAATAAAAAGATTTACTAACTTTTTGTGCAAGTTGTTCCATTACTTCTTTAAATTCAATATCCTTCTTCTCGGCTTTCTGTTCCAGGATATTTACCTTGTCTAGCAGTTCTTCGGAATAAACTTGTAACAGCTTTTTCTCTTTTTGCAGAGCTTTCTCGCAACTTTCATATAATTGACTTTGATGATCGAGTGACATTTTTTCTTCATTCAGACTGACTTTCTCTTGCATCATAAATTTTTTTTCATCGTATAACGATACACGTTCCATATCTAAGCTCTTTTTCTGGCTTTTAAGTGATCTTTTTTCTTCTTCCAAATTATCCTTCTCTTGATTCAAAATTCTTTTTTCCTCTTCAAACAATTGCTTATTGTGCTTAATTTGTTCTAATTCTTCCAACTTCTGCATGTTTTCACGAGTGCTATTATCCTTTAGAACATTCAATTTCGCATTTTCATAGATCGTCATTTCTAATTCGTATAAAATGGAATTGTAATCTGAGAATATATTCTGAAACTGCTTTTGTGATTTAATCAGAGTCTGCCTATCTGAGATAATTTTCACCTGTTCATCGGCTAATTGTTTGCAGCAATAACATAATTTTTCTCTGTATTGATAAAACTGCATTTTTAAGTTGTCATCATCAAGTAGCATAAGTATATCTGTAATCTCTTTTAAACTTTTTTCTATGGTAGCAAAACGTTCTATTTGTCGTACGTAACATTCAGTTAATTCTTGTAATAAATCATTATATTGCTTTATATTTTGCACGAATTTCTGGTGACTTAGACTGGACGACGATTTCGATATTTCGGGTAGTTGAATAGGAGCGAAAGCCTATAAAATGTAAAAGCAAAATTATTTATAGCTTTATTCTGTGTGTAAATTCAATTACCTAAAATATTTTTAATAAATATAATTCTTTATAGATACATACACATTGCAACTTTTCTTCAAGTAAAGCAATGGATTCTTTCAAATGTTTGATTTCTTCAATTTTTGCTTCCAAACTTTTTTGATTTTCTATAATTTTTATAAAAGCTTGACTATCAAGACAACTTAATGATTTCATTGCTGAGTCTAATTCTTTTTCTATTTTTAATTCTTCCAGTTTATCTTGTAATGCTTTCCCAGCAAATTTTTCAGTTATATAATGTTTGCATTCTTCAAGATCCATTTTTGACGCTGTCTTGAGTTTTGGCATAATTTGCTGAAGTTCTGTGTGAGTATATGTATAAACATCAGTGGTATCATTCGTCTGGAAAAAGTTAAAATATTTTGTATATATATATATATGTGTGTGTGTGTGTGTGTGTGTGTGTGTGTGTGTGTATGTGTAACATATTTTTATTTATATACCTCAAATCCCATGCTTTCAGTATGTTGTAATTGTGATAGTTTAGTTTTTAGTTCAGCATTTTCTTTCTGAAGATGAGTGACGAGCTCTCTAGTTTCTGCAAATTTTTTTTTATGAGTCTCATGAACCTTCATCACCTCCTCTTGCCACATTGCCAATGTATTAAATTGTTCTTTCATGGATGAAGTGTTTTGCTTCAATGTTTCTTTTAATTTCACGTTTTCTTGCAACATATCAGTCAATTTCTTTTGCATCTCATCTGTGCTCAGTGATGAAACTATCGATGTATAATCCTACAAAAAATTTATATTCTTGCTTTCTATAAAAAATAAACTTAAATAAAATCAAATTAAATCAAATAACATTCTAATATACATACAATTGACATGCTTTTTTGCTGAATGTCAACATATGACGCTAATACAGAAGCCTGAGTTGCATCTACTGAATCTTTACCTAGCACTACAAAAGATAAACTATCTTCATCATTAACATTAAAGTTACTTATTGAACTTATATTTAGAACTGGCTCGTCTAATTTAAATAAAGGTTTATTGTTCCCCACATTGGATGTTTGACATTCTACTTTGGGTATTTTATGTTCCTTTGAATCCATATTTTGCATATGTGATTGTGTTCAATCAAGATTCCTAAGCAACCTGAATAAAAATAAATAAAAATATATTAAACAAATGATTTAATATTAACATTTTTCTACATCAGTATTATTTATTATAAATTAGCAGAGCAAATAATACTATAAGTACTAATAAATCTATATCAGTCGCATTAGTCTAATAAATAAATCTATATTTTCTGATGTTTATATACTTATATAGTAGATGAAATTTATATTGATTTAACAATCATTCAAACTGAAAATTTTCACTTGCAACAATTTTATACAAATAAAAATTATATCGCACCAATCAGAAAATCATTAAGTTACATATCAGTCAATTTTTCTAAAAAATCCGACTATAAAATATGATGGTTAGACTAAAAATAATATACCAAATTTCACATGAAAAAAACGCGCTAGTTATATTCAATATCTACCTACATTTATTTCAAATGAATTACAATTGCGTTTGCAATTATATCAAAGGCACAATTCTTGTGTCGAAATGATATATTTTATCAATTTATTAGCGATACGTCATCGTGCATAATATCTAATATTCGTTGCAACATCAATTTTAACTACGCATTTTAACTATGCAAGTGAATCGAAATTCGGAAGTAAAAAAAGAAAAGAAAATTACGTCATTTCGTGTTTTATCAACGTGATACGAACATCGTGATTAGTCCGGATTAATTATATTATGTATTAAAGATGAAGGATTTAATATGATGTGAAAAATATAAATTTCAGCTTACCGTATGACAAAGATATCTCCGGTTGCGTATCTGTGGGGGAAAAAAAAATGCGTCTGCGTGCTCTGCGTGTTTGTTCGTTCTAACCGCGATTTCTATGCTTTGTATCTTGCTCCTTTCTCGCTCTAATCTAAATATGCATCATCTTTCATTTCATATACCGACGAGATTGAGTGCAGTGTGCAGTCAGCGAACTTATCATTCGAGGCTAAGAATATCGGAGAAGCGTGAACTTTACCCCCATCTTGCAGCCGCCATCTCAGGCCCGCAAATTCGCACATCGGTGCGTGACCTAACCTAACCACATTTAATTGACAGTTCTACACGTGGGACGTTGCGGGCCCGACATGGCGGCTATAACCGGCCAATCAGCAAGTGGGAACAGGATCGCGCTTTTTTGATATTCTAGCACAATAATTCAGAATAATAATTCAGAAACGAATTTTCGTTTTAACATTGCCACTCGTGAACGCCATTGTCACGCCATTATCACCTCTTTGCAAAATATATTTTCCTACTAACTCAGATCCTAATTTTCGTGGATATTTAAAAACACAAAATTAATATCCGTGATCTATATTACTACTTAGTGTACTTCTTTGCGAAATATATTCTCTTAATATCTCAAAAATGGATTTTTGAGCTTATTAAAAGACCCATATTACTTGATCATAAACTGGCATTACTGATTTTTTCGCGAAATATATTTTCTTAACAATTGTCTCTATGGAATTTTAAAAGTTTAAAAGACGATTGCAAGACGCATTCTTTTTATTCAATTTATATTTTGAAATATGTTATAAAATTTTGTGGTTTTTGAAAGTGAACTTTAAAAAATACTGCACGATAATACAAAAAATATTAAGAATTATGTAATCGTTTATATCATATCGACGAAAGACAGAGGATTTTACAGATACTTGTGTAGTTTGAAAAATCAGCTGTATCCTAACGCTCTCTCAAGAAATATAATGGCCAAACTAAAAAGCAATAAGCATAGTTAATAATAACAAAAATACATTTATACATTCGTCAATTCTTACAAAATATATACGAATAGATACGATAATAGATATAATGATAATATATTTTATAAATATTATAGAAAAAAACGTGTGTGTATATATATATATATATATATATTGAAGAGATGGAATAAAGTGATACATTTAGAAGATATAATTTATTTCACGACATGAATGCAACATCTCTCGTGCGAGGTAATACATAGTCGCGTTTTTTTTAAATTTACAATATGTATCGCAGCGATTAATCCGTGCAATGTTTCAAATTGTTGCGGCAAATACAGATATTTCTTTAACGCAACGCGTCGCGCAGAATGCAGTGTGATAATGTCGCGATAATTCAATGTCTCGGAGAGAGAAAAAAAGAGAGAAAAATAAATATATATATATATTACAGTAACTATATGTATATATAATACTATACATATATGTTGTGGACAAAGGATGTAAATTCATTGATCAACAATGAGTCGAAAATATAATCTCTGAGATTTTAAAAATAATATATATCTCTCTCATTCTCTTATACACCCTTATTGCGCTACGTGATGGGCAGCTAACAGCTTGACATTGCAAATACACTATATTTGTACATTTCTGCTTACACAACTGTAGAATGCGATATACAGAGTACTCGATAATTGTATATACATATATCTTAACCGACACACTAGTGCGAATTAAAAATATCCTATATATTAAATGATATTAAATATCAACATGATTTTTATTTGTACTAACAGAAAGTTTGATATATAATTTGTGTATCGAATATATTAGTCATAATTTAATTTTAAATTTAAATTTTAATTAGACATCTTGTGATCCGTTATACTTATATATTAAAACAAAGATATGTTTAAGAACTGTTGAATATATATTTGATTGTCAAATAATCGTCCTAAAATAAAAATATTTATTATGAGAATGTGCATAAATTGTACCGATGCAGATAATAATAAAAATACGAATTTATGCACAGATAATTGACGAGGCTTTCGCGTATCTTCCCTATCTTGTCGCGCTTTAGTCTTGTTTGATAGTTTAGCCTCTCTAGATATATAGGATATTAAAGATTCCTACGTGCGTTTAAACAGGTGCTGTATTAGCGATATTATCCAAGTTGCCTTTCAACAAGAACTATTTTATCTATCGTATACTATTAGTAGATCATATATATATACTTTGTAACGATTTTGAACAAGCGCAATCTGTCGAATAACTTCTTTTACATATACATATAATAATCTACATTAGTATTCTAGCTTGAATAAATCGCAATATCATGCGCGTATCATTGTACTTTCAAAATTTTATTATTTATTTTATGCAGCACATGCATATCAAATACGCTAATCTACTAAAGCCGAATCTTAAATGTAATATCGTCGCATCGCAAGTGCTAAGTAGCAGCATTTGTAATGAAAATTGTTACGTACTCCATTATTCTGAGTATCCACGTGAATCGTACGTTGAGATTATAACGTACGCACAAGTTTCTTCGTATATTCTTGTTTCACGTATTTTTGTTAAAATCACAAATCGGCAATTTATTTCGACGCTTAAGTAAATTCACGAATATGTAGAGTAAGAGTTTGCACAAGACATAATTTCCAGCGATTGCACTAGAGAATGCAATTATTTGGTTCTAAAATCTGGTGAGGACACCTGACGAACGCTACATTATACGACAAAAAAAAAAAACAATTATGAGATTAATACTTGCACAAATCTCTCGAAAGATAAATATACGAGTAGAGAGACAGAGATAGAGAGAGAGAGGGGGGGGGGGGAGGAAGGGGAGGAGGAAAAGAGTAAGAGAAAAAGAATTAAATCTAAATACTTTTGTGGTCACACAAATCTTAAATTTTAGCAATTTTTTCCCTTTAACGTTACGTGCAACACTATAACGCGCGACTCGAATCAATTTCTCTCCTGCGAGTCGTTCGTTCATCGTTGCAAAATTATGTTTTGAGGTAGACAGGTATATTCTCCAATAGCTTTTTATAGCTTCGCGAGTAACGCTAAACCGAAGGATAAACACTTTCACCGACGCAAAATATTGCATTACTTTTTTAATCCTATACCTTAGTAGACCACAAATACGATTCAGAATATTTGATCTGTGAAACTCTTTGAAAAATTTCTGAAATCTGATTTGCTTCTCGATCCAGGCTACAATTATATTTATTCAACGTTTCACATATCGCGCAATTAAAAAAATCAAGCAAAAACGAAATATCAAAAGATTTACGGCTGTTAGTCTGTAACACACAATGTCCAAAACATCAAAAATGTACAAATAATATCACTATTCGCTAATGATGCTAATAAAAGTTTAGTTGTTAAGTCCATGATAAAATATAAGTACGAAGACTGTGTGTGTATTAGGTTCGAGTAGCATATCAAATGTAAATTTTGCACGTCGTTAGTTTCCAATTTATAGTCATGTGTTCCTGCATATTTTTCGTAAAAATAATATTTTAGTCTGTTATTTAGCGCTTGAACATTGTATATCTTGCTATACTACAAAATTTTATATATATATATATATATATATATATATAGATTCTAATTTATCTTTCACACTATACATCAATGTATACGCAACGCGATTTTTTTTAACATCACTATAAGATACTGTAACAATACCATATCGTTGCCAACAGATACCGCTCTTATATTTTGTTTTCATATGTTTAGTATACCTTACCTTTACACTTTGCACAGATACTGCCTTTGTACCTATCTCTCACCTGAGTTGGAAAGCATTCAAGACACAAACATGATTTTCGAACAACATGAAAAAGTACATTCCTATATTCTCGATCACATCTATTATGGTCATATCCAAATTATTTATATTCAAAAGATTTGCGTCCAAACCTTAAATAAATAGCTACTAGGACGTATGTAGCATATAAACATTATTATGAAAAAACCATAATAATGTACACAATCAAATTTTTCAGATATACATGATTCAATAAATATATATAAGATTCTCGTTTCTCTTGTCGAGCAGCGATAAAATTATCATAATATCATACAATACTGTTATTACTCTTAATCATAAACATCTACTACTTTTCACACAATCAGTAATATCCATTTCCAATGGTCGCTGTATTACCTGACGCGGCGCTTTAAATTATCGATTTCGCGATTCATACGAGAGGCGGATCCTTCTGTTGGTTCATCTCTTCAACGGTTATGTAAAGACCCTCCTCTTCGTACGTTGATTCGTGTTTCGCCAACACTTTCAGCAGTGGACGTAACTTCATCCACCATTGATACGTCGGAATACGATGTCTAGGAAATTTTTATTATTATATTACGTAAGATATTGAAGTGACTCGTAAAAAGCTCGTAAAAGTATAATAGTTCGAATACGTACTCAAAATCCGTAACTTCGATAAGCTCCGTAAAAGGTGTATATCTATATTGACGTCTGATAATACCAAGCATCACCGCACTGTCAGCTGCTGTAGTGATCGTTTTGCCATCGGGGCTAGTGCATTTTCTCAACTGATCGCTGAACCATTCAACTGCCTTAGCACCCATTTTTGTTCCCAAGTTACGATCAAAAGGAGTTGGCGAGCCACCTTGTTGCATGTGACCTGGAAAGAATAAAGAAAGATATTTAGTAATAGTAAAATATCCAATTTTGTATTATAAATGCATCTCAATATTAGAAAATCGATTAAAAGAGATAAAAAAAAGCACATACCGAGTATGTTGCTTCTACAACTGAATAAACCTTTTCCTTCTTCGCTGAAAAGTCTGTAAATAAACTCTGTATTGTAATTCTCGTTGGCGTTCTCGTTCCTGATAATAAGGCCTCTCTCGACACCTTCAGACATCTTCGCCGCCATCGCGATAACATCGTGATTCAAATCTTTAATATTAAACTTCTCTTCATAGATATAAGCCGCGTCGGCACCGCCGGCTAGACCGGCAACGGTCGCTAAATATCCGCAAAAACCGCCCATCGTCTCGATGACGAATACACGGCGTTTAGTACCTTGCGCCGATTGCCGAATACGATCGCAAATCTGACGATAAAACAATATTAATAATGTTATATAATTGAGCGTTAAGTCTTTAAGTATCGGATTTATAAACACATCGCAGAACTTACTTCTGTAATTTCATTCAATGCTGTATCACAACCCAACGAAAATTCAGTGCCTGGCACATTGTTGCTAATAGTCGCAGGAATCATAGCGATAGGAATTCTGAACTCCTCGTATTTATCTCTCGCTTTGAAAAATGTTAGACCGGTTTGATAACCCTGAAAATAAAAAAATATGCTTTATCATCGTTGATCTTAGGATCCAAAATCCAGCTGAACGCTACAATGTTCGGAGCGATTCGCGTTACCTCGAATCCACCTATGATGAGCAGCGCCTGTATTCCAAACTCTTTCAATTTTTGAGCGATTATGGGTAATTGATCTTCCTGGGGCGGTGTGCGCTTCGTTCCCAATTTTGCGCCGCCCTCCGCGACCCAACCGGTGACAGATGGCCAATCCATCAATTTTAATCTACCAGCCATAAGACCTAACACTCCGTCACAGATACCGTATACCTACAATACATCGAGATATATAGATAGAATTAAGAGCGTAATAAAAATAGGTAGAATTGTGAATTCATTGATATTGCACCTTATCACCTCGATAGATACAATTCCTCACGAAAGAGCGAACCGCTGCGTTCATACCGCAGGACGGTGATCCTATGTGCATGACTCCTACTGTATAATGATCCTGTAACAAAACCGCAATTATCAACGAAATGAAAATCGATACGCGGCACGTCATGCACGGAAAACTAAATGACTGCTGTTAATATAGATGACGTTGCATGTTAAATAGCGTATAATGCTATCGTTGCGTCTGTCTTTGGGAGCGATCGTAAAATGATGGTAAATGATATATTTCTAATACAAGGCATACATTCTCTATTATAAAGGAGGGTTGTGCGTTAACTCACTTGTCCACATAAAGTGTATTGCTAAGGAATGGAAAAAGGTGCGTTAGGGAGATTGCTTTCACATTGGCATTATATATAATATATTTGCGACTCTTATAGGTTCTAAACTGATTTACCTTCGTTAATGCGCGGCCATTAATTTCCTGAAGCAGTATCAAATACATATAATAAGCTACTTATTATTATTATTCATTATTATTTTATATGTTAAAGACCCAGCATTTTCTCTTGGACACAATATATATCTCTACCTCTCTTTAATATTTAAGATATTAAAATATTACGTCAATATTCTCTGCATAATACATAGTTTTTGCATCATTAGAGTATAAAATTAGACATAGATGATATTACCTTAATTGCATTATGATCTAAATCCGGAGCTTTCAAACGGGTCAGCATTTTGTAAGTTTCCAAGTTACGTTCAAAACCCCTATACAGGAAAAACGTAAATAGATTTACACACATTTATCGATATATTTCATATTTCTTACATAGAACATGTTTTTTTCAGAGATACTCACTTTCCTCGAAGTTTCACAGCAAGATCCCAATCTTTATTGGCCATAGCCTGCGCTACAGCTTTCGTACGACGAACGCATTCCATGAGTGGTAATCTCACAGCTTGGTTACCGTCCAGCGTGACGACGCACGCTTCTGTATCAGGTGTCGCCTCCATTAAAGCCATCACAGCTTCAGCTCCCATCCGGCATCCCTATAATGCACAAATTTATTTTAGGAAAAATATATATCTTATTTAAAAATGAATATTATAAAACTTTTACTCTAATATTTCAGGTAATATTAAAAATTCTATATTATAGAATCTTACCAAAACTCTATCAAAGGCTGAAGGATTGCCGCCTCTTTGTACATGACCCAGAACGGTGACTCTTGTATCCTGCTGTAATTTATCTACGACTACTTTATGAACCTTTTCAGCTGTAATCGGATCGCCGTTTCTATCAACAGCACCTTCAGCCACGATAATAATATTAAGTCGTTGACCAGTGAGTCTTTCCTGAAAAGAGAATTATAATTTTTTTCGCAAACCAAAATTAAGATTTAGTTTTGATATAAAAGCATAAGCTATAAAAAAAAAAGATTGAAAAGCTAATTAAAGACTATAGCATAATATGCAGATGCAATATTGATAATGATATATTAATAATAATACAAAAAAAGTATCATATAATTCTGAAAATTCTTGTCTTAATTATTTGATTTGTACATTATTTTACATACTTCTCTTTTTAAGTAAATATATTCCATAATATGTAGTGTTACATATACACACATAGCATTTAAAAGATGTTATAAGTTTAATATAGCATGCATTTAACTGACTTTACAGAATAATCGCTTCTCATATTAAATACAAAATATCCAAAAGGCATATTAAAAATAATTTATAACCAAAAGTAATTGAATCAAAAGAAAGCTATTAAAATATAATTGTAACAGAGCTTGCAACTGTTTAAAAAATTAGAGCGTAAATTGCAAGAAGCAAGTGTGCTGTTAATTTTGCAGGTTGATTGAGAGTCAGGAGATATAAATAAATATACTTGTCTTAAAAAATTAAAAAAAAAAAAAAATAAATTATCGAACCTGCAATAATTTTTTGCATAGCTTGTTGGGCCACTCCTGCTCGGGTGGCCATTCTGGGATGAAAACATAATCAGCTTCGCAACATATAGCTGTCACCAGAGCTAGATAACTGTAATGGTATATTGTAAACCTAACTAAAATTCTATCTCAATACAATATTTAAAAATATTATTATAAAATAATGCTATACTCATCTCAATCATGATTACGTATTTATATAAATTTTTAAACCTGTGCTCACGCCTGAGGGGTAAATATAATAATCAATATACTTGCGATAAATTTTTGAACAATCTAAATTTTTTTTCATGATAAAAATGTTAAGGAGAAAATTTTATATCTACAAAAATGTAATATGGCTATAATCAAACATCTCAAAGAAATAATATTGCATTTCAAGTGCAAAAACGAATATGGCGGACTCTTTTACATATATGTATAATTTTGAATATATATTTGAATGATATATATTAAAGTAACGACTGGTTGAGAAACGTGCCTGTCGCACAGCTTGACAAAGCTCCTCGATCCAGTCACCACTTGTCGGAGATTCGGGAATAAAGGAATAGGTGGCTTCTGTTGATATACTTGACGCTATTGACAGGTACCTGAAAGACTCTGTGTCATCTAATTATCTTCAGTACCAATCGAAGATGTATAACTCTCTATATAATATACATTTAGCTCTATATTAATTAATGCGCGACAATAAAGTGTGAGTTAAATCTCTCGTTCGCATTCCTCTTCACGTCATTATTCAGAAGAGGAATATACACTTAGAATGTTGTATACGATCGAGATTAATTCAGAACACTTAGCAGTCCAAAAACTGATATATATATACAAAAATCATTCTTCATGTTTGATCGAGTTAGTAAAAATTAGCAATACAATCTAAAAATTCTATAAAATTTCGAATAGTCTATTAGACGTGCCTGCTCCAATTTTCTACATAATTTTTCAGGCCAATCGATGGGAGGCGGACATTCTGGGAAGAAAACATAGTCAGCCTCCGAAGATAAAGCAGCCACGATAGCCAAATACCTAGTCGAAAATAGCCCATTTATCTATATCTTATTACGTCGGTTTCGGCGCGATAACGATATGTAAATATTAATTTTGTGTATTGTAACCTGTCGTTGAAATATGAAATATATCGCGAATCCTTTCTTTACATTTTCGAAAACTAATGTCTGCTCAATAATATATAAAATTATTTAACGCTAATAAAATTATTCTCCCAATAAGAAAATTGAGAACTTACCCACAATGACGACCCATAACTTCCATTATAAACGTTCTCTGATGAGAGTAAGCTGTGCTAGCTATAGCGTCTATACTTTCAATGATACGATGCAATGCTGAATCAGTACCAATCGTCATATCCGTACCGCAGAAATCGTTATCGATGGAACCTACTAGTCCGACGATGTGTAGTTGTTTGTTCTTCTCACTCTGTTCGACAGTTATATCTCCTACAAATGAAAAGCAATGTTAGCATCAAATACGTGCGTGATGTATTATAAACAATTCTTCATCTATTTACCAGACGCGACGAGTTCCTTTAGAAGCTCGGGCCATTCTTCCTTGAAGAGATTAGCACCTGTAAGAGAACCGTCTCCGCCGATCACCACTAGATTGGTTATACCCAGATTAACCAAGTTCTTGGCGGCTTTTCGACGACCGGGACGCTCTCTGAATTCTTGACTTCGGGCAGAGCCTATCACTGTGCCGCCCTGAAGAAAAGATGCAATGTGTAATAACGCTCATGAAAGTGTGCTATGATGCAACATTCTGTAATATTTACCTTGTGGATGATGCAAGACACGGCCGACCATGTGGCTTCTTCGATGTTTTTTCCGCCGTTCACCATACCTTCATAGCCTTCTCTGATAAAGTATACTCTACATCCCAGATAAATACCCATCCTTACAGCTGCTCGTACAGCAGCATTCATTCCTATAAACAATAAAATTTATGTAATTGGAATAGTTACGTTTATATATTTCAAAATACAATTTATTCGATTATTCGAAAATACCTTGAGAGTCACCACCGCTAGTGAACACGGCGATGCTTTTACCCTTATGACTCCCAGGTTTTATGAACTTTTGAGCTGGCGCCTCTTCAGCCATGATCGTATCGCGGTATTCCTTATAATTCTGTAATAAGAAAAAAATTGCACCAAGTTAATATCAATATTTTTAGAAATTAGATTCTCGTTTTCTCTCAGAGACACGATAATATAACGCAATTTCTCAGTTTGATTTCTTAGTGTTTCTTTTCTTTTACATTGAAGAAAGACGCAAGTATAAGAAGATTAATAAATTATAAGGAGAAATAAAGAGTCTCGCGCAACTTTTTGTTTCAATTGTCGAAATCGCAGGCTTCTGGCAAATTCTTCTTCGATCGTGTCAAATTTTACCTCAAATGAAGAACCAGTTGGTAAAAGTTCAAATGATTCAAAATTGCTTTTCCAAAACATCTATTCAAAATTAAATTTTTCAATCAATTTATTTTACATAAATATTAAAAAAAAAAGGGGAAAAAAAATTATACATGACATTACATTAACAAGCATAAGCTTGCCTTAGGAAATATCAAAGAGAGTTTTAAGTTTTGCACACTAATCCTGCTTTTTCTATCAGCGTCGACTTTGTTCAATACTTCAACAGCAGAAGATTTTTCTGAAGGATCTCTGGATGTAGCGTATCTCAATGAAGATGTACTTTTGATAGAGTCGATTAAACTTTCCTGTGCATCTACTTTCTGCATTTCTGCAGTGCTTTCATCCGAAGCATCGTCGCTATCACTTCCCGCGCTTTCCGAATAACTTTCATTTGCGCAACGACACTGAATGGCTCTGTAATTCTTAGACATTTTTTCTTCACCAGACAAATCCGCCAGTTATTAGAATAATTTTTACACCAATCGATCTAAATTTTAACCTTATTTCAATAAAAGCAGATTATATATGTACATATCACGGCTCCTGTTCCAAATTCATTTCATTATAAAGAAAACAATGAAGTGCACTGCAAAATTCAATTGTCTTTTTAAATAAATTATTATTCAATGAATCTATTACTTTAAAAATTTATTACGCTTTGTATATTTCTCAATCTCTCGCAATGAAATAATGATGCAATAGAAAAAAAAAGCGTGTATTACATCCCATTTGGAGTCTGTAAATTTAAGACATTCGCAGTTCGAATTTATATTAAAATTCCATTGAGAGAGAAAAATAAAGGCGGACAAGATAATATATAATGCGGAAAAATTATTGAAGCATGTTACATAGTCCTAGCCGTTGCAACACGCGGGCCTTCGCGTCTTAAAATTAAATGACATGCGTGCGAACGAAATCTGGCCGCGTTTCAAAAAATGCGAAGAGAAGTGTCAGCAACACCGGAGCCTGGCTTTGTACAACTGCGAAGTTACTGCTAGTTTCGCTGTCGAATCGTAAAAATCTATTTTTTTTTTTTTTCGCGCACTTTGAGTCGTCTCGTGACAAGATGTTCTAATTTACGCTTGACGACATGAAGCGAACCTCGTAATTTTCCGCGACCTCTCCGCGAAAAGAATCGCGTCGCGTGATCGAACATGAGAGAGGAAATCTCGACGTATGTTTCTCTTATCTGTCATTCATAAATTTTTACCTGCGAAAAAACAAGCGTGATAAAGCATGCGGCGCGTGCGCGCGAAAGATGCGATTGCAGTTGCATCTTCTCGCGTGAAAATATGCAATTGTGTCACGATTATACATATATACACATAAATACTTCATAGATGAAGAATACAATAATTCATGATAATCGGTTGCTTTTTATATAGCTCTCTTGTTAAATATGACACACAAACCTTGAGCGGCACGAGAGAATCGATCGTTAAAGGAAAGCCGCGTATTATAATAATTTTGACCTATATGCCACTTATGCGATTATTATTATTCGTCGAATTAAAAATCCGTGCTATTTACAGAACGTCCCGTGAATCGCCAAAGTCTCCCAATCGAACACGATTGTAACCGCAGCGATGAATCTAGGTTCTTAGGTTAACCTAAACGCATCTTTTCGACCCATCTAAAGAAAATCGTTAAGTGAATGTCATCCGCACCTAAATAGACGAAATATCTCAGCCGAATATGACGTGAATCAATTTCGAAGCGACACTGTCCAAGGGACGCGCGCTTCAACGCGGATCAATTGACAGTCGCGTGCAGGTGACAGACGACAATGGGCGTCGCGCGCTCGAAAACGACGATTGATCGATGAGGACGATCGACGACGGTCGGCTCCACAGACACTCACCAGAAAAAAAACGTGACTTATAATCGCGACGACGACGATGTTCCTTCGAGCCTCTAACCAACGTCGACCACCTCTACCACGACACTCGGCCGACTGAAGGTGACCTTTGGGCTTTGGGCAGGCCCACTCGGCATCCCTCCTTCCTTCCCCCTCCCCACGCGCCATTATCGTCCGTCGTTCGGGGTTAATCGCGCGATTCGAAGTCGTTCGAGATATATCGATGCATCGCGCGGGAGATTCGAAAAATGAGACATTAAGGAAGGCATACCTACTCGAATTCTCGAGAAATGAGTACATTTTCTAGATTTTTTTTTACAGCGCAACGACTTGATAAAAACTTTTTATTCTTTTACGATATTAATACAATATTATTAAATACCTAAATAAAAATTTTTAGCTTAAATTTTTCTTTGGGGGGGGGGGGGGGGGAAATTATGTGAATATTCGCAGAGTTCCTCCAATTTTAGACGGCAAAAAAAAAAAAATTTTTTTAAGCTAAAATTTTTTATTTAAGTATTTAATAATATTGTATTAATACCGTAAAAAAAATTTTTTTATCAAATTGTTACGCTGCAAAAAAATTTATAAAATGATTTATAAAATCATTTCTCGAAGGTTCAAACGGGTATGCCCCCTTTTTAGCGGAGCATCCGGAAAAGATTCTTATTAGAGTTAAATTTTCAGAAATAACGAAAATAAAATTCTACTCGCTCATAAAATTGGGAGATATTTCTCTAAATTTTATATCAGACTTACCTGTGTAAACGTCTGCCATCGAAAATCATGAAATTGCCACGGGAATGATGAAGATTCTTGTTGTTCCATCGAAGAGTCTATAATATTTTTACAATGATAGCTTCAATATGTCAAAATCAAGCCGTACTCGAACCAATTTAGACTGTGAGAATAATAAAGATTGAGAATCTTGTATTGCGTTTGAAATACATGCGATCGATAAATTGATATCGTAATAAAATAGAATGTGCACTCGACCAATATTGACAGCAAAGTTTTAACTGCTAGATATAATGAGAAACAAAAAATAAGGAATATAAGAATTCATTCTTTTTTACAATAAAATTGATCGATTTCTTTTATTCTGTATTTTGCTTTCACTCTTTTATACATTTGAGAAAAAAAATAAACTTACCTATTGATAAAAATTCGTATTCAAAGGTATGTCCACTTGAATATATGATTCAGGAAAGTGTTTATTCATTATTTTTAAAGACGACTATTTTATATCATTATTAAAAATAATAATTTCTTCGATTTAATAATTTTATACTATTGCTCGATTATAAGCCTCTCGAGAAGCACAGGAAAGTTCTACGAGATGTACGTGGCACTTTTTACTGCGATGACTATGTTTCAACTGATCGTCGACGACGTTCTGCTTCGAAGATATGCTTTCGTGTGAAAAGGAACGCAGGACGCGTTTTATGTGCCTCGAGACACGTATACCTTTTAACTAGTGAATTATTCAAAAAGTTTTCCAATCGAAGAATCATTTTCCCTTAGCTAGAAAGCTTTCGACAAGAATGTTCAAAAGATGAATGAAAGAGAATATTTATCCCTCGGGAACTGTGATAAGTCAACTTGAAGAAAAGAAAAAAAGAAGATTAAATCTTGTATATCTGCCTGATTGTGAGAAGAACAATGCAATATATATGCTCATCGGTGAAAAACATTTAACTGTCTGACAAATAGTCTGATTCTGAGCAAAGTCTAACGGGCAAGGATTTTTGCCTTGTTATTCATAAAGATTTATGAACGTTGTAAATGTATGCTTTACTTACAATTCGTTAAACAATTAGGGAAAATGTTTGTTGTTTTTAAAAAATTGAGTTTAATGGATTATACAATACTTTCTTGCGCAATAATCAGTGTGCTTTCATTTTTTATGACGCAAAGTGAGCCGTGATGGTGCAATATAACGCGATGAATCGAGAATTTAAAATCATTTAATATCCAGAAAAGTAATTTGTTAAAAATCAGTACCAATATTATTTCGAGATTAATGATAATCATCCGATAAATAAAAGTATCTTGCAAATGTTAAATATTTGCTCTTTAAATTATTAAGTATTTTTAATTTAATACTCAGAAAAATATTTAATATCTGTCGAATAAAAATTGTCAGTGAAATTTATACGTTAAATAAAAGCATGCGCTTGTGCGGGACGATTCCATCTTTAAAAGACTATTTCTTCTATTTCTACACCGATGCAGCAATTGATGCAGGTGAAATGATTGTACCGTTTCATCGCTTTTACAGCTTTATTTACAAATACCACCCCGTCAAATCAGCGTCATCTTTTTTTGTTTGTTAATCCATTTAACGTGTAATATATTCGATTGAAACGGCATTTATCTATATCGATTGAGGAAGGGGTAGGGAAGCGGGTGAAGGGCGAAGATCGGATCGACAGCTAAAAATAGGCTACAATTGTAGAAGAGCAAAACCGAGGAAAATCTTCGTTCTAGCGAGAGGTTTACGCGGCGACAAAATCGAAGGCCACGTATAACGATTTAATATCGAGAGAGAAAAAGATCACACTCAATTGACAGATCATTTAATCGGAGCAATCAAGCACAATCAAAATGTTTAATTATTCTTACAGAAGGATCAACATTTTTGCTCTACGAAAACTAAAATCAGATTGTTGCAATATGCTGTTTAAATATGCAGCATGTAAAAAAATGTGCCGATTTGGAAATAATTTTAAATATTATTAAAATATAATTTTAAATATTATTAATATATTATTAAAGTGATATCGAATAAAAATGATTTACTAATGATACATATAAAATATTAAATAAAAATTAAATTAATTATATCGCAATCATACTTCAATATATACTAATTTGTTCTTTCTCTCTTTATCTCTACATATTCTAGTTTTCTACAAGTCGAATAAAAAAATCCTTAATCCAAAGTAATTCCAGTAAGAATAGAGACAATTTACATCACGGAGAACAGGCAAGTTTCTTAAATTAAAATCGTATAATTCCGAATCACTGAAGTAGCGATCCCTTCGAATTTTGTCGCCGGTATCCTTAGGAATGTCGTCTCTACGCGGGAACTCGTCTACCGTACGAAAATGGTATATTCTACACCTAACGCGAAGATTCTCAACCTCGTTCCTGAACGTGGCAAAAATTTCGCTCTCTCAAACAAAAAGCTCTCTATCGAATTTTATTCGCTCCTTCGGACCTCGATCGATTCCACTGAGCGACTACCTGAGCTGTCGCGGGTTGAGACTCGCTGGATCTATACGTCTCTATCTAGGTCTCAACAAGAGGCTGCACGAGCGATTGCGATTCGCGCAAGTATCGGTGGGAACAATGCTTGTTCGCTCGTTCGCGATTCGGAGAATTTTTTTTCATAAATTTCTTTATCTTCCTCGCTTCCGCACACGCGTGACACTTCTCGCGTATCGTCGCTCGCATTAAGTAGTAGTTCGGCTACTCTCGGTAGCAAAAACCGTATTTCGTATCGGCTACACGTATAAATTGTGCAAAAAATTTAGCATGATTAATCGTATAGGTAGGCCTTTTTTGTCGGAAAAGGCACGCGTACATATACATATATATACTTCGCGTCGCGTATTTACCGTGTGTCTCTCGTAGTGTATGCATATATATATATATATATATATATATATATATATATATATATGTATGTATGTATGTATACATAATGCATAAGTCGTGTATACAAATATATGTGTAGATATACCATCGACAAGAAAAATGGGCGGTAGAAGAGTGAGGGGGGTAAGGATAGGAGGGGAAGGTACAAAGGAGATTGAAAAGGGATATACATCTAGTACAATGATACCCTTAATAGCGATCGAAATAAATATGCTTTTGCATTTTAAATACATGAAAGAGTATCTGTGGCTCGTGCTTGCACTTTCACTTCTCCCGATATTGCTAAACTTCGATTATGCCAAACAATACGATATCCTTATATTCGAATATTCAATATCCAATATCCGAATATTTTCTCGTCAGACTTTATTTCCTCACTTTCTTTTTCTTTCTCTTTATGTCGATGCGACTGCAACTTTTGTCATCTCCTGAGCTGTCGTGAAAGATTAAGCTAATCGTTAATAGTTATAAAAAATTGGAGACTTTATTTGATATCATATAATCGATACCAAACGGAGAAAGAAGAGAGAAAAAGAAAAGAGAGAGAGAATGACAGAATGATATTTTGTAAAAGAAATCGAAACAAATATGTAAATTTCTATAATGTAAAATTAAACCAAAATTATCTGGGACATTTAAGCATAATGCATTCTTTTTGAAAATATTCCTATAAAATTCTAAAGTATTGAGACATTTATACATATATGATGTTCAGTATATATGCATATATAAAAGTTAAGGAGAGTAAGTAGTTATCTTATAAATAATTTTATCAGAATGTTACGTGTTCCAAGTGTACTCGGAAGATCATTTGATTTTTCGCGAATTCCATTATCTTCATGAAAAGCATAAAACGCTGACTTGTCTCAAAGTGTCGCGAATCGTAGATCCCGAACTCGAAGAGGTAGTAGTCATTCCAATCCAATGAGATATCTTGTTGATAAGACACATTGCAGGAATCCGCTACGATTCGCGATAAAGTCCGCGCATTATGCAAATATGTAATCTCGTCTTCTATCCTAGGACTTCTGTCTGCTGTGAATCGTAAAAACATATCGTCACCGTGCGCAAACACCTCCGAGAAACAATGGCATTATCGTCGCAAAGCAAAATACAACCGTGTGGGTTATGGTTTTTTTCTCAGACATTTTATCAGAATTTATTATTATTTCGTGTAAACGTTTATAATAATTATAATTTACAATTACGATGGGCTGATGATAAATACAAATAGAACAACGTAATTTGAGACCGAGGGAGGGAAGAGAGAAATGGTAGAGTGGAAGGAAAACGGGAGAGAAGAATGGATGACTGGAGGAAAACAGTCGCACATGCGTGGATAAATGGATGAATAGATGGATGCGGTTTTACGTGCAAAGGTTCAGGATTACGGGCGAAAGTCGCATGAATTCGCGTGACCAAACATATCGTACTGGGTTAAAGAGACACGTCGCCGTTGCTTCCCTCGCGATTATCACATACGCGTTCGCACAGCAAATTACTCTTAAAATGCGTGATTAGACGATTGAAAAAAAAGGAGGAGGAAAATATCTTACCCGGATGGTAAAGATTGCGGGAAGAGGATCGAAGAATTTATGCTCATAATGATAATGTCGGCGACAATAAAGACGATGATGATAATGATGAATATGTGATAATGATAATGTAGATGATGATGATGATGATGATGATGATGATGACGTCCCTTCTGACCGAGTATAAAGTCACTGCTAGAATTATTAAAAAAACATAACGTTTATTTTAGAAAATTTATAATATCCAGAAAATGAAAAGAACACAAAATGTTAACGTTTGGCTTGTTGAATTGGAGGTGAGCGATTGGGGTATAGATGGATGTTAGATTGGGAAAAACAAAGAATTAGATCAAAGAGAAAAGAGCGAAAGGAGGAATGAAAAGAGAAAGATGTTATATTCAAGGAAGGTCCGCGAGATCGATCGACGTTATTCTTTGATGCATCGTGACGGTTTTCGCATCCTGCCACTTTTAATCACACATACAACACACACGCCCGGTCCTGCCTAAATTAGCCCTCGTTAAACTTTCACCTTAAAACATTCTGGAAAAAGATAGAAGTAAGATCAAGGGAAGGGGAATGGTGCTATTCGTCTGCACTTTTATCGTTCGATTTTTCTCTTTTACAACGCCAAGTATGGGGACAGGATAAAGTACGAGATACATACAGACAATGTACAAAAAAATTAATATAAGTGATGTCAGAATCGCGTAAATTTAACTTCAAATCGATCGTAATGGAATTTAACAAACGGGATCATTCCGTTCCGCATTGTATTTAATTTTTTTGTCGCCTGTATCTTAATCTTTACTTCATCCCTTGCCTCGATCCTAAAAGACTCTCATCTACGAAGAACGCAAGTCGCAAAATATGTTAGAATAGAACAAACTCGACTTTCACCCTGATTGAAACGGCAATGATAAATTACAATACTTCAATTACACATGTTACATTCTCGCACTCGTTTGAGGAAAAGAGGCGAGGATAGGAGAGGTCCGTCGTTTGGATGTTGTTACTATTCATGATCTGTCGCGTTTTCCATTTCCTTTCTGTGTTTCTATTTCTTTCTTCGCAACACATCAAATGACGTTCCCGGCGATTTTTAGACAGTCTTGTTGCGGCAGAGACACCGATTATACATCGAGAAATATCAACACGACAATAGGAAAACATTTACCCATTCATGTGTAATTAGCGACTAACTTGTTGAAACTGTCTCTCATAGCGATATTACATAAGCGTGATGTACGTGTACGTTTGTGTGTGTGTGTATATATGATGTCAGCAACGTATATACATATACTTAATTATACATATATATATATACGAGAAGAGCGAGAATATTTAGCTCCTCGTTTCCTATTTTCTTTTTTTTCTCTCTTTCTTCGCGTCGGATGACGAACGCGATATGAAGAGCGTGTTTGAATAGTCTTTGACCTCCCGTTAGAGTCTCTTGCAGTCTTCTCTTATAACGTGAAGAATATATCTTTTGGATCAGTTTAATAACGATAAGAATACATCACGCTTCAGATACGATCTGCGTGATATACGTGGTACACGTCGAATGAAGCCTTGCATCTCACTCCATATATATCATTATCACCATACATATCACTAACATGTAAAGGCAATTAATTTCAATACGTTCGATCATTTTATTCTATACATTGTTTCGCGCCCGGTCTATCATAGCCAGTCAATAATTCGCATATGCAAATATATATATATATATATATATAAGCAACTTCTTTCGATGTGTACATCTTGATGGAGAACCTAGGTGCCGCGAGCTTTTTCGGATCTCGATACTCTACGCGATGGTATTCTTTCGCGAACCCTTGGAAATGAACATCGCACAGAACAAAAATAAATATGCGATTATTTATATTTGTGTGTACGTGTGTATAATTTGTTCTCTCTCCATTCTTCTCAATCACGATACGAGTTTACTCAAGTGATAAATATATCCTGTAGTGTGTATATATTATATAATCTCTCTCGTGTGTAATATAATAGAGAGAGAAAGAGACGAGAGGCAATATGTGGAATAGAAAGTGCAAAAGGAAATCGAAAGATTCAGACGCCAGGATCAGGATATATACGATCTAACGTGTATAATCTCCATGCTCGACGATGACAATAGCAAACTGAACGGCTCATTCTCCTTCTTCCGCATCTCATTCCACGATCACACGAAATTTTAGGAAGCGTGTGTGAATGACCGCGACGGCAAGCAGAACGACGACGAAACGTGCTCTCCTTCTCTTTTTGCGCGATCGTAATAATGAGAATAATTATTTGTACGCTATTGACGACCCTGATTGGTTCATCTCTGCGTCTAAATTATAGATAAAATTAAATGTGATAAGGAAAATCCAAGAATATATTTTAAGACTGTCGGGCTTCAGTAAATTCGTGGAGGTAACCGCCAAGTTATTTTCATCAATTCTGACGAAAGGAAAAGAAAGGAATCTATGCGAGAGAAAAGATATATACCAAAAATTGCATGCAAATTGTATGGAAAATTGTGATGGTCATGTTGCGGAGAGGAGCAGAGAAAAAGAATAAAAAAGATAAAAACAGCGAGAGCGTGAAAATCAAATCACCACTGATGTCGTTTTGGAACTTAATAACTTAATGTATTTGTTTTTTTAAATCTCCTTTCTCCTCCTCCGTTCTTCCCTTCGTATAATAATATTCGTACTTGCTAGACAGTGAAATTTAATTTAAATGACAACTGGGTATAATGTAGTAGATTCATGCGTGCTTTTCATTTTCTCGTTCTCTTCGCTTCTTCTCGTACCTCCGCGTTACTTCTTTTTGCCTGTATTTTTTGTTTTCGTATTCTTTCTAACGTTACACTCTTCTTTTTTTTTTAAATGATAAGTAGCGAACAGATTCTGGGAATAATGGTAGCATGTTGTCATCCTCTACATTCCATGTCTCGTTTTAACGTCGTGATTCATCTTTTAGTACTATATCACTTTTTCGCTACTCATGAAGCTGAATAATCTAGCGCATACTTTTCTTTTGTAATGTGCGTTACCGATGATCACCCGAGGGATGCGCGCATCGACGAGACAGGGTATGCAGGAAAGGGAAAGATGTGTGTCTCCTGTTCTTTCCTCTGTTCATCCACAACTTCTGTTCCTCATACAAATAGGTCAAACAAGGATTTCGTTTTGTCTGAGAAACTTCGTACCAGAGAAAAATTAAATGATCCACAAAGCTCAACCGTTTCTCCTCGCCGATGATTGCCTCTCTTCGCGCGCGCCTTTTTACTCGATACATATTTCACAATCGACAATTTTTATCCACTCCGAATATCGACAAAGTTCCAAATCCGCGTCTAGGTTCAATCTTTAGAAGTATCTTTTCCTTAGGAACATCCGCGAAAAGAATACAATCGAGCTTAAATAGATGATTCGAATGTTCTCTATATTTGAGTTTTTCGAACCGGGCGTAACAATTGTGGCGGTGGCATCGGCAGCAGTGTGCGATCGTAGGACAAAGAGAGAGAGAGAGAGAGAGAAAGAGAGAGAGAGAGAAGGGGGGGGGGAGTGAAAAAGGACCAATTTGTTTTTTGAAGAGAGATTTAAGGAAGAGAGAGGCCAGCGGTTAGAAGGAAGGAAGGAAAAGAAGGAAACGAGGTACGCGCGAGGGACGAGAGGACATGGTGGACATGAGTGGATGGATCCGGGTAGATGGACATATGGGTGAGCACTTCAGGGGGACGGGGGGACGATAGAGAATAGGATGTTCTTATTAGGTTTAGAAAGGACTTAAGCTTAGGAAGGTTAGTTGTCGCCGCCCTCCTGTGGCTCGTCCCCGTCGCCCTGCGTATCACTGGTCCACAGAGTGAGGTTGTCACGCAGCAATTGCATGATCAGCGTTGAATCCTTATAGCTGTCCTCGTTAAGTGTGTCCAGCTCCGCGATCGCGTCGTCGAACGCCTGCAAAAATAAACATGTGTCAGATATTCGTTTCAATTTCTTTGCTTATCAATTTTTTTTATATTATTCTCAATTTTACTTTTTAATATTAATTATTCCATTTTTAAATCTAATAATTTATAATCAAAAATTATATCATTTAGAAAGATATTTAAACAAAGATATGATAATAACTATCTTAATTATATATATTATTGATAATTAATAATAATTTAAGATAAACTTTCAAATAATCTATCAATATTACCAATTATAAAAATTTTTCTCAAATGTACGAATATTTCAAATTTATTCACGTAAAATTGTTATACAGCAAATGTTAAAAAAACACATAAATAGAGAGTGATATGTATAGGATGGTTAGTGTGGCACCAGTGGAGACATCAGTTTATATTAATTTGTATTAGTAAGAATTTTAAAAAAGCAGATTAAGAGAGAAAATCAAGGAGAGAAATTAGATGGCACACCATTCATATAAAAATTAATCAACACTGCTAGAATTAAATCAAACGGGCCATTAAAGGATAAATGGGATAAATTCACTGTCACACGCGGAGAATTAATACACGAGAAAAGTATCGACTTTAATTAATAAGGCTGCTGATCTCTTCGATTTAATGTTTACTTTATTTATTTCTAAAATTATAAATATATACTTATAAATATAAATATTTATTTTTCTAATATTTAATAAAAAAATACAATTTATCGTTTTATCTTTTTGTTGTTGCTTAAACCACGAAGAAAAATGGTTTTTAGCAGAAATGTTTTTATCAGAATGCATAATGCCCTAATTCTCCCCCCATATTCTTTATCAGCAGTCTTATCGCGTACGCGGTTCGACGATGAGCGCGTTAATGTACATAAGAGCGAATTTATTAGAAAAAACTTTTCGCGTTGAAGCGCCAAACGCAAATTTTTCACAATCCTCCCTCTAACCTGCTTAGCCAGGTGACAGGCTCTAGCCGGGGAATTAATAATTTCGTAATAAAAAACGGAGAAGTTGAGGGCAAGGCCGAGCCTGATCGGGTGTGTAGGCTGCATTTTCGCCTTCGCAATGTCAAACGCCTCCTGGTACGCCTTCTGCGAATCCTCGACTACCGCTGCAAAATGCAAATCAGCCTCTATTCAGATTACACTTTCCACGACCTCATTTCTACGCCGTGACCATCAGTAGCAATAAATCATTGTCATCGGGAAAGGGTGCGAGAGGGGGAGGGCGCAGAAAGAAAAAACGTACGAAAACTGAATAAAAGGAGAGAAAAACGCGAGCGAGTTTCAACGATTCTTCTCGCGTTTGTCCTACAAAGACCGCGTGCCGTTTTTCTCGGAGCATCATCGACCTTGAACAGACCGTGTCCATAAATTGTCGCTGATCTTCCACGATGTGCCACATGTGTGTTGAGTCATTGTGCGCGTTAATCAATAGTTAATATAAATATTAAAAATTAAATAAAAGTATTTATTTCTCATGATTATTGATTTGCATATTCTACCGGATGCAAATTGTTCAGTTGCTGTGCATAAAAGTTACTCATACACTTTAGCGATGTGTATCATATCATAGATTTTATCTCTAATCAAATTTTTTGCAAAAAGATTTCAATTTTAACGCCACTGTCCATGTGCAATGATTTCAACATATTTCAAGACTTTGCCAAACTAGCGAATTAGAAAAAAATATCGATCTTTGTAGAACAGAGATGGATAGATAAGTAGGTAGGTAGGTAGAAAGGTATGGAAATCAGCAAATTTGCTCGCGTAACCAAGTCTCTGTCACCACTGTGCACCATCACCACCATCACCATCAAGCTTCTCTTCTCCTATAGAATTGCTAGAAAAAAGTAACGATTAGTCCACTGGACGTATACCTGTTTGGCCAGCTGACAGGCCTTGTCTGGTGAGTTGAGGATCTCGTAATAGAAGACAGAGAAGTTGAGGGCGAGACCTAGCCTGATCGGATGGGTAGGTTGCATCTTTGACTTGCTGATTTCGAACGCGTCTTGATATGCCTTCTGGCTGTCGTCTACCACGGCTGGATATTACGTGGATTATCAGCGTGTCTATTTATGTCTTATTTGCGTGAACTAGCACACTTCGAGTGGTGCTTCATATATCAATCAGTTTAAGAGCTGTTTAGAACTTAAGAGATGCGTAACATTATGGATTTATCGCGTCTCGAGATACAATACGATGAAAGAAATTTTTATATATTATACTAGCTTCCAAGAAATTCCAATTAATTAGAAAATCTTAACTGTCTTTTTTATTTTAATAAAAATTATTGACCGATTTCTTGAATCATTTTTTGATTTACTCTGCTTATGTTCTACGCAGCTCAAATTACTCTTGCGTGCAATCTAGATATTTTCTCAAAGTGGCATAAATGAATATTGTAATATCTTCTCTCCAAATAATATATAAATACTATAATATTTAATAGCACACAGTAAAACTATGCAAAATTACAAACTTTTTTTTTTTTTTAAACGTGATCCGTAAATTATTAGTATAGTAACACTCAAGGGCTCTTTTATTAATCTCGAGAAATATATTATAATATACATAAATGATAATATAAATATAAATATTATTTGAATCGAACTCATACTACACATTGCGTAATATAATTTTAAACTGTTGTCTGTCAGTCATGCTGACATTCGCAGTCGATATCGATTGCAAAATGATCACGTATTTCGAGAGCTCGCTTCGATTCGTTTCATGAGAAAGATTTCATGTATAATAAAAAGATCGATACGTACTATTTCTGGTCTCACCGGTGGCGACTTCTGCGAGATACCTGTAGTAGTCACCCTTCATCTTGAGGTAGAATACTTTGCTCTCGGCATTGCTGGCCTTGGGGATCAGGTACTTATCCAAGAGTCCCTGCAAATATACAAATATAAACGAATAAATAAATGTTGACGTAATAATTGTTAGAAAAATATTATTCCTCGAGATACATAAATCGAATTTTGTTGAATTTCAAGCTAATTTCTGGACTCTTTATATTTGACTAATTAATAAAATACAAATTCAAAATGTAAATGATATAGGGGGGGGGGGGGGGGGGCGGTAAATAATGTGATGAAGAGAAAGATTTATCGCGGAAACTTCGTTGATCCAGCTTGCTTCATTAATCAATCAATTCTCTTATTCGAACGAATCACCCTACGATTAGATTGTATTTCGTAATTGAGAGAATTGATTTATTCCTGCGACGTGGCGTAATTCACGATTCACAGTTTTATATAGAGAGTAATCAGCTTTAATTAAAGCTTTACAGAATTAATTGAGATGAAAGAATATATATAAAATTAATTATTTAAAAAAAAAAAAACATACAAGATGTACAATATATATAAAATATTTTTAAAAATAAATTATATAATTAATAATATTATTTAGATATGATTATAGGTAAATCCGTCATTAATTGCTGCCGAATAATAAAGTATCTTTAATAAGGTACAAGTTAATGCGTAGAGAATTGACGCGCAACGCTGTGCCGGTCAATGACGAGCCGCATTTGACGCTACGCACATCCTGACCGCTTCTAATGACGTAAGAACAGCGTTGACCGACTAACTTTACATGCGCGAAACTCGCGTGCAAATAGCGCGAAGATATTTATTGCGTCTTAACATAATGCATCGACCATTGCCAACGATGATGAAAGGTGATAAATCAAAATATACGCCAGAACTCAATGTCTAGTGTCATGTTGACAAAATAAAAAGATACAATCCATAATTTTTTTTTATAAAAATTGCATTCTTTTAGAGATAATTAAAAAAAAGAAAAGAAAAAATTATTTTTACACAATAATTGTATATTTTACAAAATAAATACCACGCGCACTTTAAACGTTAAAACCTCAATTTAATTGTTTTAATATTGGACCTTATCTATTGTCACAGGGTATGAATCTCGAAAAATACTACGCAAAATTGTTGCATTTTGATGCAGAGGAACGTGACACGACCGCGTCGTAAATTACGTCGCGCGTAATCGTACGATTGCGAAGCGTCGCGATAAAAAGAGGAAACGAAGAAGAAGAAGAAGAAAAAAAAATGGTAACGGCGTTTGTGTACGTCATCGAGTTGTAATGGTTCTCGCAGGGCATCGAGTTTGCGGACGAGAAAAGACCGGTTTTATATAACTTACGATCTTGGCCAGTTATATTAATTTTTAATCTCTCACGACGACTTTATTCTCCCTTTAGGGAGGAATAAAATCGCGGCTACAAATTATCGAAATGCGTTTCGCTCCATAAACCCGACGAAGAATTACGTTATCTGTAATTGAAACTTTGTGACAAATACAATAATATTAATCGATAATAAAATTTCGATTCAAATATTATTATAAAATAAATGAATCTTTCTCTTAATTTTTTTTTATGCAGTTTCAAAATTTCACACAAGCTGCATCCGATTCTTTTGTCCCTTTACACACTACAGCTCTCTTCCTGTTTTTATTTTTAAAACTATCGTTTGGCAAAGTCACGATGAACTGACAAAACGAGGTATAGAATCTATTAAATAATTAAAATTAATATCTTTCGATAATAATCAGCAATAGTTGCGATAATGTGGAAACATTGTTTATTCTATTTAGAATATTCGTATTATTTAGTTAATAAATAAACAAATGTATAAAAACTTTTGATATTTAGAGATATCTCCAGATTTACGTCAACTCGGATAAAAAAATAAAAAAATGCCATTTACGTTATCAAACGTCGAAAGAACAAAAAGACGGTGAATATTTTTCTCTCTCGATAAAATATGATACGATCTCAAACGAATTTAATTTTCCCTTAAAGAAAGGACCGATTCCATTACGACCTGGAACGTGCCCATTTCCGGCAGTTCGAGGTACGTCCGTCTGTGCAGGCGTGTCCCGCTTCCTCTTCCGTTTCCGCTTATTTCCGGATACTGGAAAATATGGCTCACGTAATAATGATAACGGAGATTAGACAAAATCCCGAGGATCGTAAGAAACAGAGTTTAATGAGTCTTTTAGTTTCAGAATGATATAAAGCTAAAGGTCGTGCTTTAATATGTCCTGTCGTGGGTGTGATGCAATAAGCATCTCGCAGAACAGATTAAAACTTGAAAGATGAGATTAAAAAGATAAAACAATAATGTAGATAAAAAAAATAAAATAAAATAAAAAATAAAAACAATGTATAAAGTATTAATAAGAAGAAATAAAATGAAATTATTTATAATTAAAAATTTTCGAATAATTTTCTATAATCAAAAGAACTGAAATATTTTTGAAGAAACGAATAGACGCGATTCCTCGTATTAAATGTCACTATAAATAATACGATTGAACAATAAAAAAAGAAATTAAAAAAAAAATTATTATTTTAATGTCAGTATCGACATTACAGAATAATACGGAAATTATTTTCAGGAAGAAAAAAAAAATAACATAGCTGGGCGCTCTTAGAAGAAAATTGTGAATAGAAGCTGTAATTGATCCGTCTGAAATCCAATCCGAAGGATGATCCATCATCTTCCAGAGTAAGGAAGCTCGCACGAGAGAGGTAGCGGATGATTGTCAAGTACGTAAGATGACTCCCAGGCGCGGAAGAGAACCGGGTATATCGCTTGCAAACGGGTTTCGATGCTCGAGGCAAGACACCCGGTACACAATTCACCTTATCCTGCCACGTGTTGACATTTTATTACATAGAATGCGCGTCTGCTATCGGGTATCGATTTCTCCCGAATTCTTTTACTATGAAAATTTTTATTCAAAGTTCAACGAAAAATTAAGATACACATAATCTTGTTGCAGCTTGATTTAGCAGAATTTAGATGAAAAGAATTTTTCAATTAGTTATTATTAATGTTGAAAATCAAAGTTATATTATACAAAAAATTAAAAAAAAAAAATCGAATTTAAAATTAAAATTTTTTAATTGATTTTAGCATATACAAAATATTATGACAGTTATTACCCACACAAAAGATAACTCGAGAGAGAGAGAGAGAGAGAGAGAGAAACACATTTCTCATAATTACTTTCTACAAGTCACAACTTTGAATAAAGAACTAAACAATTCGCACAAATATTTCTGACGGAGCAGCCATGTTAATGTGACTTGGCAAGTACATAAAGAGAATATTTTCGTAACTGCGTTTCCTCGTTTCATTATCGTGTCGACGATGTAGTAACGAATCGCTAACAAATACTCGGCGCACAATTAGACGCGTCCCGTCTAAAGTTAATATTTCTAATTTTTTCAAAAAATGAAGAAATATTTCGTTGGAAAGCGAATCCTCGTTATCGGTGATAGTTTTCTTTCATAAAGCTGTCTTCTTTTATTTTTTTTTCTGTTTTATCTATGTGCACGTGCCAAAAATATTACAGTTGCTTTCTTTTCTAATTTTTGTTCCATAATAAAATATTCGTGAAAATAATGAGAGAGAGAGAGAGAGAGAGAGAGAGAGAAGGATTCATATAATATTAATATAATTGAATAAATATTCAGATGTTCGTGGGAATTTTAGGCACGTAGAAGAATGTGTTCCAGAACGATGATTAATTTATGTGAGAATGAAATCATCAGTCTATGATTATAGAAAATTAATTGTTTACCGTCTGTCGCAACCCTAGGTGTGTATCTCCACCCCTTGGATACGCGAATGCCGGGCATATAATTTTCCTCGATACCCTAGAGAGTCCCTTCTCTTATTTTTACCGATTTGATCGACATAAAAAATTCTGAAATATTACAATTGAATTCAAAATTGTTGAAAATAAAAATTTAAAAAAAAAATGAAATTAATCGAATAATTGATTAATATATCGCGTAAAGTTTTTAGAAAATTAAATTTTCTAGTAATTTTTAATTGTACACACATGACACAACGTTTCGATATAAAAAAGTAATGTGTCAATAATGTAATAATGATAAATATTTAGATGTCGATATCAATAAATATCTTAGCGATACGTCACACGTGTATGGAAAGAATGTTTAGTCTGATATACTTGTTTTAGATAAGAATGATAATTAGCTACGAGAATAACAAGCTAATAAAATGACATATGACACTTTCATCAAGAATTTAATACATGCGACTTGATCATCTAAAATTTCCAACATCAAGATATATAGATAGAAAATTATTAACGTAAGCATTATCTCGCAAAGCTTTTTACTCGCAATATGCAATATTAATTCTATGGACATTTAAATTTTATTGAAATCAGTCATTTTAATAAGTACGTCCCTATTTAAATTCAATCGTTAAATATTTTTTATGACCAAATCTGTGGCAAGTAACTATGTGAAAGACATAACATTGTTATGTGTTGTATAATTTTCGCGATTTCGCACAAACTTTAGAGATTGATTTATTGCTGTTAATCATAACGCAAGAGTGCGCGATAAAACTAGACATACAGGGTGTCCCATTTTAAAGGACCCACTCAAATATCTCAGAAACACTGCGTTAAATCGAAAAATGTTTCAAACAAAAGTTGTGTGGCTTCAAGGGGGCCATAAGATGGTGACAATGATTTGACCTTGGAAAATCATTCGAAGGTCATGTGAAGGTCAACTTTAAAATCTTAAATGGAAACCCCCATTTTTTATTTAGTATTCTTGTAACTGACATCGAGAGCTTTCCAAAACACTATAATAAAGTATTTTTTCTCATTAAGTACTTTTTGAATTATTTTATATTTTATAATCTGATATATTTTGATATAAAAAATAAAATATTTCGTAAAATATTCAGTTTTCGATAATTTTACCGTAATACTTCCATGTACAGAATAATAAGACAAATTAATTAGTGCCAAAAAAAAAAACAAATAATTGTTTAAAAAAATACATTTTTTTTTTTATACTAATTGATTTGTCTCATTATTCTGTAGGATAGACAGGAAAACAACTAGATAGAACACACATTAAAATAGATATATAAATTATTCATATAAAATTGCATGAAAAGGCTAAAATTATTAAATAATTTTCAATTTTTTTCATTTTGCATATATATATATTAATCCAAATTTTTTTCTGTCGTTTTGTTTTATATATAATCAAAGTACATTATATAAAACATATTCGCAGAAGACATAAAAATTAATATCTGAAAGAAGAATGTGGAGAATTTAGAAATGTAACGAATTTCGTCGTTAACGGACCGTTTTATCAAATCATGTTAAGTTATGCGGTAGTTTACAAAGGAAAAGGTTCGCCCAAATAATACTGTCGTACGTAGCTCGCTTTGTCGAGACCCACAGAGCCCCTCCAATTAACCTTATTACGGCTTAATTGCGTGTGTGATGGCTCGCGTCAATATATCGCCCAAAAATAACTCTTGACAATTTTTTATCATTTCATTTAGCGAGAAAACAGCGGAAATCAGCATTGTGCGACGCAATTGATGCGATCTTAAAGTACGCAGGAGAAAAGAAAAGCCTAAAATTGTCGAACTAATTCATTTTTTAATAATAATTAAATTTTCACTTCCTTATCTCTCTTTACGCACCGTAAAAATAAAATTCTTGCGTTATCGGGGAATTATATCACAGGACGAGGCAAGGGGCATTAAAAAAAGCTCGTCATCTAGGTCGCGCCAAGAAATTTCTTCAAACGCGTTTATTCCTCGACAAATACACAAGTCGCATTTATTTCCTTTCCCCCCCTCCCCCTACTTTCCGAATGAGCGCGAGGCTTTTTCTCCTATATTTCAATGCCGCGCCTCCTCGTCTTTTATCTTTCAACGTCGTCGGCTTTTCTTGTCCAGAGCGACTACGATCAATAGCGGGCAAGGCGAACACAATGAGCCTGACCGCCGAGCAAACACATGCGCGAATTACGTATAGAAGCTGTTTATGCAATGAAAAAAGAAAAACGAGAACACCGATCGGAGTAAAGACAAAAATAAAAACTGTTTCTAGCCATCGCTTTTTTTTTCTTTTTTTTTTTAAATACATTGACACATATATTCGTCGGTATTTTACGAGTAAAAAAGATTGTCACTAAAATATAACTAACGTAATAATTAATAAAATTCTTCGGCAACACGAAACATAAATATTACAGTCAACGCAACTGGCAATATTCTCGAATAACTTTCCTTACTTCATTTTTAGACGAACAGCGAATTTCTATTGGCCAACGGAAAAGGGTGACCGATACCCGCAAGATATACTTGGGACAGGTAAAAAAGAAAAAAAAAAGGTATCACTCACCAATACGTCGTAGCAGATCTCGCGCAATTCCTTTTCAACCTTTTCCCGGTATTCCTTGGCCATCTGCTGTTTGCGCTCGGAGCCCTCGGTCTTCTGCTCGATGGAGGAGATTACCCGCCACGAGCTGCGCCTCGCTCCTACGACATTCTTATATGCCACCGAGAGCAGGTTCCTTTCCTCGTTCGATAGCTCGACTCCCGTCTCGGTGACCGCCTTCATCGCGGACGCCATATCGTCGTACCTTTCCGCCTGCTCGGCAAGCTTCGCGCGCTGCACCAATTCCTCCTTATCCACAGACATTTTGTCGGCTGTAATCAGAGTAAATTATGACATTTGCAGAAATTCTCGTCACGCTTTTCCCGACGAATAAAAAGAGAACGAAACCTGCGTCGATATCGTTAAAGATCACGCAGAAACTGTCAAATAGAGGGCACGTCGAGATACGTGAGGGATGCGATACGTGTCAATACTGATGACTCATGGGATCACAATAGCTGCCGCATTCTTTGGTCACCGTATGCACAAGGGTCAGAGACTAGGGAAGAAGAGAATCTTGTACGCACACAACACGACGGATTCGTTTAAAAGCCGGACACAATTATTACGTTTCCATTGGTCAAAATGCGTCTCGATAAATTATCCTCTCCCTTCCCCCTCTCTCCCGATACGCTTCCTTTCTGGAAAAAGATTAACTTTCCCTTCCTCAGAGTCATATCGTGCAGTAAGGAAAAATAATTTGTTTATTTTCTGGCATGTTTCTTTGTCTCATTTTCTCGATAGAAGATACTTTAAGGGAAACTCAGGATTTCTTTTCTCTCGCAGATTCAAAGTTTTAAAACATGTTCCTAAATTGTTTCGATTAAACAAGTTTACGAAGTTATATTGCTTTGTAGGAAGTAGCGAGAGAGGAAGATAGGAAAGAATAGAGAGGAAGAAAAGCATACGCCTTCGCATTAATATCTCGATACTTGTTTTTCTTCAAAAAGCAGATACTTGTGCTGTATCGACTCGTACCATCGATCTTTTACGTATTATATGTCTTAAATTTGAATATTTTCGAATAACCTCTAATGTAAGAGAATGGTTAACACGTTCTTAGTTTCTATGCAAAGTAGATGACGTGATTTCAGGGAGAGGGGGAAAAAAAGAAGAAAAAGAAGAAAAGAAGAAAAGAAGAAGAAGAAGAAGAAGAAGAAGAAGAAGAAGAAGAAAGAAAGAAAGAAAGAAAAGAAAGAAAGAAAAGAAAGAAAGAAAAGAAAGAAAGAAGAAGAAGAAAAGAAGAAAAGAAGAAAAGAAGAAGAAGAAGAAGAAGAAGAAGAAGAGAGACAAAAGATACTTAAATTTTTTTTACCAAACAAATTTATTTTGCTGACAGTAATCCAATTTATACATCTACAGGAAAATTGAAGAAATCTGAAGACATTACAATATACTATACACTCTTTTTCTTAGCAATTGATAAATTTGTCAAATTAAAATTTATGAAAAAAATATACTTACAATTAAAAGAAAGCATGCAAAATAGTAACAAAGAAACTTTATATAACATATTAATTGCTGCTTCTAAATCTTGATATTGTGTGAATAAAGAGAAAATAGCCAGATTTAACTACCTAAATTTTCAACACGGGTCCGTTTACTTTCTACAAATATTTTATATCGTTATATCACAAAATATCCAGGTAAAAAAGTTTTTCTTGATAATTAATAAAGAAAGTAAATTTCAAACCATCAAGGCGGAGAAATAATCTAGAAAGCATCCGGCTTAAAATTTCTTCTCTCAAGGAAAATTTTATTTAATCAAATTTCTAGTCCCTCTTACACGTTTAACATTAATAATTTCAAAAATAGATAATCGTAATTATCATTGTTTTGCATTCTTAATATTACGAAGGAAAATGAAAGTACTTAATTGTGTGATTATAATTAATAGAAAAAAAATAATCAATCGTAATCAGTCGTAAAAAGAATAGAAATTACATGTATCCCGAGCATACTAATCTAAGTAGTTCCCCCTCGGTCCGATGAGAATTTAATCGCCGGAAAATCGACGACTGATACGTACGTGACACGATAAAGGCTAACACTATCGAAGTAACAATTAGATTATACATTTATTAGCGGTTAGGTTCAATATCAATTAATATCCGGCTAATGAGAATTCTACGATAATTCTAGGATAATGTTTTACAAATTACGATACTAACGGCAATTGAATTATCTGCTTTTACGTGTTTAATAATAAAATCACTTTAATATCGATCATCATAAACAAAATTTTGTCCGAGTTATTAACTTTTTTATTCTGATCCTTTTAAAAGTGAAAGTATTGTAAATAGGCTCTTTTTATTTTCATTTGCTTCGTATCTTTTAAATCAAGACTGCAATTTTTATTTTATTACAATTTCTTTCATTCAGGCTAAGATAAAAAATACATTATTTTCATTCAGATTTCACGTCACATTTTTTTTCATTTACATACGTCACATTTCTTTCTAATTCTGTCACAAATTAAGTCAATATTAAGATTTAGTTTATCTCGCTCCGCTCTCTAATCTATCAGTTTTAATCTACCAGTCATCGAACGTGTTACGTATCGTTAACCACACGTGAATATCCAACTTACAATGACCCTTTAAGTATTACCTCAACAATTTTATTAATTATTAAATAAACAAAATTCGAATCGTTACATACTCTCTTTACTACGCGATTATCTCAAATCATCCCCGAGCAGCCCTCGATCGTTTATGGCAGATTCGAAACGCGATGAACGGCAATTATCTCTTCTTCTCCCTTCGTTCCTTTTTTTTTTTTTTGCTCGACTCGCATCTACCGTTCGGACGCGATAAATCACTCCAACGACTCGGTCAGAGGGTCAATATCTCGCCGATGAATCAGGGACGATCAAGGATGTACAATATGTGATCGTGGAAAAATTGGAATAGAATAGCGTAGAAATATATAAGTTACATCCAGTTTAAAAAAATACTTTCGCAGATCGTCAAGATTCGGGGGAAAATAATTTTAAAAATTCTACGATAAAACTTTAATTTTAGATTAAATTTTTCGAATTCATTAATTTTCTAAAAATTTCTTCCATATAAAATAAGAATCTCGCGTCGTATGCTTTAAAATATTTTAATCTTTAGAGTTCGTCGAATGCAACGTGATGTCGTAACGCGTTCGTTGTACCGACCAGAATGTTACGTCGTGATCGTAGTACGCGAGAGAGGAAACGACGATGATTCATAACGTAGAATTGAAAGAACGAATTACACCTCCGACTGAGAAGCGAGACTAGACGCATTCACGAAGTATATTAAGCGTAAACCGCAGATAACATCAGTCGTTCAGGCAAGAAAAATTGAAAGATATTATTCTCGTAACAACAATCTTGTTATATTAAATTGTGTTACGTAATTTTCTTGTATCGCAATTTGTGTAAATCTTTGTCGAAAAATTTCGTATAAATTCTTATAAGCGTAAAGTAAATATTTCGTGCTTTAAAAATTAGAAAAAAGAAATTTTGCATAAATTTATCGACGACTTTTTTAAGCGCGGATACATTCTTGATAAAGATAAGAATAAATGATTTCCCTTGTGGCAGAAAAATGATTTACCTCGAAAAGTTAAAAGGCCAGTTTCTTCCCGAATTAATCTTCAAGCGGAGGCAAAGCGACATTATACAAAGAACGAGATCGAAACACGCTCGTAACGCATCGAGAGATTTCCTAAGGGAGGTCTTCGCGATGTGCTTATAGAAAGAGTAAAATAAAGAGGCATCGTAGCGCACGAAAGGGAGTTCTTTTGTAAAAATAGTTTGTAAATAAAATACGATTATATGCGTTGCAGAAAGTTTCTGGATGATGCACATTCGATTTTCTGTATAAATAACGCATTCCTTTAAACCCGTTTTCAACGACGGACACTGTATATAATTATTTATATATAAATATATATCTAGAAAATTATTTGAAATATTATAAAACTAATGAAAAAATATTTTGATATTCATATGTTACTTTAAAAAATAAGCAATAATTTAATATTTTTCGTTACACTTGCGAATTTACATTATTGTAGAATATTTATCAAATATTCTTGCAAGTTCAAATTCTACGAGTTGTAATAGTAATATCTATCGTTGAAAAAAAGTGCGGTTGACAAGGAACACCCTATATATACGCGCAGATAATCCATAGAACGAGTGGGTATCATATGGTCTGCGATGACTCATTGCTTTAAAACTGGTCGATACCGTCGAAAAACCCACGAAAGAGAGACAGAGCTCTAAGGGCCCCACTTAACCCCGAGGGATATACAAGGGTGTCCCATTTTAAAGGACCCACTCAAATATCTCAGAAACACTGCGTTAAATCGAAAAATGTTTCAAACAAAAGTTGTGTGGCTTCAAGGAGGCCATAAGACGGTGACAATGATTTGACCTTGGAAAATCATTTGAAGGTCATGTGAAAGTCAACTTTAAAATCTTAAATAGAAACCCCCAATTTTTATTTAGTATTTTTGTAGCTGACATCGAGAGCTTTCCAAAACACTATAATAAAGTATTTTTTTATTAAGTACTTTTTGAGTTATTTTATATTTTAATCTGACATATTTTGATATAAAAAATTAAATATCTCGTAAAATATTCAGTTTTCGATAATTTTACCGTAATACTTCTATGTATAGAATAATAAGACAAATTAATTAGTGCCAAAAAAAAACAACAAATAATTGTTTAAAAAAATACATTGTAAATAATTTTCTTAAAAATAATTTTTTTTTTTATACTGACACAGTTTCTTCTCGCCTCTCTCTCGGAAATATCCTTATAAATATATATTAAAGAATTACAAAAACTTTTTTCCATAATCATAAACGAAGCTTCTTCCTTAACATCGCTGTTCCTTTTTGACATTTACATTTACTCTGCTTAATTTTTTTTCTCCCTAAAAACGTATCATCTAAATATCGAGAGTTTACGAGAGATGTATTAATAATTCAAAATTATATATATTTTTACATTGATATTTTTTAATACAGGATCTCTCGAATCTACTGAAAAATTTAACTTTCCTATACAAAGACTAAAAACAGGTTACGCTATTATTATATCAGATATTCCGCGAAATCCAATGACGCAATTTCCACAAGAATGCAGAAGAATCTCAACGGATGTTTGTTTGCAACGAGAGAGCGATACGAAGAATCGAGCTGTCTTGGTGTCAAAGTAATGCGATTATGTTCGCGATGACTAACGAGTCAAAGTGCAATTTTACCCAATCAAATGTGACAAATTGTAAGAACATTTCTTCCTCAGTGAATCGGATAATTGTCGTCAAGGATGGAAGAGTCGAGGAATGCCGGAAGTAATGCCCGGCCATGTCACCTGTTGTACGAGACGGAGGGGGAGAAACACGCGATAATAATTCGTCGATTGCTATCACGCGTGCAATTTTACCGTAATTTTTTTTTCGCAACAATACTCGCGCTGCGAGAAATTTCTGTGCGTGAAAAAATGGCGAAATTCCTCGGCGATGATTTACTTTTGCACGTGTATCATCTGTCAAATAATTGTATAAATGTCAACGTTCACAAAAAAAAAAAATCAATTACGAATTTCTAATATTATAAAATTGAAATTTCGAGTCTTTGACTGAAAAATTCTAAAATATGTGATTTCTATAAATCATATTGTCACGATTTAAGCCCACGCAGGAAACTCTTCGAAAAATCGTTTCATCTCGATGTCTGGTGATCCCCATAAATCCCGTTTGCGAATCCCCGGTACCGTAATAAATTCACGATTGCCAATAAATTTGAATTAACACCGACCGTTATCTACGCTCCGTACTTAAGTATGCGGAAGAGTCTTTTATAAAATGAATGAGACAAAAGAATTTCATATCACGAACGATGAAAAGATCCGAGATCTGGTTTCATTAATACACTTCCGGTTCGCGACATTCGCCGCTTTCTCGAGATGCACTCGAACAAGGGGCAATGGCATTCCGCAAGTATCTGGATTTCCTAAGGTAATGCGCGAATTCGAATCGGGGAAAAAAAAAAAAAAAAAATTAATTCCAAGGTAATTTCCCATATTTATATTGTACAAGTAAATTTTATGAATCAAAATAGTCATTTTCCTATTTAAAAGTAAATCTCCCATCAGTGAGGCAATTATGAAGAATCGCGATTTATTGAGAAAAGAATACACAAGTGAAAGATAACTTTGTAGATGCGCAATCAAGGTAAGAGAACTGCAAATTACCCATGAGAACGCGACGAGTAAATTACATACATATAAAGATGCGTACAGGATATGTAAGGCACGCGGTTTCTCCCGAGAGGTAAACGATCTCGCGATACCGTAGCCGACATCTTTAACTTTCAATCTATTTCATACGACATTCCGCGATATTCCTAGACCGATAAATCATGCATATCGAACAGCGACAATAAATATCAACCGTTGGAAAGCCGGAAGACAAAGCGAAACGCGCGAAAATATTCGGACGGAAATTATTGAGCGTGCGGGTAGATAGGTAGATGCATTCGACGTCCTATATTTAATCGCGCGCGATCCATCCTGGTTTCAGTGAGTTTAGCAGACGACGACGACGACGACGACGACTTTGCCGGGTCTACGAAACGACGAGAACGAGCTTCGCCGTCGAAATATTTCTGGCGCGTAGAGAACTCTCGGGAAGGGAACGCATCTCGACTTGCGCGCGCGAGCGCGAAGTTGCTCCAATTCCCACCAAGATTATCCTGAGATCGCTTCGAGGACGATAATATCAGATCCTTATCGAAATTATCGGGTGTTTCGAAAAATAGCGAGTTGTTTCCGAAAAAAATTAATCTCGCTAAAATAAATCTTTCTTTCAGATTGTATACATATATTTATCTCGCGTTAAATTATTTATTTATTTATTTATAAACAGAAAAGAGGTCCCTTTAATAATAATAATAATAAAAAAAAATGTAATTATGATTTCAACATCAAGAGAAAAATTCAGAATAAGATGCGGAGGAAATAAATAAGAAGAGACAGATATAACAAGACAGAAAAAAATACATAAAGAAAAAAAAGAGAGAAAAATCTAAAAAAAAAAAGGCAAAGAAATAACGATCGTTTATGTTGAATCATTATTAACGGCTGGTAATTATTAGGTGTACAACTTTGCTTCCGCCGTTTTCCTATAGATGGCTTTAGCGGTAAGTAGCGATCGAAATAAATAGATCATAGACGTCATGCGATAAACTTGGGCATCTGTCAACATAACCCCATAGAAACATTAGTCGATTTGTGTCCGCATCATAAAGTTTATTCTCGATTGTAAATGTCTTCTCGTCGTTTGCGGGAGGTTTTAATTTTCCGCTTCAATATGAAGAAATCTGCGGCTGAGGCTCATCGAATGCTCTCAAATACTTATGGTGAAGCCGCTATTAGTGAAAGAACGTGTCGCGAGTGGTTTCAACGCTTCAAGAACGGTGATTTTTTCACGTCGAAGCGCGGCATAGCGGCGGAAGAGAGAAGGTTTTCGAAGATGCAGAATTGGAGGCATTACTTAATGAAGACTCGAGTCAAAGTCAAAAAGAATTGGCACGATCATTGGGAGTGGACAATACTTGGAATCATAAATGTATAACCAGTTTTTTACAATAAAGCCTCGAATTTCGGGAAAAAAAAACGGCGGAAGCAAAGTTGTACACCTAATACATGCTCTTTCTTTATAAAATGTTTGAAGAGAAAAGTAGCTTAAAAAGCTTAATTGTTAATTAAATCGTCCGAAAACTCTCCGTTAATTAATTCCGAGGGAATACAAATTTCGTCGATTGTTCTCGAAGTACTTCGAATTAACGTCGCAGTTTGACGCAGTACACGTTTTTCTATTCCGTCATCCTTCTGGTTAAATACATACGTGTTAGATCGATACTCGATCCTGAAAGTAAATGCACTTTTCCCATTCCGCCTCGACACGGGAAGAATGCGGCTGGCGTCACGCGTGGGTAATCGACGCTTTTGCAAGCTTTCATGAATGCCCGCAGCCTGGCAACGAGGCTGAGACTCAAGAGTAAATCGTCATTGCCACACTCACGCGATAGAGGCCGCGATTCATTATTATCAAACGACCACGTCGTAAATTACCTATCACTCGACGAAAATATTGATAGAAATATTCAGATAAATGTTAAAGGTAATATTTTTTTTTTTAAATATAAAATAAATTAAAGAATATTTAATATACATTGATCAAATATTTACTCTTAGATGAGAGCAATTTTTAAATAATATATCAACTAGAGTTAATTAAATTATAATCTTGTGATCCTTTTATTCTTCATTTGTGGAAATTATTTTTAATATATCGTATCTCAAAAAAATATTCAAAAATACTCGTTAATTGTGTTAAGATCAATTCTAGCAATTAGTCAAAATTTCTCGTTAAAATTAAGAAATTTCTGGGACATTCCATATTCGTCTCCAATGATTTACATTGACGAACAGCGCAGCGTCTAATCGGAAATGCAGTTAAGATAACTGGAAAATCATCATTATTTGAAGTAAAACTTAGGTGTCGTTCACCCTACCTTATAAGCGTATATGCGTTTCCCATTGATAAAAATATATATTACAAAAAATGGTAATATAAAGCAATATTATTCAATAATAAATGGCATTTATGTACGAGTAATTGAATTATCTATAATACCAGAAAAACGATTAATTCTGGAAGATTTGCTCGAAATTTTATCGGTGTTCCGTCGTTTAAATATATAATAAACGAATTGTCGATCAATCGCCACGGTTCAAGTTCAAGGATCGATAAGCCGCGATTTTTTTGACCAACGCAAAACGATCGGAGAATATTGCGACTTTGGTAAAAACTTTTCAGCTTTACGTAAATAAGCGCAGAGCTTATCAGCCGAGTGACGCGATATAGGTGTAGATAAACGGTAACTGATAAAATTAATATCTATACCCGTGCACCCGAGGCACTTATTGTACATATTTATTATTTAACGGACGTTGTGAGGAAAAGAAATGAATTTTTTTTATAACTTCCCTTCCCTGAAAAGTATTGTCTCGCGCCCACGATCAATAATATCGATTGTCGTTGACATCGAAAGGAGAGATTATTAAAAGTGCAGAGATTATTGAAAGATTAAAATTCTTCGATCCTCTTTCTAAAAATTCTCCGTCGATATCGATCGTCGTTACTTGTCGCTAATTAATATCAGTCACGTGAAATAGAGACACGAGAGAAAAATAACACACATTGAACTGCTACTATAAATACAGCCTAAGAATACCAACACTTCACATTTAACGAGATTTCAAGGCTACCGATCGATCGACGCGTATGATCTACGCGTTAGTCTCGATAAGAATACGAAGGTGAACAATTAATAATTGCTCATATTTGTAATTATGATAATAGATGGGGATCGACGCGTCGAAAAAGAGCAAGAGATGAAGGATCTCGTATAAAATTAAAATAATAAATACAGAATGTATTGGAAACTATTGCGCGTTGTTTACGAGATGCTTTTGTTGTCTCGCGAATAAGAATCAAACTGAAATTTATTATTAAAAAAAAATTAGAAAATTCGCGTATAAATTACGATTAATTTATTTCGAGAATTAAATAACGTGACAGGATAAGAGATTTCTTTCTTCGATTTCTGAATAAATTTAAATGTGATTTTAGTCTACTTGTCAAAATACACTCGACGACAGACGAGAAAGTAACGACTCCTCAAAAATCCCCGCTGTTGTTTATAAAAAAAAAAAAAAAAAAATCTTTTGTAACATCTCTACGATGATAATAGGATAACCCCATGGGAGAGTTTACACCCATTCTCGAGTTTCGCAGAAAGACGTATTTTAATCACGCGAGGTAAAAAATTTCTCGCGCGAGGCGGGGCTCTATCGCGAACGAAGGTCACTCGAGATACTCGGAGTCGCGAAACGGACGGAGGACAATCATTCGTCGCGTCGTGTGTCGTGCCAATTTGAGGTTATAGCCGCGCACGAGCCAGCCGACGAAAGAACGGCCGCCTTCGAAGGAGGGAGGAAGAGCCCAGCCGCGATAAGCGCCGGGCGGCGCTACTTTCACGGAGCGAGAGCGAAATTCCGCGGCGGCGACACGCCTCGTCGACGATTATCGTCTCGCCAATGACGATCGATCGAGATCGGGGAATTAGCCCGTGCGATGGAACGAGATATATCGACGTGGGATCGATGCGTCGCGCGGCTCGAACACAGGAAACGCGAGCTCCCCCGATTATCTATTACGCGTCAATGCGGAGATATATGGATACGCGGAACGCGTGACCGTCGTTCCACGCCGCGGAGATCGATAACCGGCTGTCGCTCGTTCCTCGCTCGGCGCATTCCCGCGAGAGCGATGATAAGGGACCGAGCGAGAACGAGCGAGAACGATCGAGAAACGGCAGCGACCGCCGGCGGCGAGTCGGTTACACAGGAAGTGCGTAGAAATGGCCCCGATCGACCTGCGCGTTATAGCGTGCGGTCGAGAGGGAGCGAGCGAGAAACGTAGACGCGCGCACATACACGGAGAGAAAGAGAAAGAAAGAGAGAGGGGGGGGGGGGGGGGGAGGAATGAGCGACGTAGAATCGAAATGTTCGCACTTACCTACGGTTTATTATAGTCCTTTGTACAATAAATAGTTAAGTAAAGTACACGATCCGCGTGGATCCGTGCACCGGCTCCGACGAGGCGAGCGCGCGCGCGCGGAGAGGGACGGGCCGAGATTAGAACTTGCGTGCCGCGACGATGACAGCTGATGAGGGCTGCGATATCCGCGGCGCGAACGAACGAGATTGGAACGCGAGCGAAAAAACTAAAACGCCGGTTCCCCCTTTATTTCTCGGTCACACTCGCTGTTACGATACCGCACATCACTCGGCGACCACTCCTGCACGACTGAGCGCCGGTAACGCCGCCCGCGGTGGGGAAACTCGGTACGCCTCGTGCCGGGGCTCGGCCGTGATCGGCCGCGCTCGGCGATCTCCGTCGCGCCTCGTGCCCGAGCCGAAGTTATTGATCGGCGCTCGCGGCGGCCCCGGCATGGCGGACGACGAGGTTGGGCGGGTGGGGCAGCGGCATGGCCGTGTCCCCGGGACCGACGTGCCGCGGCGCACCACGCGGCGACGACGACGACGACGACGACAACGTCGTCGTGACGACTCTCGCATCTCTTTCCTTCCCTCTCCCTCTCGCTCTTTCGATCGTTCGACTCGCCTGTCTCTCTCTCTCTCTCTTGCGCGCTTCCTTCGTTGTCGCAACTATTCATCTTGTCTATCTCGCGCCTTGTCTCCCTTTCTCTTTCTCTCTCGCATGCGCGCGCGCGTTAAATGTCTGTCATTGTGTCTCCGTCTATCTCCCTGTCATGCTACTTCGATTCCTCACGAGTACCGCGTAATTTCATGCGAAAATTAACCTGCAAGGAGCCCTCGCTCTTTTTGTTCGCCGTCTCTCTCGGCGCCGTTCTTCTCGTTCCCGATGACTTTCCGCGGCTAATCGCATCAACGACACGTCACGATTATCTTGGGAAATTGTCAAAATTCTGAGATTAAATTTTATAGCGGCAATTTTTTTATAAATTTTTCGAAAAATATGTAATTGAAAATATATGATAAGAGAAATGATCTCGCGTAATTCGCGATTTAAATTATCTATGACATACGTAAATCCATGAGGCTTACGGAAATATGCGTGGTCGTAAGTTATGCAGGGTGCTCGATATATAGCGCGGACGAAGAAGACATTTTTCTATTTGAGGAGCGAAGGAATGTTCGGTCGGCGTCTAAAATAAATGCTAGTTGGGTGGGTCTGAGAGATCACCAGATTAACATAAAGGCCCTTTCGTTCCTCTCGCGATCGTTGAACCGTACCTTTAATTTTTTTTCACGATAATTCAAAAGGATCCCAAAAACGGGATTTTTCGCCGACGTCAACGACTCGCGTCTGGAATAAAATTCGTAAGAAAAGCAGGATATTAAGAATTTTTTCGCTTTTACTGCGCTATCGCGACGTGACGTGGAATGTCTGAGGAGATAATAATGTGCGTCTCCGATTTAATCGACGTTCGAAAATTAAGCACGTGTGAATGGAAATATTTAATTTGCAGACACTATGATTCATGACGTCCAGTCATGGATATATGAACGTTATGATTCACAATGTTAAGTCAAGGATAGCTAAATCGAAATATCTGTAAGTCCAAGGATATGAGATAAGTCTGTGAATTTAAGAAATTTAAGGTCGTGTGAATATACATTCATTTAACCTCGTGCTTTCATGTTAGATATATAGCTGTCGCCTTTCAAATTCGACATGTCTCTAATTATAAATATAATGTTTGTCATTAACATCAGCTGAGAAAATCCATTTGATATACATTCGAAATACAAATTCGAGCTTAAGCATGCGTTGAAAGTCTGAATCCAGCAGGATGTCTATATTTAAATTCTGTAAAAAAATTTTCTAAAGATGTCCCAATCTTCCAGGTATTTTTGTTCAAAATTCCGGATAAAATCCAGGTAAAAAGAATATTTACAAACATTTTTGCTGCAATTTTCTAAAATAACTCTTTTTGTTGTACGCGTTTTCTGATGCTTTTCACACACACACACACATTCGTACGAAATAAAACACAAATCCATTTAAGTTTCAAGTGCTAGATTTACAAATGTATTGGGGGGGGGGGAGGGGGAATAAAAAAAATACTGAATAGCTTTCGTTAAAACAAAATTTTTTAACTTGCATAATATTTTCATTTTTTTATCACTAAAAATTAAATTTAAAAATCTATACTGCATATTCAATATTTCATTAAGACATTAAATATATAAACAGAGATAGATATATATATATATATATTTATTATATATATTTTTCTATTATACTGGGTGGCCCATTTTAATTCTTCCAGTCGAATATCTCAAAAACCAAGCCCGGAAGAGAAAAATGTTTCAGACAAAAGTTGTGTGGCTTCAAGGGGGCCATAAGATGGTGACAATGATTTGACCTTGGAAAATCATTTGAAGGTCATGTGAAGGTTAACTTTAAAATCTTAAATGGAAACCCCTATTTTTTATTTAGTATTCTTGTAGCTGACATCGAGAGCTTTCCAAAACACTATAATAAAGTATTTTTTTATTAAGTACTTTTTGAGTTATTTTAATCTGACATATTTTGATATAAAAAATAAAATATCTCGTAAAATATTCAGTTTTTGATAATCTTACCGTAATACTTATATGTACAGAATAATAAGACAAATTAATTAGTGCCAAAAAAAAAAAACAAATAATTGTTTTAAAAAATACATTGTAAATAATTTTCTTAAAAACAATTTTTTTTTTATATTCTAATTGATTTGTCTCATTACTCTGTACATAGAAGTATTACGGTAAGATTATCAAAAACTAAATATTTTACGAGATATTTTATTTTTTATATCAAAATATGTCAGATTAAAATATAAAATAACTCAAAAAGTACTTAATGAAAAAATACTTTATTATAGTGTTTTGGAAAGCCCTCGATGTCAGCTACAAGAATACTAAATAAAAAATGGGGATATCCATTTAAGATTTTAAACTTGACCTTCACATGATCTTCAAATGATTTTCCAAGGTCAAATCATTGTCGCCATCTTATGGCCCCCTTGAAACCACACAACTTTTGTCTGAAACATTTTTCTCTTCCGGGCTTGGTTTTTGAGATATTCGACTGAATGGATTAAAATGGGCCACCCAGTATATAAATATATATAATGTATAATATATTTAAACGCACACATAATTTACAATTTGGTTCATTGGCGGATTGCGGAGAGTATAAAAGGAAATAAAAATAAAAAAAAAACCCAATCAAATTCCATAAAAATTCCCTCATTTCTCTAGGTATAATACAAAAAAATTCTCTGAGAACGCCAAGTTTTCTATATTTTTCCAGGAAGTAGTTTCCATTCTCTCTCCTTTTATAAAATCCCCTAATGTTCAACGTGTTTATATAACCTTTATTTATTACATATACGTATATTATTATTTTTTTCGCTTTTCTGTTATATCTAATTTCAAGAACATCTCCAACGCAGTCTCTCTCCTCTCTTTATAGCTAATATTATTAATTATAACGTAAAATTATGTTATTATTATTTACAATTTACGAACTTTGTGTTAGTGCTATTGTATTAAGAGCGCCACTTATAATTTTCTATTTACAGGTAATTAGGTTTTAGAATATATTGCTTTTATCATTGCTTTGTGTCTAGAAATTCTGTTTTGTAACTCTCGCCTCTATATTTAATGATACGGGAGCGTTGGATGTGAGCAGGCATATATTTACGCGCCGAAAGATATTCGCGTTTCCAAAAAATATTTTATCAATTTTTTCTGAAAATTGCATATCTCTCTCGCGCGCGAGTGTCGAGTTAAATAACGATTTTATTTATCGAAACGCGAGCATATATCGCGTTTATTCATAAATTTATATCAATATTCTGATCCCGTGCAAAAATTTATTTGCGCGCATCCTCTGAAATATATAGAAATCGTTAATTAAAACTTATAGCGTCAGTTCGTAGCTTTAATTATTTAAGTAACGATATTCAAGCCTACTCGACAAGTTTACGCTTTTCGAAAATTTTCGTATAAATTCGCAAGTAAATTTTGTTTATTTGAAAAGAAAGCGTTTTGTATTTACTCTTTATAGTTTTTAATTCCTTTCAATTTATAATCTTCTTAATGCAATTTAGCAATACTACGTCATGAAATATAGGTGCTGGGGTCAACGTGCTTATCTCGTGAAGGAGACTCCACAGGGGTGTCCTTTGTCACTTTGAGTCAGCGAGATGTTTTCTCTAATCTCTAATTTCGAAGTTCTATCCGTAAAAGATAATTTTCCCGTGTGTAAGCGAGACAATTAATATTTCATTTTTGCTCTACGAGCGATCAACCGACTATTTTTAAAGGATCCACCCGGTCGTAGCGATCAGTGATCGTAACGCAAGATATCTCGCATGCGAGAACGATTTGGCTGTGGGCGATGACAGAGTCATCGGGGCTTGAAGCGAAAAAAGGATAATGAGGAACGATGGAGGGAGCGAATGAGGTGAAAGCGAGGGTGACACGGGGTGAGGGATAGAAAGGGCAGGGAAACAAGGGAAAGCACGACGGGGTGAGAAATGGCGAGACGCAGATCTACGCGAGGTCGCGAGGGAAGCGGCAAAAGACGAGGGGGGTTGGGCAAAATGAGCGGGGGGAAGAGGGATGAGCGACGGTCGGAGGTTGCCGAGGTTGAAATGAAATATTGATCTGCGGAGGCGCGCGCAACCCCTGCAACCGACCCGCCCTTGTATCCACCATTTTCCGCCGATATAACTCGCCGTTGTGAGGGCCGCTGAAATTTTTGACGATTACACGAGAATATCGAATAATTTTCTCGCTCCTCCATTCTCGATCATTAATGACAATTAATTAAGGACAAGAAAAAATCGACGAAGAGAGGCCAAAAGGATGATAAAAATTTGTGATTGAAAATTTAAATTGAATATAAAAAATTTTGTGCGACCTGTTGCGAATACAACGTACATATTATTCGTTTGTGGAAATCTAGATCGATTCTGAAATATCTTATATTATTTAAAATTCCAACATGTGCGTATGACAGGTAATCGTTGAGATTTAATTCTTGTCGATTTCAGCACGATTAGTTTTGATTTAATTTCCATTAATTCTCTACTGTCTTTCTCAATTATCCAATCATTTATCAAAAAGTTTAGTATTAAATGCACGGCTTAAAAAATTTTGTCGCGCAATGATAAATCGACTCTTACAAAATTACATGACATTGCAGATGCGCGCCCTAATTTTTTGAACATGCGCTTTTAATGTGCAACTAATAAAGATCTCAAGTTAAAGGTCAAACGAAGGTACGCCTGATGACAAGTGAAACAGAAATCTACAAAGAACGAGACACAATATATTGACTTTTGCGATAAACAAAAATAAAAAAAAAATCCTCGTCGCACAACGGCGATTATTAATGGTAATTTTTACCAGAACGATTGTCATCCTGACGAATATATCTGTCAACATGACGCGAAAAATGCACGAAGCGAGTATATACAAATCGAGATCCCTGTCAATCGTTACGTCTGTAACAATATATTTGCGGATGAACCGAAAGGTAGTCGAATACCGTTAAAAAGATTTTGATTTGATGAATTTGACAAACAGATATTGAAATTTTCTCTCTACTCGATTTACAATAATTTAATACAGAATTTCTGTTCACAAACTCGCGGCGTGAACAGATGTGTAAAATTCGCACATCTTTGGCTTTTATATTTCAACGCTTATTTCAAACGCGCTAGATTTCGCGAGATCCCGGAAATCACGAGTTTCCTTGTTGTTCGACGCAATATAAATTCGTAGGATGCTCCGGGGATCGAAGACAGATCCTCGCGTTCGAAGGCTCGTTTATATCGTCCGTTTCCGCGCGCAGACGCGTTTATATCAATATCGGACGGTAAATCTCCGCGGATAAGTATACCTATCGAGGGGAGAGGGAAAAAAAAAAAAAAAAAAAAACACCAGGGTGGCCTACCTGAAAAAGCTATCCGCCGTGTGGAATAGCGTGCGCTCGCTCGCGTTTGTATGTATATATGTAACGCGTTCGTGTGCGAGAACGAGCGAGAGGAAACTTGCGAAGGTATTGGCGGCATGTCGGCTAAAGAAAATCGATAAAGGGCGGTTTTACGAACCAATTTCTGCGGCAGTAAGTACCGGTGTCACCTTTGACGACGTCGACAATGGCGATGGTGACGGTAATGGTCGACTTACCTGCAAAAAGAAATAAAAAGAACGATGAGTTTGGGTATAAATCAAGCCTGACCGCAGCGTTCGCGCGAGATTCCTCCCTTCCTCTCCTCCCTCCCCCCTCCCCTTCATCATCATCTATCATCCACTATAATCTCTCTATTGTGGCGCAATATTCTTTCGACGTTTGGGCGTCGGTAGTTAAATTTTTAATATTGAAAAATATAAATTTTACGCGCTAGTTACGCGATTCTCTATCCGTTATCCACGTTTATCAAGTTATTGGCGATTATTAAAAAAAAAAATGCAATCGCTAAGATTTTTTTTTTTTTTTTTTTTTTTTTTTTTTTTTTTTTTGCGCGAGTAAAGCCTTTGGAGAGAAAATTTCTTGGCAACGCGAAGCTTCATCCGCGTGAATTTGATAATTTAACGAATGTTCGAAAAGGATTCGTGTATCTCGTTCGACATTCAATGAAAATTCTCGATGTCGATCGTTGTGAGCGAGCCTTCAACGTTCCACTCGTAGTACACAGTCGTATACACTAGGTTAGTAACAAATAGATCAATATTGGCACGCGGTTTGCGTGTGACGCATATGAACTCATTTCCGCCGAGTTATCGTCGATCTGCGGAATATTTTCGAAGGATGTATTATAGGTGTTCACTTTGATCGAGAAATTTGAAAGAGAATCTCTCGATTCGCAGATGCCAGACACAAAGATAACTCTCTTTCAATTTTGCAATACAGGGTGGTATTTATCGAAATCCTATAAAAAAAATTTCCCTGAAAATTCCCTGATCCTCCAGATATTTCGATTCAAAATCCCATACGAAGGAACAATACAAAGCGCCTCTTATAAGTTCGAAAAGCTAGATTTACAAGATGCATTGAAAATAAAACTAAATAGCTTTCGATAGGATAAAATTTTTTAACTTTACAACATTTTAACTTTTCGTCGCTAAAAATTTAAATAAGGAATATGTATTGCATATTTAATATTTTGTCAAGACCATTGAATATATATGTAATAAAGAGAAAGATATATAATTGTAATATATTTTAAACACATATTTCAATATATAATATGGCTTATTGGCGGATTGTCTACTGCTTACAGTATAAAATTATCAAAGAGAGAATTTTTTATAAAAAACTCCCCGAGTCCCAAAACAAAATTCCATGATAAGTCCTCGATGTTTACAGGTATAAACAAATTTCCTGAGAATTCCACGTTTTCCACGTTTTTCCAGGAAATAAACACTCTGTATAACAGACCATATTTAAAAAATAAAATACTTGCTGATTCTCGTATGACAGTTGCACGTGTCTCGATTGAGCGCGCGCTTATTCGTGCCTCTCGGAACGAGATCGATGGGGTAGCGATACTAAATGGGACACGGGGGGGGGGGATCCTGTCTTTCCCTTTTTGCCCCTTTTTTATCCACGACCCGTCGACCGCAGATAAGCCGCGCGTGTTTGTTTTTAATTGGCAAGCGGTCGCGAGTCGCCCGGTTGCCGGACGGGCCGATTCGCGCCGAAGAGCCGGGACGAATGCGCTTTTCTCGCAAGGCTGCGATGCGAAACCGAGGACGATATTTGCCGTGTTGTTGTCGCTTTAACGTGCGACACTGACCTTGCCCATACTAGGGACCGGAATTCATTCGTCTGCGGAATTATTCCGGCGAGTAACGATGCACACACGTCGATAACAGTCGCGATTCGAATTGTCGTCGTCGTCGTTGTAAATAAAATCGACGTCATCTCGTTCCCGATTGCGCAATGTATAAACGATCACATAATACGCATATACCGGGTAAGATCGAGATTAAATCGCGCAATTTTATTCTTCATTCCTAGTCGTACATAATAACGTTGCTTTTAGCCTAGCGTCGTTGGATTTATGTCACGTTGCTCGAAATAAACAACGTCACCTCTTACGCGTTCTATTTTTCTCCGACTTCGACCTACGTGTTTCTTATCCTTTTTCGAAATGTCATGTTCAGGATAAACCTTCTCGTCATAATAATATCGTCAGGATACTATCAGAGTATCCATATCCAGATTAAAACTTATTTTCAATCAACTCTATCAACTCGCTTTTAGTTATTAAAAAAAAAAAAAAAAAAAAAAAAAAAAAAAAAAAAAACTAGTCGATTGAACAGTTACTTTTAGAATTATTAAAAGCTACGGCGCTGTATTTTTAATCAAGTCGTTCATGCTAGTAGACGTAAAAAATCGGTTGAACTTTATCCAGTATGGAGGGAAAAAAAAAAAAAAAAAGACATTTCAAACAAGTCTGTACATTCGTATACGAGACACGCTGTAACCGATAATTAAATTTCTAAAAGTACACAAGAGAATAACATGGTCTATTTATTGCAATCTACATAATGTTAGGCGATAAAAATCCTTCCTGGCTTATAGGCGAGCGAGGTGACTGAGACTTCGCCACTCGCATGCAAATTACATTGATATAAAAGAATCTCTATCGCATTATCATCAGTCATCAATTTCGGAACAAGTGCAATAGAACGAAACGAAAAAAGATACAAGAGAAAAAGACAAATAAAATAGGGAGTACGCTATTCGAATTTTAAAAAAAAGCTGAGATCAAAATAAATTAAAATTAGAGTAGGGGAAATTTAAAATAAAGAACGATAGAATTGTGTGAAAAGATGATGAGGAGGAACGGAACGTACATTCGCGTATTTTTCACGCGAGAGGGCTGTCTAAAAAATCGATGCGAGCCATTTATAATCTCGAAAATCGATTTCGCCAAATTTCAATCTCGAGAATGGCGGCGTATACCCGATTAAAAAGTTGAGCCAACCGTGCATTGGCTGGTGTGCATGTAACAACGAGAACGGCTGGTCGGAGACTTGGAAAGCGACGTCGATCGATATTATATCGTCCGTCAGAGCGTCGAAAATACTAAAAAAGCGGCCAGAAAAATGCGAACATCTCTCGAACAACAACGACTCGGCCAAACACGACGTCGTCGCCGTCAGGTCAGGTCGATCCGAGCCGTCACGAGCAACAGCAACGGCGATGACTGGCGGCGACAGCAACTGCAAGCAGCAATGTAAATCGATAATTGCAAATGCATTAAAACTACATCGCACGACGTGCACACCAAGTGAGTTGGGTTATCGCGATCTTTGTGTAGAATGGAAAAATGCCGACTAATCGGAAACTCGTTGACCTCATTGAGTCGTTCTTTTCTACAGAACGCTCGATAACAGTTGGATTTAAAGATATATTCTCGTCCAATAGCGAAATGATTCATTCTTGACAAGAGAATATCGGGATGCGCGAATAGTTTTCGAAATGTAATTAATATGTAATTAATTGATAAAGAATTTATTAATTTAAATTAATTACATATACTTCGAAAGACGCAAATAAAGATAATAAAACTACATTCTTCAATCTCAGAGATTAATTTAATTTCAATAGGATGTTAATGAATATTATTTATATCCCTTCATACTGCTAATTGTTTCTTTTTAACGTAGAATTTATTTTAAGTAAGAGAAAAATGATGGCATCTGTATAAGATTTTTTTTACGCTATATCTCTTTATTCATGCATATTTAATCCATAATTTTACTTAACTGGTTTACGCAAACTGTCTCTAAAATATACAGGAAGAAATGCTGTCACGCATATCAATATATGTCCTTAATCAATAAATACTTAATTTGCCAAATTGAAATATAGATTGATGCTTCTCGATATGTGTTTTTCTTTAATTGATCTGTGAATGATATCCGCTTAAAATGAACGAGAACCTTATCTTCTTTCTTTCTCTTCGCGAGCTGCTGTATAATTTTAACGTCCATTGACGTTCTATTTATACAGTGTTTAAAAATTTCCGTTCAATTAAAATGACCATTTTTTAAATTAAATATTTTATTTTATTTTGTTTTTTAATTTTAGCTTTAACGAAATATTTAAGTAAAATATGACATGTTAAATCTAACATGACGTATATTTCATTTAAATACTTAAATATTTTAATTTAAAAAAATGATAATTAGTTGAACGGATTGAGTCAAGTCAACTTGTTCGTACAAAAGTACGCTTTTGTACTTTTGTACCTTCCTCGGGAAGGTACATGTATATTCGGGATTTTCTCCGATATAGTTCCGGGATTAGATTGGTCCAGATATTAGGGTGACGTGAAATCATCTACTCGAAATCGTCGTCGTTCGAGTGGAGCCACAGGTGGCACGGTACGCGTATAAACGGCATTGTGTACGTGTACACACGCAGCCACTTTAGCCCAAGGGCTTTCATCGTGCGAAACGAAGATCGAAAAAGAGACGAGGGTTAGCCCTTCTCTCTTTCTCCGGCCGACAAATTGCAATTAGTGCGTGTATACTTTATAATCCTCTCCTTTTTTTTTTCTCTCTGCTATTTTCTCAGACGTCAAGACGATACACGATTCAGGGAAACGATATTGAGATTTTAATTCAGTATCATGGAACTGACACTATTGCTGCAAAATGTTAAAAAGAAGAAACGATTAATTTTTCATTATTTCGAGAAATTGCATTGGGAAAAGAGTTGTTAACCTGATTAAATTCATTTAATTAATTATCATTTTTTTTTAATTGAAATATTTAAGTATTTAAGTCAAACGCGGCATATTAAATCTATAACGTGATGTATATTTGGATTTAAATACTTGAATATTTCAATTTAAAAAAATGTTGAATTAGTTGAAACAACTTTTTTTTCTCACTGTTCTCAGTGTGTTTGCAAAACAGAATCAACTAACGCAACAGTAATATCCTACGAAATGACTTGCGAATCCTAAATATCCCTGATATCTCGACAGTTTCATACGTACACACAGAAATACTTTCTCGAGTATGAGAAGCGACACCAATATGCACTCTCCGCGAACACAATGGACGCAAATCGCACAATGCTGAATATTCAAGCGCGAGCTGTAATATCGCTGACGTTATCTAAAGCCGTATCATCGCGCGAAACACAACCGAAATGGCTACGGATACATAAACGCTGGATTCCGCCAATGTTTCCCAGAGAGATAATATCTGTTACACTAATGCGTAAAAAAAAAAAAAAAAAAAAAAAAAAAAAAAAAAAAAAAAAAAAAAAAAAACACGCGATATCTTTATAAAAATAATAAATTATGCACTCGATTGTTTATTACAATTATTATTATATTTTTCGCACACACATTCATTTTTTTTTTAAATATTATTATTTCTAAATTTTAATAAGCAAATTGTCGTATAAAATTACGTATAAAAAAAATGATTATATTTTCTCATAGAATCTCTTTCTAATCTCTTGAAGATCTCATAATAATCTTATCAGAACTTATAATAATAATTTGTAGAGACAAAAATGTGCTATGCTATTTTTTTAAATAGATGACAATGCATTTTCTCTGGCAACTCGCATGAGTCAGCTGTTATCTAATGCGGCTGTTGCGTAGAGTCTACTCTATCATACTCTGCCATTCACAGTCGCTCGTCTCGTCTTTACTAGCGCTTCCGAGTTCCATTCAGACAGATCCGTACACGTGGATCCAATGAAAAATACGCGGGAGGGAAAAAAGAAATTGCGACGAGATTGATCAAAGATATTCTTTTATATGCTTAACGGACTCGCTTCCTTCGTTCATTAGCGAATTTATCGAAAATATTGTACGACGCGATATATGTATACTCGAGTATTCTTGGAATATATTTGAAAAATATTTATCCCGTATCATTGGAAATATTCCCTTTATTCGGTTTACATGAGAGACATATACCGTAAGAGATAGAGACATTTCTTCTTATCTCAGATAAGAAACGCGTGTTTGCATACTTTTAATATCTTCCAATTTCATGTGACATTCAAGTGACACCATCTGCGCGATAGAGAGGGTATAATGATAAAAATTATTTCTTTTTCTGAAACGTAGGGGATCATGGGAATTTTTATGTATTGTGTTGAGTAAAAAGTCATTGCGTATTTTTGCAACAGATCGCATTAGTTCAGTTTTGGCAGTACTAGAGTCATTCACACATATGTTTGTCATATATCGTTTAACAGCTGACGGTTTAAGCTTCATAAAAAAAAAAAAAAAAAAAAAAAAAAAAAAAAAAAAAAAAAAAAAAACAATTTGGTTGAGGTTTGGAGATTTTACAACAAGTTGAAGATGGAAGACCAAATTGTGCCTTTTCGCCATATTTTACTGTTTTACTTCCGTAAAGGGAAGAACGCGCGTCAAGCTTGTGAAAAATTGCGTAAAGTTTACGGTGACGATGCTCTACAAGAACGTCAGTGCCAAAACTGATTCAAGAAATTCCGCGCTGGTGATTTTGATCTCAAAGATGCTCCTCGGTCAGGAAGGCCCACCGAGGTTGATGACGACAAAATAAAGGCATTGATCAAGTCAAACCCACGTTACACGACACGAGATATTGCAGAAACATTGAAGATCAGTCAAAAAAGTGTTTACGTCCACCTAAAGAAGCTGGGATACGTAAGCAAGCTCGATATTGGGATTCTTCATGAACTCAAAAAAGTTCATTTGACAACGCGTATAAACATCTGCGATATGCTCATGAAACGTGAAGAAAACGATCCTTTTTTGAAACGAATGTGATAACTGGTGATGAGAAGTGGATTGTTTACAACAATGTGGAACGCAAACGGTCTTGGTCCCGACGTGATGATTCGCCACAAACGACTTCAAAAGCAGAACTTCATCAGAGGAAGGTTATGCTCTCAGTGTGGTGGGATTGGAAGGGTGTGGTGTTTTTTGAGCTCTTACCAAGGAACCGAACAATCAATTCGGATGTGTTCTGTCGGCAATTGGACAGTTTGAACGAATCTGTCATCCAGAAACGTCCGGAGCTCGTCAATCGTAAAGGAGTTGTGTTCCATCACGACCACACACATCTTTGGCGACCCGTCAAAAATTATTGGAGCTTGGATGGGATGTGTTGCCCCACCCAGCATACTCGCCTGACCTTGCGCCGTCAGACTTCCACTTGTTTCGCTCTCTTCAAAACTCCTTGCCTTGAATAACGTTAAATTCAGATGAGGCGGTAAATCAGCATCTTGTTCAGTTTTTCGCCAATAAAGACAGGTCCTTCTACGAACGGGGAATTATGAAGCTCACCGAAAGATGGCAAAAGGTCATCGAACAAAACGGAAAATATATCATTGATTGATCTTTGTTCTTTATATAAATAAATGACTTTGAGAAACATACAAAAAATACGCAATGACTTTTTACTCAACCCAATATAACGAATTGGGTTTTTTCGTAATCGTCCATACCCGCGGGATCCCATAATATATCTCGATGTTCGAGGTGAATTGGTATCGTATAGGGATCAAAGCCGACGTATGTATATCCTGTCGAGTATCGCGTGCTACGTGAGATGGATACGACTACGAATGATCGCCGGGGACGTTAACGGCGCGTCCCCTACAACGTCGGCGATGAACCGACCGGAAAAAGAGGCTGCACGCGAGAGCCTTTACGTTACGCACGTGCACGCACACTGGCCGCGACGGAACACTCGACGAAAGATTGTGCGTCATCCGGCTTGGAATAGCGGCTGATGTCAAGCCGCGTCGCGTACTCGCGACTTTACGCTCACGCACGCACGGCACGCGTCTTCCAGGCGTGCAGCGTGAATCAAGAAACAGAAAGAGAGAGAGAGAAAGAAAGAGAGATTTATAATCATATCCTTGCTTTCCCTTTTGCCAATATGAGCGAGATTGCCCTTGTCTTATTCGTGAAAAATTATTGTCAATATTTAATGACGTCCATGAGATTTTCGGAATCAGACAATCAGAAAATTTGCGACATTTTTATAGAGAAAGAAATTAATTATATTTTTCAGATGAGATGATTGAGAACCTCTATCAGAACTTACAAAGATTTTGGTGCGGAGCTAATTACGAATTATTTCGCGACAATTCACTCCTTCGACGATTTTATTTCCGCACGCAGTTTCCGTGTATTTCTCAACATGAGTCACGCATGCGGACACGTCATTCGCACGCGTTCACGAATAACGCCCGCGATCCCATGTGGGATTGCACCGACGATAAATTTTATCTCGGAATGGAAAATTGTTTCATATAGAAAAAAAAAAAATCGTAATAAAATAAATCATCGTGTCAATATTGTGAGAAATGTTGAAAATTATATAATCGAGATATTTAATGTTAAAAATATTATTTTACATAAATTTTTGTTTTAGAAAATTACAAAAGGTTTGAAAAAATTAAAATCTAATCAACTCTTTTAACACACACACAATAGTCTTTATACATTTGCTTTTTAAATCTCTCTTTAAATATAAAATAATATACAATATAAAAAACGTTGTATCTAATGGCAAAGGACATTGAAATAAAGAGCATCATCGACAATCGCGAGATTGATTGGACGCAGAAAAATTTACCATACGATTGGACATATCGATCTTCGAATTACACGAGGGAAAATATAAATCGTAGCAGTGCAATCGGATTATACTGCACCTTCTAATTTACACCGCGCGACCGGTTCGCTTATTCCCTAAGCACTCGATCCTAATCCGTTTTCCCCGGATCACTAATTAACGAGAGATGATGAGTCGCGATACGGTACTCGTGCGAGTAACGATCCACAATGCAACCTTGACACAACGAGTGTTGGTCCCGATCACAAGCTTGGTTAGAATTAAAATTTCTACCGAGAAAATTGGTAATAATTCATAATCCGTTAATACTTAAATGTCATCTTTTTAATTGCAATATTTTTTAAATTATAACATTTAATGTAATTTTTTATGAATTATCAAAAAAAAAAAAAAAATCAAGCTTTATTAGATTCGATAAAAATATATATTGTCAATCTAATAAATCCAATTTATTCACCGGTTTATTACTTAAAAAAAAAAAATTGTGTTTCTTTACATTTTAAAAAATACGTATTTTAATATTCTTTATATTAGAAATTGCATGCTAAAGTTAAAAACAAATTTCTAGAAAAGTTTACAGTGTCACTTAATCGATATGTATGACAATCACGAGTGAAAGAGAAAGACATCCTTCCGGAAATGCAGCCCGAATGTCAATGGAAAATATCAAGTACATAGCATCGGTTAATTATCTCAGTAAATTCATTTAGGACGAATGCCGGGCGCTAAAAGCGTTTCTTAAAAGCGAACTAAAAGACCCTTCTCGCAACCACTTCTGACAAAACTCCCCAAAGGGTCCGTCAACGAGACCCACCGAAGGGGGTTGCGCAATTATCCAACTAAGCTTGAATAAGGGCTCGCGAGGGTGTTTGTTTACGCGCATTTTGCACGCGCCAGTTGAGAAAAAAAAAAAAGATCACCCAAGAATTTTTTCGCGATTGAAAGAGAATCGAGCAAAAGTTATAGATCCCTTAAATTGACATTTGATTTTCTAAAAATTATTTTGCGATTTTATAGATAATAAAGTCTGTGATTTCATAAGTTTTGTATACGTATAGCAGATTCTCTTTTGATTCTCTCTCACACAATCTGTGAATGTTACAAAAAATTGAAATTCTCTGAATAATTTTGTAATTTCCATTAAAATTTTTCATCGCAATTTCAATTTTAATCTTGAGCTTGATTTTAATTTTAATTTTAATTTTAATTTTGATTTTAATTCTAATTTTGATTTTAATTTTCGTTTTCGTTTTAATTTTAAGGTTAATGAATGAATGAATGAATTAATTAATTTAAAGTTTTAAGTTTCAAGCTTTAATTTAATTTTAATTTTAATTTTGATTTTAATTTAATTTAATTATAATTTCAAGCTTGAGTTTTGATTTGAGGATTTTAAATATGTTAAATTTTAAGAAATTTTAAGAATTTTTAAGACCATTAATTTATTGTGAAAACACAAAAGAAACACAAGACACAAACAAACAAAGACAGAATAACAAATGTAAAAGCTGAAAGACATCCAAAGCCGCAAGGCACGGATTAATAAATAATTTAATTAAATAATAATAATAATAATAAAAAAATTCGACCAGATTAATCACGAATTTATACATTCAGAAATTTGACGTTACACAAATTTTCCATTTCATTTCTGCTAGCAATACAAGTTACGTTAGTTCAAACTTCACTTCCACATTACCGTAATAATAAAATCCCTTTGCCCCTCTTCCCACCGATCAAGTGAACATAAAGTGTTCCCGAGGAGATAGTTGCGATTGGCCTTTGGGATCTGCCCTCCCTGACCATTTAATCCCGTGTTATCGACGGGAATCGATAGCTCGCAATGAAAATGTCAATTTAATAGATGGCCCTTTCCGCCGCAGACGTATTACGCAACCGGTTACATGCCGATTGATGCCTCTCCTTAATCGTTGCTATTCACGCTATTACGCAATTTCTGTTATCGCGTCCTTGCTTGCGAATATGCGGTTATTCAACGTGATTTTTTTTTTTCACGGTAGAATAAATCGAATATTTTTTTAATTAAGATAGCGCCGATCGCGCATTCCAAATGTGACGAAAGGACATAATTTCCAATCAAGTATCGAATGTAATAATATATGATATGTCGGAACAGCCGTGCACATATGTTTAGTGAAAATTCTTTTTATGTTAAAGCGGATTTCATATTTAAAGTCTCTTACATATCGGACACTTTGATGTTACAGATAATTTCTACAACTTTCCTTCATATGCGTTTCACAGAAGCTTGAAAGGCGCACGTGTACCTATTGAAATTTACATTTTCGAGATGATAAAGCGTCTTAATTAATTTATATTTGCCGAATTGAAACGGTAATTGATAAAAAGATAATTTTGTTTCAACATTAACATTATTTAAAATAATTCTGTTCATTTCTCTTCCGTTATTAATAATGCGTTAATATTTAGAGAATTTTCGTGGTAAAAGGAGAAGTCACTTGTAGAGCTCGTGTTGTAAAATTTTTATAGCGTGATAATTATATCGATAACATTTTTTTTTTCTTCTTCTTAAGGAAAGGAACAGTATATCCATTATATCGACGTTGTTAAATTTTCTCAAGATGCAAGAAGAGAGTCTGTGTTTCCTTGCAATTAATTCAAACGAGTTTCCAACAGTTTAAAACGGTGGGAACTCGAGAGCAAACTACGTCGGGCCCGAAACAGTTTCGACGTCCGGGATCTTGTCTCGACGATGGCAAGAGACACGCGCTAATGACGGAACTCGCTTGAAACTAATTGATGCGGGATAATTAATGCCAGTTTCGATAGTTTCGCAGATCAACGTGACATACGTTAATGCAAATATTAGGTGTACAACTTTGCTTCCGTCGTTTTTTTCCCCGAAATTCGAGGCTTTATTGCAAAAAACTGCTTATACATTTATGATTCAAAGTATTGTCCACTCCCAATGATCGTGCCAATTCTTTTTGACTTTGACTCGAGTCTTCATTAAGTAATGCCTCCAATTCTGCATCTTCGAAAACCTTCTCTCTTCCACCGCTATGCCGGTCTTCGACGTGAAAAAAATCACCGTTCTTGAAGCGTTGAAACCACTCACGACACGTTCTTTCACTAATAGCGGCTTCACCATAAGTATTTGAGAGCATTCGATGAGCCTCAGCCGCAGATTTCTTCATATTGAAGCAGAAAATTAAAACCTCCCGCAAATGACGAGAACTCGGCTCGTAAACTGACATTTTCAATCGAGAATAACTTTAATGATGCAGACACAAATCGACTAATGTTTCTATGGGATTATGTTGACAGATGCCCAAGTTTATCGCATGACGTCTATGATCTATTTATTTCGACCACTACTTACCGCCAAAGCCATCTATAGGAAAACGGCGGAAGCAAAGTTGTACACCTAATACAATAAAACGCAACTTGCGCGAAATGCTAATTGCATCGCAATTGCCACGAATAAAAGTCGAATTTTTCAACCGAGCCTCACGATATCGGCGAATTCCAGTCTGATAAAACGCAATTCGATTCTTTAATCGATGTAATCGATTTGTTTCCCCTCGAGAAAAATGTTCGCGATAACGACATTAGATAACATTATATAGAAAGTCTTATCTCCGATCCGTTATTTCAGATAATTTACATATAAAACCTATATGTGTTCGATAACTAAATATATATTCTTCCAAGGTATTCTGAAAGCCCCGCTCTATTTTCCTTTAAATCAGGAATATTGGAAAAGAAATTTCTTTTAGCAATCATGTAATATAAATATAAATATATAAATCTGTAGAATAAAAATTTTTTCACGATTGTCAGGAGTTCGCGCTTCAAAGATCAGCGCGTTTATCGTATTCGGGGTATTACTGGAAGCCTGTTATCGCGGATTACGAATCAAATGTCACATTTCGGCTAAACGAATATGCAGGCAGCAATTTAAACGGCGATGCATCGTATGAATACGGCTTTCTTGAATGAGCCTGACGCTATTCCGATCACGGACGCCGCTTCCCAACGAGGAAATGAGCTCGCGTCAAGTCGAATTCCACCCACAGATGGAATAATCATTTCGGCAGAAATGCGATTTTCAGAGACCCATTAACGCGCGTTCTACCAGCCGCCGAATATTTCCACGAATGCATAATTATTAAAATGCATATTATTAAAAGATAAATCTGATTGCCTCTTGTTGATTGCGATTGAATTGAAATACTTTCTACGATAATGACGAAAAACATTTTCTGTCAAATATGTATTTGTTTGCGTTAATAAACAGGATGTTGTTATCCAAAGATTATAAAAAAATTTCCTGATTTTTCCTAATTTGTTCAAAATTCCCGGTAAAATTAGAGAATTTTTAGATGGAACTTTTTAAAATAATTCTTTTTTGTGTGTGTTTTTTGATGATTTTCAATCATACAAAGGAAAAATAAACCATTTAAATATTAAATATCAAATTTAAAAATATACTGAAAAGAACTAAATGATTTTTGTAAGATAAGTGTTTTTTATTTGCTGTTTAATATTTTTTCATTTTCCATCATTAATTGTAAAAATTACAAAAAACTTATAAAATTTTAATCATAAAAAATGTGCACTCGGTATATTTTTTGCTACGACAATGAACATATAATTAAAGAGAGAAAGATATACATTTGATAATATATTCGAAACATATAATTCACAATCATTGGCCAATTAGATTGCTGATGTTTGCGATATAACAAAATGTTCGAAGAGAGAATTTTTGAAAAAAATTTCCTGAATTTGAATAAAATTCCATGAGAATTCCCCGATTTTTCAATGTAAAAACGAAATCTCTGAGAATTCCAAGTTTTCTAGATTTTTCCAGAGAGTAGACATCCTGATAAAACAGAAACTTCGATTTTGCAATTTTTAAAAATTAATGAAATGAAAAAATGTGCAATCTCTTTATAATATAAGATTTTTCGAATAGTAATTAATTAATATAATGGATCAGATATAATATTCGTTAAGGGAGATTGTGTGCGATTCGCGAGTAAATCGTGTTTACGATCGTTTTTGCTTGACTAAAAGCAAATCGATAAAATCACGTCAGAGATTTTACTAGCGCTTTCGATAAAATTAGAAGCATTATATACGTAACATCCTCGTATCTGCTTTTGGCATCCATCGGTTCTCGATTTTCACTCATTACTGAACTGACACCTAATGACGCCGGAGCGAATAATCGCGAATTATTTATATATATATATACAATATATATAATAAACATAAGAGCACTAAATTTTTTAATCAAATGTATCTTGCAAAAAAACGATGTTTTAATATCTGAATCAATTCACGATATCTGCGAAATTAAATTGCATAAATTTAATTAAAAGCGACGCGTAATCCACTGACACATTTGATCGGCTTTGACATTATTCGACAAGCGATGAAATTATAAACTGACGCTATATCGACGGGCGAAATATACGATTTCGGTAACACCTTCATCTGGAATTAAAGCAGAACTGACGGGGATGTGTGCATTATGTAAAATTCAGGCAAATAGCCTGAGAGAGGGGAATCTCAAATTGACGCGTGATAAATCGATTATTCGATCGATATGAATCCCGATTAATAACTCGCATTAAATCGAAAATTGTTGAATATCGAGTTCGATCGATTACTAAACCCGAGGCCGTTTACCCATTAAAAGCGTTCCGCGCTAATAAAATTAGCAGCACGTGATACCTCAACATTTCGGTAAATAAGAAATTCAGAATAATTATTAACGTCAAATCATTTTGATTAAATTAATATTTCCATGACAGCGAGCGCAATATAGCAACTAGAGTAATTGCTGTAAACTGTCTTGGGATACGTTGAAGCATCTGTGTGTATATCGCATTAAACAAGCGCATATACAGAGTGTCCCATTTTAAAGGAACCACTCAAATATCTCAGAAACACTGCGTTAAATCGAAAAATGTTTCAAACAAAAGTTGTGTGGCTTCAAGGGGGCCATAAGATGGTGACAATGATTTGACCTTGGAAAATCATTTGAAGGTCATGTAAAGATCAACTTTAAAATCTTAAATGGAAACCCCCATTTTTTATTTAGTATTCTTGTAGCTGACATCGAGAGCTTTCCAAAACACTATAATAAAGTATTTTTTTATTAAGTACTTTTTGAGTTATTTTATATTTTATAATCTGATATATTTTGATATAAAAAATAAAATATCTCGTAAAATATTCAGTTTTCGATAATTTTACCGTAATACTTCTATGTACAGAATAATAAGACAAATTAATTAGTGCAAAAAAAAAAAATTGTTTTAAAAAATACATTGTAAATAATTTTCTTAAAAACAATTTTTTTTTTATACTAATTGATTTGTCTCATTATTCTGTACATAACAGTATTACGGTAAGATTATCAAAAACTAAATATTTTACGAGATATTTAATTTTTTATATCAAAATATGTCAGACTAAAATAAAAAATAACTCAAAAAGTACTGAATAAAAAAATACTTTATTATAGTGTTTTGGAAAGCTCTCGATGTCAGCTACAAGAATACTAAATAAAAAATGGGGGTTTCCATTTAAGATTTTAAAGTTGACCTTTACATGACCTTCAAATGATTTTCCAAAGTCAAATCATTGTCACCGTCTTATGGCCCCCTTGAAGCCACACAACTTTTGTTTGAAACATTTTTCGATTTAACGCAGTGTTTCTGAGATATTTGAGTGGGTCCTTTAAAATGGGACACCCTGTATAATTGTATAATCAACATATATGATAGATTAATAATATACAATCAAAACGATTAAATATTAAAAAAATATTTAACATTTTTGACGCTATTTTATAATTACTCTCGAAATAATTTTATAGAGATCTTTTTAGTGATTTTTAATTTCAAAAGTACTCGATGGCACAGAATTTTCATTTAGATTTACGAATTTTAAAATTCTGTGTAGAAACGTATTAGGTAACAATTAATTCAGTTATCAGAGTGTCTACTGAAATTCTGTAAAAAAATTTCCTTGAAAATTCCCTGATCTTTCGGGTATTTCTGTTCAAAATTCCAGATAAAGAGAATATTTTAAACATTTTTTCTGATGCAATTTCCTAATAAATAAGTTTTTTTTTATTGCACGCGTTTTCTAATGCCTTTCATTCGTACAAAAGAGAAATGTAAAGTCATTCGAGTTTCAAATGTTAGATTTGAAAATAAAACTGAATAGCTTTCGTTAAGATAAAATTTTTGAACTTGCATAATATTTTTATTTTTCATCACTAAAAATTAAAATAAAGAATATGTATTGCATATTTAATATTTTGTTAAGACATTGGAATATATAAACAAAAATATATTTATATAATATACTTTAAACGCATAATTCACAACTGGGCTTATCGACAGATTGTTTACTGCTTATTAGTACGAAGGAAAAATTGTCAAAGAAATTTTTTTTTTTAATTTCTCGCGTCCCAACGAAATTCCATGAAAATTTTCTGATTTTTTTAAGGTATAAAAAAAATTTTCTCAAAATTAGATTTTCCAAGGAGTGGAAACACACCCTAGGTTATAGAAACCACATATCGTGTTTTCGGCAATGCGATGATAAATGAATCTTACCTGTATCAATCTACGTATCTACTACAAGATTGTACTGCAATCGATACATCAATTAAACCGCGTCTAGCTTTTCGCGAACCAACAATAATTTAATTAACCACCAGGTTCTCAAAATAATGCACTTTTCTGATTTAATTCTGATATAACTTTTCCCATTCCTATCATTATATTGATCATCCTGCAAGTGTACAAAATAGAGATGACGTCAATCATACACAAATGCGCTTTTTGTAAATTTAGTGAAAAATACAAGGTGTTAGAAAAAGATTCAAATTCTTTTACTAATTTGCAATCTCGATCTTCTTTAATGAAAATTTATTATTTATATAATTTATATTAATATGGTTAAATTTAATAATAAAATTTATTATTTATTTGTCCTCTTCTTTCACACTTTCTTAATTTCTTTGAATCCAAGTGTTAAATTCGCATTTTTAACTTTGAAAAAAATTACTCACGCCCAAACATTTCGAGTTTTGACAGAAGATATTGAATGCTTCTTCTCGACACCCTGTGTACAAATATCATTTTCTCTCTCGCCATGCTTAGGTATAGATTACGATCGATCAGTAAAGCCGTCGATGAATGAATGGCGACAGCCACGAATGATCGCGAGAGTGTCACGAGAAATGCGATGGCCTTCGGAAACGTAAAAGAGGCCTTCGTTCGTTACGCAAATACGTAGAACCGCGGAGGCGATCAGGAGGAAAAGAGAGAAAGAGAAAGAGGAGGGTGTCGGCCTTGGCGAAAAGAAACCTCGCCGATGAGGCAAGATGGGTGGGCACTTTGCGGATAGATAACTGATAATATCGTTCATTACACATGTAAATTAATGAAAGAAATTTTGTAAAAAAGATTTGTTTAAGGTATCTGGAAGGCGTATATTGAATATAGGTATATCGGAGATTCTCGTTCATATATCGAAAAGCTATTTAATACTCGCATATCACTCACATCCAATTTCAAATTATTCGACAATTGTGACACAAATTATGAATTGATTAAACGATAGAGTATTAATTTTCAAACTGTCAGTAGGAAAAATTTTATTATAATTTTATTATGAAAAATATAATTTATATACTGGGTAGCCCATTTTAATCCATCCAGTCGAATATCTCAAAAACCAAGCCCGGAAGAGAAAAATGTTTCAAACAAAAGTTGTGTGGCTTCAAGGGGGCCATAAGACGGTGACAATGATTTGACTTTGGAAAATCATTTGAAGGTCATGTGAAGGTCAACTTAAAAATCTTAAATGGAAACCCCCATTTTTTATTTAGTATTCTTGTAGCTGACATCGAGAGCTTTCCAAAACACTATAATAAAGTATTTTTTTATCAAGTACTTTTTGAGTTATTTTATATTTTAGTCTGACATATTTTGATATAAAAAATTAAATATCTCGTAAAATATTTAGTTTTTGATAATCTTATCGTAATACTGTTATGTACAGAATAATGAGACAAATCAATTAGTATAAAAAAAAAAATTGTTTTTAAGAAAATTATTTACAATGTATTTTTTAAAACAATTTTTTTTTTGCACTAATTAATTTGTCTTATTATTCTGTACATAGAAGTATTACGGTAAAATTATTGAAAACTGAATATTTTACGAGATATTTTATTTTTTATATCAAAATATATCAGATTATAAAATATAAAATAACTCAAAAAGTACTTAATGAGAAAAAATACTTTATTATAGTGTTTTGGAAAGCTCTCGATGTCAGCTACAAGAATACTAAATAAAAAATGGGGGTTTCTAGTTAAGATTTTAAAGTTGATCTTTACATGACCTTCAAATGATTTTCCAAGGTCAAATCATTGTCACCATCTTATGGCCCCCTTGAAGCCACATAATTTTTGTTTGAAACATTTTTCTCTTCCGGGCTTGGTTTTTGAGATATTCGACTGGATGGATTAAAATGGGCCACCCAGTATAAAAAATAAAAATATGATTATCCAATATTATATATCGATTATATAACAATATCTTTTTCGGTTAAAAAAATTCTGAGAAAATAAGAAAATCGGTTTCATGTAAAAAAAAAAAAAAAAAAAAAAATCAACATTTGTCCAAGACATTTTAAAAATGAATGTAAGCTATACCTCGTGGTATATATTCGTGTTAGTCCGTACATCGGGTTACGTATAAAAGATGTATTCGCGACATATGTAGTTCACCTGTCTCGTAGATTACCAACGGCTTTACACATTTGTCTGTTTATACATGCACAGGATGTGCGCGCGTAAAGCAAAGGTGGGCAACCTTTCGAACGAATGTATCGCAGAATGGACGGTATATTTTGTACGCGGATCACGCGCGATTCTCGTAAACCGACGCCAAATATTCGAGCCAATAACGAGAACATCCTCCATCCATATCTCGCGTATCGATTTCGCGGCGCACGTGTCATTAATAAATGTCGCCCGTCTACTCTCGCGCGAGACGCGCAATTAACTTATTGAGTTTAACTGCGCGAAAATGCCGAGAAGTTTCTTAAATCGTATACTGGAAGATGCGGTTACGGCATCGCGCATGATAACTTTTACGGCCCGACGTTCAGCAAATAAGTGTCCAAAAAAAAAAAAGAGAGAGAGAGAGAGAAGAAAGAGATAGATATAGACAGGGATGGAAAAAAGCGATCGATGCGAATGGTCAGGCGAGCGGGTCCGAACATCGTCGCGCTCGTCTCTTTCTCTCCTTCCCTTTATTCTTCGTCAATCGTCACCGTCTAACTCCCGGTTATCGTCCGATTGATAACCACCGAAGCCACGCAGATATCTTTCCCTAAGATAGCCCGGCAACGTGCGAGGAATTTCGTAGCCGGTCGCAACATGGCGATGGCGAGACGATGGGCGCTCCTTCTCTCTCTCTCTCTTTCTTTCTCGCGTGCGTCATCGGTGCGGCAAGCTGCCGCTTTCGGATCGCGAAAAGATACGCGCGATCTCGCCTGCGTCTCGATCCGAATGACCATCGTGTCCCACGATTTAATTCGATTCAACGAGAGCGGGATCGAAGGGGGAGGGGAGAGAATGAGAGAGAGAGAGAGAGAGAGAGAGAGAGAGAGAGAGAGAGAGAGAGAGAGAGAGAGAGAGAGAGGAAGAGAGAGAATACGCGCGGCGTAATTATCGCCGGCGAAATTCCTACGGGCCGATGTCGTCGGGCTGCATGGCTACGGGGTTCACACGGGCTGTGTTAAGGCGCACATCGCGTAATTCGCCCATGTCCGCGACGCGCGACCGCGTTCGTCGACGATACGAGGGATTGACGGGCGAACGGTTAGGAGACGAGGAGGGGACTCACCTTTTGGAGTGCTGTAAGCGACCTGGGAAATCGAGCTTTCGACGTGTTCAACGGCTACCGTTCACTACGCTCTCGCTGAATGCACTGGCGCGACCAGCGGAAGCCACCATCTTGCCGGGGGGAGGGGGGCGCTCGCGCGCCAGCTTCCGGCGCGGCGCGGCGTTCGAATCGCTCGATTACGCGAGCGCGGGCGACTTTCGAAAACGAATCATCTGGAAGAGATAAAGAAAGTAATTATAGACAGAATAGATTATCTTAATAGCTTAATTATAAAGTGTTAACGCAAATATTTTCATTAAATATTAAATACATTGACATTTTTTCTTCGTACGGACTTTGTTTCTAAAATAAAAATGAATATTTGAAAATTGATAGTTGGTTTAAAAGTTAAAAGATTCAAAGATCTTACAAAATTTTCAACAATATATCTTTCTAAAAATCAAGACGAATATTAATCTTCTGGAAAATAAATAATTATCTTTATAAAAATATAGGATACACACACACACACACACACACACACACACACACAGGCATACATAATTTTCATTATTAATTCGATATATAAATAATATCCAAAAGTTATCAAAATATTTCTTTGTTGTTGAAGAATTCGTGGAAGAAATTCATCTCGATTTATCACACGCGTGGCGTCCTCTCTATACATCTTTTTGAGCTAGTTCAATGAAAAGTTAAAAAAATGCTATGATTATATTACAATTGAACACTACATTCCTTGCGATATAATACAATACATTCGCAGAAAGTTTCGTACAATTTATTTATACAATTTGAAGAGAAATTTAAGGTTAAAAATATTTGCACTTTTACCAGAGCTTTTACATATCTTTGTGGTAAAAGCAGTAAGTTTTTATTACATTCTAACTTGCAAATAATGCTCTCGTATAAATAAAAAACTTTTTATCTCGCAAATTTTATATATATATATATAAAATGCTTTGTAGGAAGATTTATTATACACTTACTTATACACACATAATATAAGCGCGCTCATATAATTTTTTTTCTATACATCTACTTCTTGTCACGTGATCGATTTTAGTTCGCTAATATCCCAATCCGAGTGCGAGTGGCGCTGAAAGCTGAAACTGGCTCGAAGAAAAAGGGAAAGAGAGAAAGAAAGTTTGTTTTCAGTGTACGAACACGTGGATTATGCTAATTTTTTAATTCTCTTATTCTCTTGTCGAAAAGAATCCAATTTTAAAGATGCCAAAATCAAAGAGGGACAAAAAAGGTAATTTTACAGAATTGTATATAATTTCGTATATAAAATATCTTTAAAAATATTTATCTTCATTACACTAACCTTTAAAAGCAATATTCAACGAATTTAATTTTGCAATTAAATGCAGATAATTTTGTTGTAACAAGTTTATAACTTTACTTTTATGTTACATATATATTTATGTTATTTCTGACATCTTTGTAATAATAGTAAGATATACACGATATACATATAAAAGATATATATAATTGAAATATTTTTGTTCTAGTATCTCTCACTAAAACCAATAAAAAAGGTTTAATTTTGAAACAGCGAATCATAGAAGATATTAAGAAATGTGTAGAAGATTACAAACGCATATTCTTAATCTCTATTCAAAATACACGCAATACTAAGCTTCTTGACTTGCGCGCAGAATGGAAAGACAGTAAATTTTTTTTTGGTAAACTTAGAATAATTGAATTGGGTCTGGGAAAAGTACAAGAGACTGAGGTTGCAGATGGCATACATAAATTAGCTAATGCAATAAGGAATCATTCGATGAAAGGTCAATGTGGTCTGTTATTCACTAATAGATCAAAGAATCAGGTATATAATATGTAAATTTAAATGGTAATATTAAGCTGAGATTGAATTTAAAATCTGATAAATTTTTTACTCAATTTATTTAGAAATATATTTTAAAACTTTGTGTAACAGAAAAAATTTTATATTACACTTATATTATTAATAATGCATTTATACATAAAGGTAGTAGAATGGGCACAGGAATATGAAGAAATGGAATATGCGCATTCTGGATTTGTAACACCTGAAACAGTTGAATTACCAGAAGGACCTTTGTCACAGTTTCAACACAGCATGGAACCTCAGTTAAGGCAATTGGGGATGCCTACTTCGTTGCAAAAGGGAGTTATCACTTTAATTAAACCATTCAAAGTTTGTCAAAAGAATGATATATTGACACCGGAACAGGCACAAATTTTGGTATATATTTTATATCTTTGTGATATATATAAAACACAAAATTTCAAAAAGTTACTAACTCTGATATGTTCTGTAGAAATTATTGGATAAACCGCTAGCAGTTTTTAAATTATTACTCTTGGGAGTATATACAAAGAAACATGGTTTTAAGAAACTCAAAGTACCAGATAATACAACAGAAAATGATGAAGAAGAAATGGATGTGGATAACAACGATAACACATGAGAATTTTAGAAATTTTATTTAGAAGATTATTTAGAAATTTAGAAATATATGTATATATGACTTTATATAAATATATTTCGTTATTTGTAACTGTTGTCTCTTTATTTAGTAACTCCAACAAAATAGTTTATTTTACTTCATGAAATTATCACACTTAAAAATATCCAAGATAATATAACAAATGAAAATTGAATAATTGATAATCTAAACATGTCAGACAAAATTTTTGGTATTTTAAATAATAAATATAATTTCAGAAAATATATATATATAAATTGAAAATCCATATTAAACGATTAAGATATGGAACCATTTATTTTAACCATATTTTGGATGATTGGTATATTGTGGGTGAGTGGAACTTGATATATCTAATTTTTACCAGAAATATTTTTATCACGTGTTACTGCATGTATTTTTATTACATATATGATAATTTCACGTTTATCATGTTTTAAATAATATTTTAGGCTATATATTATTGGTATTTGAAGTACACGCCCACGAATCGCACACAAGTTAATAGTAATAATATACCCAAAGTAGTTTTTGATTTCAATTCTGATAAAAGGCACAGTACATCTTCTATTGAATCTTTAGAATATTCAGATAATGAAGGTACTAGAAGAAAAAATATTCAAAAATTAAAACATGAGGTACACAATTGATAAAATAAGATATTAACGTTTCAATAATTTTGTCATTGTGTAAATCTTATATTGCTGTAAAATATTGCGATGCATTTATGCTATGTAAATATGCTAAACGATATTAAACATTTCAGATTAAAACTCGTTGGCCGAGCAGAACATCTATAAAACCAAGATCATATAAATCATTCTAACATAATATTGTACTTCATGTATCGTATTTCATGTATAAAATATTTTTATGGTAGAAGCTTAAAAAATATAATTAATAAAATGTAATTTTTTGAATATGAATATAAGATGAGATATATTTATAAATGGTAAAAGAAAAAAGATTGACGAAAACTAACAAATAATATTAATATGAAATGGTTATATTTCAATTGTGATAAAGTAGCCATTTTTGTGATTTTTATTATTTATGATTGTAAAGGATACAGGACATACATTTATTATGTAGAGGAGCTTAAAACGATGTGCTAATAGTCTGCTAAAAGAATTAAATAAACTGAATCCAATAAAACATATTGTGTTATCACGATGAGATCATCTTACAGGTAATGTGCTACTGTTATTGACATAAAACTTAATCAACATATTTGTAAAAATTCTCCACCTCTGTAAAAACAATATTATTTAATAGAAAGATGTCAGATCTGCTAAATTACACCATGTTTTTTACTTTTCTATAATCACATTTCGTATTTTAATTCAATTCTCGTATTAAAAAATAGGAAAACTTTACATGTAAACTCATTACAAAGAATGACTATGACATGATAATATATGCTAACAAATTATAAACAGAAAAAAATTGTAAACAGACTTTGTCTAAATTTATTTGTACCAAGAATAATGTAATTTTAACAAAAAATAAATGTAAATACTATAAAAATTAAATACTAAATTATTATAAATATACAATATAACGTTACATCCCTATCATATATATACAATATACATTAAATTAATAATTAAATTATTTTAAATCAATGAATAAATAGTCTGTTCCAAATCAACAATATAGAATTTGCACAATATTTCTTTTTGTCATAACTTTGTTACTCTGTGCCATTATATTTGTCTAAATAAAGATATCATGTTATTTTGTTATGTAATTTTCCTTATCTAGTTGTCCTATTGTAAATATTATGTTATTATATGATAAGACATAATCTATTGCAAATATGTAACTTCTATCCTCTTTGGCTGGATATAGTTTTATCTATATTTGTGCTTCAATTACATGACATGAAGAAGCACGAAGTGTGATGTCGTCGATATTATTTTCGCATTATCAATCACTCGACCAAATTAAAATAATAACTTAATCTACGTCACAAAGGTAACATATGAAAGACTAAAAACTGGTAGAATGTATTACAACAACCATGATTAGAGGACCATTAAATAATAAATAAAAAAATACGTCACATATGATCTATATGGAATACACAGTAGATTCGTATTAAGACTACCTTAATGTTGGTGTTCAAAGGAAATTCATATCTATACACGTTATCTACTTCATAATCCTTAGTTTGATCAAGAATATCACAATGTAAATGATAACTTCATATTTCAAAGATATGGCAATGTCACAGCACGCTAACTTATATATCGAGATCTCATACAAAAATAAACTATAGCTCTCCAAAATTATACAGTTATCTAAAAATAGGGAACATAAGCAACAAATACTTAACTCTCTATTCATCAGTTAACATATCTTACATTCTAAAATAATATCCTATTATCAATTACTAAACAAAATTCCAATGCAGTACAATGTAGAAAATTGACAACACGTACATAGACAGTTAGATGCTTGTAAAAAACTTACATATGTGCAATAACAAGCAAGACTGTGTCGAATAAGTATTGCGTCAGGAATATAGATAATTCGCACAATGCATAAAAGATTAAGGAACTGTTTTCGACCATCAATTCTCAAAATGTGTTCTACAATGATTCTGATAGTGTCACCTGACACAAACAGTTTACCATACCTTATCAAGCATAATGTGCATTATAGGATTTGCTTTAGTTATACTATAAAGCATGTATCTGTATTACATCTAATTTCTAGTTATGTTGTGTACATTAACTGGTGTGATTAAACCTGAATGTAGAATGTATATTTGATATCCCGTTTAACATAAAGATCTTTATTATCTAAGTATAAAGAAGCTGGAATGTGTTGGCATATATATCGATGAAATTTATTTTTCAGATCACTTATATATTTTATATATAAACTTTTATATATATATATATATAGTTTATATATAACTCATATATAATATGAATTAAGTTATAACTTATATATTATAGCTCTATATATATATATATATATATATATATATATATATATATATATAAGATGTCATATAAGTGATTATTAATCTTATTACATATAATTGTGTTTAATATCTAAATAATAAGTTTAATATCCGAAGAAAGCATTCGCATTTTTTAGATTCTTAACGTATTAACGTGGGACAATCACACCTGTCAAAGTCACTACAATCAACGCATAGGATATAAAAGTTAGCTAAATATGATTATCATCTCGTTCATAGTATAAGCGAATGACATTTATAGAATAAAGTAAGTTTCTTAGGTAATTTGAGCCTGAGCGTAAAGCTCTTCGAGTTTCGGTACTTCTGCTATCGGATCCCGCCAATATGCAAAATTGCTAAATTCGTCAGTTGCGTCTTCTCGCCATGCTGGAAACACATGATCGACGATGAAGCTCATGTTCGAATATCTATAATAAAAACAAATAAAAATTGCAGATCATATGTCAAGCACGTTTGCATCCTTGTACTATCAGTATGTGGCTGAAAAATGAATGTTTAATCGATATTTATAATTTATATAAAATGAATCACTAGAAAATTTTAAGAATAATATATGTAAGAGCTTCGTCAATCTATTTTCGTCCAAATATTTTTTAACATATGCTATATTAAGTATAAAGTGTGTGCATGTGAATTGAATTAAAATATAATACAATACGCCCAAGATTAAATTGATACAAAATGTATAAAAAGTAAATAAAAAGATTGATAGGTGTCAATCACATAAATTATATGATCAATCATAGATAAAACAGAAATAGATACAGATAAGAATAGTGAAACATCTCCAACAACTGGGCTATAATTATTTTATAATTAACATTAATATTTGCATTAATGTATGAGTGATGAGAATTACCAGTTTAGTAGAGGTAAAAGTAATCATGAAATGCCTGGTTGAAAAATTATGGACGATAAGCAAATAAAAAATAAGATGAATTTGAGCGATGGCAAACATTATTTTATCTATACATTCAAAAACCAATGTTTAAAAATTTAAAACGTTATGAATTATATTAATATCATCCCTTGCCCATTACTGCCTAAAACAAATGGAAAATTTACGTTGTTCTTAATGACGAGATGTTAGGATGGCTAGAAATCAAAGCGTACCAAGCGACGATAAAAAGCTTGTACAAAACAAGTGCTTACCCTATAAATCATAAGAAGATTAGGTAGGAGTAGTATAGTTGCACGACCAAATATATATCCCGAAACATAGTATAGTATACTAAAGTACCTAATTTACATTCCTACTTGATATATTATTTACATTGAATGTATCCGGTTTAAATATGTATAATTGCAAATAAGTTTTTTTTTATCTGATAATCTATCATATTGCTTATGTATATAAAAATGTGCGTTTCAACTTTGTACTAAGTCAATTATCGAAAAATAAAGCATAGATTGTATTATGCAATGCAATGTTCCAAGCATAACACAAGAATGCATTAAATATAGCCGGATACTATTGGCATTTTACTGTGTTTAATACTTGAATTAATTTAATTAATTCATGTGATAAAATTTATAGGTGTGCTGATCAGTAGACGTTTGGCATTGATGGCGGGAACAACTCATTGATGATATTGCATTGACGCGCATAACTGTAATCATAGAAATATCCGACCTATCAATACCCACTGAAAAAAATTATATTTCTTTTTTTTTTCAACCAATAACTTCATTTCCCAATGTTCAAGCCTTTAAGACATAATTGATCCTTAGTATGAAGAAGGCGGGGGAATTCCAGTTTGTTAATTAGTTTAAACTCTTCTAACATTTTTAATAAAAATAATCAATCATAAAAGTTGTTAGTAAGCTCTCTGGATAAAAGTCAACTAAGGAAAAAGGCAATAGGATTCAATGTTATGTAAGCTATACAATACAATTGATTACAATCATTGTCACATATTCCATTCTGTAAATAAATGTGTTAAAGTTGATACACATTGTTTGTCAAAAAAATCATATAAAAAGAAAAAAGATGCTAGCATAAAGCATAAAAAAGAATTGTCACAACTAAAGAAAAATATCAAATAGTCTAAGTAACAATTGTATACATTACTATTGCGATAATCAAATATACATATGTTTTTAATTCCTGGTTTTGTTCCGTTTTGTGCTCTTGACACACAAAAAAAAAAAAAAAATTATTATTTTAATAAACGACAATAATGCAACACTTACGAAGATTGGAATGTTTGCGTCAATTCGTGCTTCAATTCTCCTCGATGGTTGATGGTAAAAATCCGCATTATAGGAATGCCTACTGCTCGATATGCCCACACATCCTATGTAGAACATTTTTACATATAATTATTACTTCAAGTTATAATTAATAATTGATGATATATGATTTATTGAGCATACATTTATGCGATTTCCATATCCAGCATAAAATGGTTCAGATCCTTCGGGGAATAACGCTTGAATATCTTTTAGACAGGATATTTTAAATTCTTCCGGCTTCTTCTCTATCACCTCACGATGAAATGCCAAGATCAAGCTAGTAGGATTCAAGAGTAATGGGCCTTCTGGCAATGTCAGATCTCCTTGTTTCAAATTTCTCAGATATTCCCGTGTACCTCCAGCCTGGCCGATCGCCCTCGCCGAAAGGTATAATAACTTATAACCGTTGTTCTTGATTTTAGTGAACAGTTGAGCGACACCTGATTGAGCCCAATCTTTGCCTACTATCGGTAGAATGTGGCCCAGGACATCCGATTTCGTAATAGTGCCGTCGATATCAGAGATGACAATCTTGTCATCCCATTTCCATTTGTAGATGTGACATTTGCAACGCTTCGTACCCTGATAAGCGGTGGTTACGCTAAAAACCACTTCGTTAGCTCCGTCTTTTAAATTGAGGCTTGCCTATAACGAAATAACACAAGACTTATTGAGCTTTTATTTATATTTTATAATACGATTGTATGACGGAATGTGTGTGTGAAAATACTTACAATCTGCTCGGATGACAATCGTAAAGTTTTACGATACTTCTCCGTGGATTCGTAATATGGTCTTCTTTCAATAGGTATCTTAATACCTGGTGGTTCGTTATGGTTACTGTCGGAATCCTCACCGCCGCTGTACCCTTCGCCCTCTCTCTCACGTGTTTTTTCAGTTTTTGCAAGCGCGGTTTCATTTGGTGCAGGTGTTAATCTTATACAAGTTTCTATCGCTTCTGTTGAGCTTGGCAAGTCTGTGTTTTGCTCAGTTTTTTCCTCTCTGAAAAAATATAATATATAGAATCATATTATTAATAGAAATATAAAGACTCGAGTATTTTAAAAAGGCAGATCCGTCAAAATCTACCTGTTAACAGAGGGTATTTCTTCGTTTGTTGCAACTTTGGTTTCCAAAATCTGTTCAGATAACTGCACGGCACTTTCCTCGGCTGCAATAAAATCGATAGAAGCCGTATGTTAATCGCGAAACAAATATAATTATTGTAGATAAAATATAGAAAATTCGTTGAACAGAATAAAAAATTTGAAATGTCTTACTTTGATTAATGTTTTGTGATTTAGAAGGTTGCGTGGAACGTCTCCAAGAAAACCAAGAACTGTATCCGCTACGACTCTCAGGCTTACCGTTGTTCTTTTTATCCTCGTGCACCGGCAACGATATGTATAGATTTTCGATCGCGCGTTGCGGTAAGTGTCTTTGAAAAACGGCATAGGTCAGCACTATTGGACAAGCTGTAGTCCAATTGTAGAATTTTCCGTTGATTCTCACGACCAAATTCGGATTTTCGTATAGTTTTGGATCGGCACAAACGTCCTCGAAGTGTAGCAAATTTTCGTGAAAAGCCTCCTTGGATGGACCGTTCTCATTATCTAGACCACCGCACAGTGACATACTTATTTCTACATTATTATCGAATATAGAATGCTTTGGTTCCTCGAAATCGCTGTCTAGAGACTTTGGTCCACCAATGGCTCCCTCAACACTGTTGGGGCTTTGAGGTAAGCTAGGCCCGTTACCAGATTCTGTGTCCTCTTCGTCCACTACTTTTTCATCTAAAAGAAAATATACATATTTTTTGATATATAAAACATAAGAAGCGATATCAAAACAATACTGCAACCAAATGGTTTGAGTTAATTAAAACAACAGAAATAATAAACTTATTTACAAAAACATTTAATTTTGTTATCCATTTATTATTAGCAGAAAGTTATAAATTCTTCCATTTCAGGAAAACAATTTTATAAATTATGTAAAATTTTTTCACTAAATATTTCGAGAATATTATATTATTTATTGTTAAAAATGCAAAAATACTTTCAATGTAATTCGATAAATAATACAGAAGTAAAAAAAAGCAAAGTTATTGATGCGTTAGTTTCGATTGTATGCATTTAATATGCCAAAGCAAAAGCAAGTATACCAATATACCTTTAACCACCGTTGAACCTCGATGCGAAGAAGGAAAGTACAGAGCTGCAACTTCGGGATCCAATTCGTCGGCATTAAGATCGCTGAGGTAAATTCCCTCTGATTCCGGATTGTGTCTTACGCGAGAAGTCTTCTTCATAAAGGAGAACATGCCACTGAGCATAGATCGTTGTGCATCTTCTGCCATTAAAAAAGCAGTTGGCAAATAGTTAGTAGATCAAGCATTCCGGTTAGCTTCCAATATTTTTGTGAAAATAAATTATTAAGAATTTTATGACATTATATTTATGACTTGTATCAGAATCAGGCTTATTAGTCGTTCAAAATGTAACAAACGATCAATTATAATACATTTTCCGTTACAAAATCGTAATGTGGTGTTAATTGCAGTGACAATATACATTTGCAGTGTACAGTTTGAAATAATCAAACTGAAATAAAATTGTATACTAACTATTTGGCTGACTAGCTGTTGTTGAAGAATTCAATGAATTTCTATGTGACATATGCACTGGCTCTGGAGGTGGACTGGGCAATTCACCCCATCTCCAACTCTGCTGATGACCTTTGTCGTCCTCTCTTTCACTACTCTCCTGTGTAATTTTACGTACTTCGAATTCCGTGTCAGATTGAACAGGTGAACATGATCTGGAGTCTTTGTTCCTTTCAAACACATAATCATAATATGTAAATAAATACATTTACATATATTATTTTTCAACAAGAGTTGTACAACATAGATTATATACTTAGTAACTTCTGAATCACTGAAGAAATGGAAATCGGTTTCGGGACGTTTCTCAACTGCATCCTGAGAGTATGTCATTGGTTCCACATCAACGTTCATCTTTTCAACTTCTGTGACCGGCGTGGGCCCCTTGAAAAAAATCTTCAATAAATAAGAATGTGTATAACAATAAGAAATATAATAGAGTGATATTATTTACAGTTTCATTAATTGATTCCTCGGTAACCAGTGCATCTCCCTCGCTCATTTCTGTTTGGCTGCTGCTGCCATTGCTGGCTTTTCTTTGCAAACCTTTTTTCTTCATAACACTCTTCCTCTTGCGTTTCCTTTTAGTCGAATTGTTACTTTTTGTCTCTTCAACGTTTTCTTCTTTGAAATTCTTCTTATTCAAAGCTGAATTTGATTCGTCACTTGATTTTTCCTTATTACTGCTTTGGGGATCATCCATAATTGGTCTAAAATCATTATTTACCACACTGATCTTGCGAATTCTCTCAGATGAAGTAACAGCTACAAAAGATTTCGGGCAAGAAACTGGCAATTTTGGCTGTTCGTCATTAATAGCATCCATATCAAATATTTCCTCATCTTCATTTTTATCATGTTTTTCTTCCCAATTTTCCTCTTTCTCTTTCCAATCACTCAGTAAAGCTTTCTCAAAATTTTGTCTCTGCTCGATCGAAAGCTCTGGGAAATTTTCCTTGAACAATTTCTCTTTGTCCTCCTTTTTCAAGGCAGAATATAGTTCTTTGATCATCCGCTGCTTCTGCTCTGGAGATATTGTACCGAAATTTTTCTTAAACATCTCATCTCGCTCTTCCACAGTGAACGAAGCAATCTGAAGCCATTTCTCACGATGTTCCGCGGGAAGATCTGAGAACTGTTCTATCAGAAACTTCTCTCGTTGATCGGGCGGTAAGGCGGACATCTGCTCCCATTTCTCGCATTCTATAGAAAGAACCGAATCTATGAGGATCTTTTCTCTCTGCTCCTGAGGCAGATCTGATAAGAGATTGAATTTTGCTGGTGGAAAGCAGTTGTCATCGGGTATAGGTGAACAGGCCAAATGTGGTGGAATTTCAGCATCCGTTGGAGATCCATTTAAGCTAACTTCCTCTACAAAGAAGGCCTCGCCAGAATCTCCAAGTTTCATATGAATCTCCCTAGGTTCTCCATTTATCTCGATATCCACCTGTGAAAATATTCCTTATATGCAACAAGATACAATATAGTTATATATATGTTTATTTTATAATTATATATAGAAAAAATATAATTTTCTCATATTTATTTTATTTCAATATACCAAAAGTATAAATGTCCAAGAAACATATATGAAGAAAGAAAAGCTTCTCTTGGGGGGAAAAAAAAAAAAAAAATTTCTTTCAACACAGGGAAGAAATAATTTACTTTAATACACGCAAAAAGATATTATTTTATATGCAAATGTTATACATGTATAAAGTATTATATAATCGCGAAAATATTTCTTTCAGTAATCATTCCCAGAAAATACATTTTAATATCATATATAATATATATATATATAAAAACAAGAATAATATATAGCAGTTATCTGTAAACGTTTGTAACACAATAGGGCATACGTAATATTATTGATGCGCTTATGTGGTAATAAATTATCACTAATTAGAAATGTTTGACTCACCACTTTCGCCCTAGAGCGAAGTACGCCAAGTTTGCCGAAACGGACATGAAAGGGCGAGCACGTGAAGGTGCCATCCGGCTGCTCGATAACGATGACGTCGATCGCACCGGTGAGGGTCGCGGCGTTTATCTCGTTGTAGAAGAGACGGAAGTTGCTGATGATCTTGGCGATATAGTTCATACTGTACATGTCCAAGCCCGCGCACTACAGGTCGCGGAAAACGACCGACGAGATTAGCGGAGTACTATTCAAAATTCCCGGCGTACAGACGTACTCGTAGCTAAAGATTTCTCTCTCTCTCTAACGCGAAAGAGAGAAAGAAAGAGAGAGAGAGAGAGAGAGTAGAGGAATTAAAAGTCACCGAGGATCGAGATTATTCCACGTTTCGCGGATTTGTCTCGCGTCGAGGAGTCACGACACCTCGTCGATGGTTTCCTGTCAATTTCGCGACGCCCTTCGATCCCGATGACACGCGATTCGACGAAACGCTACGACGATCCGCCGACGACGCCGTTACCGCGACGGCGAGCTAGCTGTCAAAGTGTCGCGTTCGCGGACACTTCGCACCGTACGTACCGTCCGCGCGAATTTCGATCGAGGGTAGACGATTCTCTGACGTGATCTCGAGACGCCGAAGAGGCGAGAGAATCCTGACGATGGAACGAGCGACTCAAACGAGAAAAGCGGAGATCGTCTCCGCGGATCCTTTGTTCGTCTCTTCCCTTCGAAGCGTACGTTGATGAGTGTACGCCTGGCACCGCCAGCAGACGGTAGTCCAAATTGACGTTGAGCGGTGTCACGTGATCCCGGCCGAGCCAATCGGCGTGGCTGTCGCCCGATGGTCGATACGACGATTGACGCGACGTTAGCGCGCCTTTCGAAACGGCACGGATTTTCTGGAACAAAGAAACGTCAATGTCATGCTCGTTTGTTCCTCTTGTCAAATTCACATCGTGCGAGATATTCCTCGTTGGTGAGATAATTTCAAGTGATTCGGGAGATAAGAGTTCTTCTTACCCTCTATTACTCGTATTACTAGATTTAAGTTATACTTGACGTTAGTTACTTTTTATAGCCGCAGACGTCGATACGAGCCTGTGACTTTCGAGGATAAAAAAAAAAAAAATAGAGCCGCTTAGGCTTTAAATATCAAGGGCATCTCGATTCGGTAATAAAACATTTTGCGGAGATTCGAGTTTTAATTTCATTAGAGATCAGTCACGTGATAAAGTAATTTTCTCGGGAGAAACGAGAACGGGACAACCTGAAGTTGTCGCGCATCGATGTTAACTTGGGTGAAGTTAGAAAAATCACTACGGGTTTGCATACTTGTTTGAATCGTCAACGGCTTTTCGCTCCGACATTTCGTTCCGATCGGATCGAACGAACGACGTTCTCCGCGATCGCGCATTAAAATCTCGTTTACTTTCAGGTAAATTATTCAACGGAATAGCAACGACTGAAGCCGGCAATGTGATGCATCAAATCTTTCGTTGAGGATAGCACGATCGAGGTCCCATCTCGCAGAAATCCGATATGCGTGTGCTTGAATTATTTTATTATTTATTAGGTAAGAGCATGGTTGGGGGAACGTTACTCTATAAAAGTAACGCGTTATCGTTACCGTTACTTGAAAAGTAACGACTCGTTACTTTTTCGTTATGTTTTTGTTTTTTTTTGTAATGCTAAAATAAGCTATTAGATTATACAATTATTTAATAAATCAATATTAAATGTAATAATCTATATCACAATTAAAAACTCTAAATTAGTCTCTATATAGCGTTTTCTTATATTAAACTTATTTAATGATTCTAATTTTTCATGTTAATATCTTTACTTTTTAATACACTTATCTTTAGAGGAATTTAAATTGTAATTTACAAATTTCAATTTTGTCGAAAATTTTTATCAAACATTGTTTTCAAATATTGATAAGAGAAATATTGATATTATTAAGAGTGTATTCCAATATTCACTATCAGTATTGTAAAATCTATAATTTACGTTACTATAGATTTTCAGTATTGGCAGTGACTATCAGAATGCAGCCTATGATAGAAGGCTAGAAAATATTTTTCAAAAAATACATCTATTGAATAGATATAAGATAATAAAGAACCAAAAAATAACGATAAAAGTAACAGCTAATCCGTTACCGTTACTGTAAAACTGTAACGAAAATGTTATCGTTATCGTTACAAATATAGAAAAAAGTAACGATCGTTATCGAAAAAAAGTAGCTGTAACGGTAACGACGTTACAAGTAACTTGCGTTACTTCCCAACCCTGGGTAAGAGTATCGATTCGGTAATTCAAGCGAGGGTAAAAATGACAAAAATGAGCGAATTTACTAGAAAATTTTTAATTTCATTGATCCAAATCTTATAAATTCGCTAATTTCTGTAATTATCACCCTCGTTTGAATTACAGAATCGATACCAAGGTCACAAGTTAGTTCAGTCGTTTGCAACGAGATAATCTTGTTTGAAAGAAGCCGAGGAATAATCAGACTAACACTTTTCGACCGGTAGATTTTGCACGATCGATATAATCGCGATATATTTTAATCTTCAATCTATGAGTCGTTCTTATTGGATTAAAAACAAAAAAGCTTTCCCGGGAGCAGCCATATTTTGCGATCAATATTAAATTAGATAAAATTATGGATTATTTTGGCCAGTTGTTAGTTTCGTTCGATAAAAATAATCACATAAAATTTTTGCCCGGAAAAATACAATAATCGATGTTGAAGTTAAAAATAGCGGAATATATTTTTGTATTTTTCGTTAAAAAAAAAAAAAAAAAAATGGTTTTGGTAATATATCTATTTTTTGTTAAAACAATTTAATAATAAATAATTATAAATTATAATATTATAATAATTTCTTAAGTCGTTATTTTTAAAATTCTGATTATCAAATTTTTATTTAAAATGTGTGCCTTCTTTTTACGACAGCTTCTTTTATAGTCTCTACAGACAAAATAATAATGCCAATGTCTTCTTTCTTTTAAATAGGCTTGATATGAATAACACAGCAGACTGCATGGCGACCTATTTAAGGGTAATCGAAACAAACATCGTAATAATCAGGAATTTTCGTTCTCGTCTTTGCCTCGACATAATTCAGTAAGTAAAAATAGCACAAAAGAATCTCCATCCTAGAACGGCTCCAACAACAACAAAAAAATATATATATATATATATTCACGTAGACTATTTTAATCGAATGAAGCATTGACTTATATTTTTTTATTTATGTTTAATTCTATTCCAAATATTATTTCATATCTATCACATATAAAATATTGCAATATGAATAAAATGACAATATAATAAAAAAGATAAACTATCAATATTTTAAATTCGACTTATAAAATTTGATAGTGTTTATTATGCTTATGCTTTTAAAAAAATAATATAATAATTGTAATGTACAACTTTCTTTCTATATTTAACGATAAGCATTTTTCATTTAATAATAAGAATCAATTTTAAAATGATCTTTTTAGATTTTAATATTAATCTTTTATTTAACAATTTTAGATTGAAGAAATTGAGAATTTAAAATTAATATTCACAAGTTTAGCTTGCTGTATATTTAAAAAAATTTGCATATTTTACGTGGCAATGTACGATGAATTAACATTTCAATCTTCATAAAAAATGATTATACGTCATAAAAAGCATGAATATAAAAGATAATCTAAATATTTCCTATTTACTTGACAGTCATTGTCGAGTCGCGCTGTAGACGATAATATAAAAATCTTGAACATTGTACTTTGATCGCCATGCAGCTTGCGTGTGTCTACGTGTAATTGCGTGTAACTGGCATTGTCAAGGTTTAATGACAGCATTGTCTATCCTTTTTTTGTACAGCGGAGGATCTCTCGCGATCGAACGATCGCTCATACGACTCAAAGGTCTATCTCGATACAAAAGCAGTCCAGATGTTTGCGGGCATCCGGTCGCATGGTGAGTCATAAACTTAAAAAAAATCTTATTGCTTTCATTGACTAGACGTTTATAAATAATGTTTGCATAAATAATGTTTGTTTACATGGTTTTTATCGCGTTATAATGATTATCTAGGGATTTCTCAGATGACCTGGAGCTGACTCGGCGATATTTTTGACAAATTACATTTTTTTTCCAATACAACAGCATGCACACATTGCATTGCAACGAGAAATTTTTGGATTCCTTTATCCAAATTGATACTATTTTTTTATGTAACAGTTTCCATTTGCATTTACGTCATACACACATTAAATCTGTGTGCAATCTATCATTATCTTCTTATAATTTTATTACCACGAATTTTTCCAGCTAATTTTAATGCTAATTTTACAATCATATTTAGCGGTCATTATTCACGTTATTATTGCACGCGATATAATTAGCGATAACAAAACTATCAAATTCCAATTCAGATCTAGATATTTCATCGCGCGGATATATAAGCGTAAAATTTATTGATAAAAAATTATCATTTAATGAAAAAAAAAAAAAAAAAACGGAAATAAGCGATTAATCCCGCTAACTCTCTGATTCGATTTTCATCCTGTGAACAACGATCGTTACGAGGCAAAAGTTTGATCTTTGGCTAATAACATTGTAAGAAAGGTCGATCACTTTCCTGCGGCTTGCGTAAAAGAGAAGGTTGCACGCGCGAGTAAAACGCACGCGCGTAGTGACGAGAACTGATGCCGTGTGCTTTCTGCTCTCTCGTAACGTAACAAATTATTTACCATCTGCATCGCCTCTTACGAAACTATGCATTCTCCCAGCGAATACTCCTCAATTTATCCCCCGAATCTTGATAAAAGAAAAAGAATTGCATCAAGTTGCGTTAGTATAAAACAATATCCTTGTATGACATTTGCACGCATAAACAAATAAATGCTTGTTGTTTGCTTCGGTTTCATCTCAAGGATATATGCGTGTCATTTTTTCGTGTGCTAAATTAATCGAATTTAACGTTATTTTGAAATTGGTTAGAATTATCTATTTTTTTTTTATTCCTCTGGAGAGGAATAAAAAAAAATAGGCTGCAGTAATACTATTAGATATTGAGACATAAATAATTGCTTTTTTATGTTTATATAGATTATGTAACAATGTTTTGCGAAAAGTTCAGCGGTTAAAATTTCAATCCAAGATGTCTGGTTGGAGAGCCATAAAAATTGTTGATCATGTGCTCTCCCAGAAAATATGCAACCTCTCATTTCATCGTCTTCGCAATGAAAGAGATCTATCTCTTTGATCGACGAATAAGAAAGTTTGTCATGCAGAGGTTCTCAACGTGTCCCGATATTCTTTATAAGATACAATATCATTATTTTTATCGAGCGATTATTATTTATCTTTTTAAAAAAATGTATTTTCTCCAATTACATTCTAATATATTTTTCACATCGTTAAGAATTAAAACGAGAACGAACATTCTTGTGAGCGAGTGTTTCTGACATTATCCAATCTTGTGCAATAAGAGACGGGCGGAAGAGAAATAAAGGCCTAGACTCGACAGCGCTGGACTGGTTTCAAAAAGCTGAACAATTATTTTCGTGAAATTATATATATATACAGAGTGTCCCATTTTAAAGGACCCACTCAAATAACTCGGAAACACTGCGTTAAATCGAAAAATGTTTCAAACAAAAGTTGTATGGCTTCAAGGGGGCCATAAGATGGTGACAATGATTTGACCTTGGAAAATCATTTGCAGGTCATGTGAAGGTCAACTTTAAAATCTTAAATAGAAACCCCCATTTTTTATTTAGTATTCTTGTAGCTGACATCGAGAGCTTTCCAAAACACTATAATAAACTATAGATATTTGAGTGGGTCCTTTAAAATGGGACACCCTGTATATATATTGTATATTCGGAACTTTCCGACATGACGTCTGTCTGCTTCGTGACATTGACGTGACAAGTGCAAATATCATCTACGTCCTATCGATAGGGGAGGGAGATGCTTAAGAGCCCTATTAATAACCGCGAATAACAAAATGTTTAACATTGATCGGTCCCGAAACAAGTCAAATCAATATCTCACAGATTGCTCGGGATATTTATAAACGAAAATTTTGAAATGTTTACCAAATTCGCGAATCGTAAAACTGCGCAGAAGCTTAGCTTGATCAAAATTTATAATTTCTACGAATATCTCGATATTTGGATATACATTATACATATAAATTTTACGTTGTTTATCGTTTACAAAAGACTGACGCATATATGCGTCATGCCTTGCACCTGACACGTTTGTCAATTCACCTTTGTTCGTAACATAACGGAGCAATTGCAATATACACAGATTATGCCAGTTATTCCCACGCGAGCGATTATCCGTTAAAAGCACATCGATCGATGAAATCACATTTTGCGCTCCTCTCGGAACGAGACTAAATGCAAATTTAAATACTTGGACAGTCGCCTGAACGAGGGTACGCTGCCGCCAAATGACAAAGACAAACGATCGCTCTCGTTAAGCGGATTGACAATTGTCACGCGAGCTTTTAATTCGTCTCGATATCAACGAATATCACAAGTACCTTCTCAAATGTTCTCTTTTACCTCGGTACATTGACCCGCGATATTTCCAACAATTTTATTACGTAATCTTATCTGTCTATTGATACCGCGAATATGCTACAACGATTTTGCAAAGCATTCGGCCGATGGCCAAAAATCTCGCGAAAAACTTTGCCAAAACAAAAACCTTGAAATCTCGTATGTGTAAAAAATCATTGTTAAATCGTTGTCGCCTAAATGAGTGATTATTGAGCAATCTTTGTCTTTATTTGTGATCATACAGATCCCTCAGATTATTTATTATTTATCGCAATCCTAACAAAGCCATAAAAAAAAAAAAAAAAATTTCGTTTAGGAAATTGATATATGCAAAATGGTTTTATAAATAAATAAAATAATCATGAGAAAATTAATATCTTTTTCTAATTTGAGATGAGATTAAAAATATTAAATAGCAGGTTTCTTGCGAAAAAGATTTTTGTGGAAGAGTTGATAATTCTTTAACGAATATAAGAAGCATGAAAATAAATACCTTTTATCTTTAATATATCGTCATGAGTCCATTGTCTATTTGGAGCTGATAAAAGGCACACTTTTTAATGAAAATACGTGGAAAAGATATCGCAAAACCACGCAATATACAGGGTGTCCCATTTTAAAGGACCTACTCAAATATCTCAGAAACCCTGCGTTAAATCGAAAAATGTTTCAAACAAAAGTTGTGTGGCTTCAAGGGGGCCATAAGATGGTCACAATGATTTGACCTTGGAAAATCATTTGAAGGTCATGTAAAGGTCAACTTTAAAATCTTAAACGGAAACCCCCATTTTTTATTTAGAATTCTTGTAGCTGACATCGAGAGCTTTCCAAAACACTATAATAAAGTATTTTTTCTCATTAAGTACTTTTTGAGTTATTTTATATTTTAATGTGACATATTTTTATATAAAAAAAAAAAAAATCTTTCGTAAAATATTCAGTTTTCGATAATTTTACCGTAATACTTCTATGTATAGAATAATAAGACAAATTAATTAGTGCTAAAAAAAACAAATAATTGTTTAAAAAAATACATTGTAAATAATTTTCTTAAAAACAATTTTTTTTATACTAATTGATTTGTCTCATTATTCTGTACATAGAAGTATTACGGTAAGATTATCAAAAACTAAATATTTTACGAGATATTTAATTTTTTATATCAAAAGATGTCAGATTAAAATATAAAATAACTTAAAAAGTACTGAATAAAAAAATAGTTTATTATAGTGTTTTGGAAAGCTCTCGAGGCAAGCTACAAGAATACTAAATAAAAAATGGGGGTTTTTATTAAAGATTTTAAAGTTGACCTTCGCATGACCTTCAAATAATTTTCCAAGGTCAAATCATTGTCACCATCTTATGGCCCCCTTGAAGCCACACAACTTTTGTTGGAAACATTTTTCGATTTAACGCAGTGTTTCTGAGATATTTGAGTGGGTCCTTTAAAATGGGACACCCTGTATATGACGTTAAAATTCTGTTATCATAAAAGATGTCACATAATAATAATTATATAAAATTATATTTTTCACATATTTGAACATAGAAACTCGAGCTTTCTCAATTTCGAAAGAATAAACCACCTTAATAACAATCGTTATTTGTAATATTCGCAACCGATACTATCTATGTAAAAGATACGTCATGATTCGTGATACGTTGCAAAATGTGCCTTTAATTAAGATCACTTTATCAGGATCGCGAAATTAATACGCTCGAACGTTACCTCGCGCGATTATTCGACAAACACCCACCGGTGATTAACTTTGTCATCGGTATTTCTCGCGATTAATCACTCTCGATTCGTATCGCAATCGCACGCGCCAAGCTTATCATTGGCAGACCAGTTTTCGACAAGTTAATTTTCCACCCTGTTGCACGATATATGTTTGACAGACACGTGCGAGTCTGTCAATAATGCAACTTTCCAGATTTGTTCGCGACGACATTATTCAACATGAATTTACATAATGGTTGCACAGATTGTTCAACATTGAATATGCGAATTAATATTCGCAGGAAAAATAAATCGGTTGTATAAAGTCAAGAACTGTTTTTGCTATGCGATCTATTACGATCTAAAAATCATGACGATCTAAAAATCATGAAAATTCTGAAAATAATAATTGCGTGTTTAACGAGCTCGCGACCTCCGGTATCTCTTATCAAAATTACGACGATGTAGCTTTCTCGGATTAATATTGCGAAAATCTAATTAATATTCATTGCATCTCTATTAATTATATCAAGTATATAATAGGTTGCTCCATTTCTTGAGAGAAAAAAAAAAAAAAAAACTCCGTGGCACGATTCTTATTTTAATACTATTTTCACGTTAAAAACTATAAAATAGATTTATGTGATGCAAATATATTCGTATTTAGTTGTTGATGCGATATGGAATTATCGTGAGAAGAAAACAGCGGGGTCTCGTGACCCGTTGTTTTGAAATTGAAATAAATTCGTGTGATCGACATCACTGATCAACAACGACTTAAAAGTAGAATATTTGAATGATGACGATTGGCCTTCGTCCAGGTAAATTCGTTTGGCCATGGACCTGGCACTGAATACACGGGTCTGCGACTATTTTCGATCATTTCCGCTGATGAGGCTAATTTCGAGATTTCGAGAGAATGCGATAGATATGAAAATTTAATTTTTAAAATAAAAAGGGGAGTAAAGAGTGGAAAAAGTCGGATGTTCGATAACCGATATTTAATTATTCGACGTTAAGTTTTCGAAAATTTAATATAATATGTTAAGTATTCTGAAATTTATGGTAATCCTTTTAGTAATCCTTTAGTTAATTATTAATTTTTTTTTTTTTTTTTCTCCAAAATACGATACATATTTTATATAGCTGTCTATGAATATTCATACTTTTGAATGCGCCAATCTTTTATTCGTGGCCCGTTTATACGAAATACATCTTCTTGCGACCCAGACATCCCAGGTACAAAGTCTGGTATATCTCTAGCCTTGAGCTTCGTTGATTCAGCGCTTCTCTCGCCGAAATAAGATCAAAGCTTAGGAAACACAGAGCTAGTTTTCCCGTAGCCACTGCCACCCAACGCACACGCAGCCAATGAAAATGTTATGCAATAGGCGCATTCACAAGAAGATTCTCATTCTCGAGAACATACTTTGATCTTGTCTATTCGTGTCTCTTTTCAGCATGTAATGACACTGCATTATTATATCATAATCTCTCATCGTATCAAATAATATAATATCAACAATCAAAGAATTATTTCATCTGGATTCATGATTTATTAAGAACAACTCCTCATTATATCTATTAAATATAATTTAACAAAATAATATTTTTTTCCCTACAATTATTTTGATATAATTTAATATATGCAATTCTTTTATAATTTGTGTTTTTTTCTTTCTTTCTTTTTTTTTTGTGAATAAATTAAAGGCAATAGAAATCGATCTTGAATATATATGTATGCAATTCTTTTATAATCCGTTTTTTTTCTTCTTTGTTGTGAATAAATTAAAGTAGAAATATAGATCTTTTTTTTTTTTTCTATTTTATACAACTCATGTGCTTTCCATTCTGGCATCATCGAATCGAGTTTCGAATGTCCGCGTGCTTCGAGTGTCATCAAGATCAGAATGACGAGCTTCCACGAATCCAAAGCTCGTATAATGATGCGATGAATTGCGTGTAGTGTCTGTGACAGGCCGCGATATTAAACCGGTTATTTGCATAACTTCCTCCGCGATGAATCTCTCTTTCGCATAACTTTAGATATTTTCGGTAATCACCGTACGAAAAAAATCGTGTTTTTTTTTTATTCGCTTCTTTAATCTAAACAATTTGAATGAAGAAATTTTCTCAGATTTAAATTTTTTGATTTATGAAATACTGGGTGGCCCATTTCAATCCATCCAGTCGAATATCTCAAAGACCAAGCCCGGAAGAGAAAAATGTTTCAAACAAAAGTTGTGTGGCTTCAAGGGGGCCATAAGATGGTCACAATGATTTGACCTTGGAAAATCATTTGAAGGTCATGTGAAGGTCAACATTAAAATCTTAAATGAAAACCTACATTTTTTATTTAGTATTCTTGTAGCTGACATCGAGAACTTTCTAAAACACTATAATAAAGTATTTTTTTATTAAGTACTTTTTGAGTTATTTTATATTTTAATCTGACATATTTTGATATAAAAAATTAAATATCTCGTAAAATATTTAGTTTTTGATAATCTTACCGTAATACTTCTATGTACAGAATAATGAGACAAATCAATTAGTATAAAAAAAAGAAATTGTTTTTAAGAAAATTATTTACAATGTATTTTTTAAAACAATTATTTGTTTTTTTTTGGCACTAATTAATTTGTCTTATTATTCTGTACACAGAAGTATTACGGTAAAATTATCGAAAACTGAATATTTTACGAAATATTTTATTTTTTATATCAAAATATGTCAGATTAAAATATAAAATAACTCAAAAAGTACTTAATGAAAAAATACTTTATTATAGTGTTTCGGAAAGCTCTCGATGCAAGCTACAAGAATACTAAATAAAAAATGGGGGTTTCCATTTAAGATTTTAAAGTTGACCTTCACATGACCTTCAAATGATTCTCCAAGGTCAAATCATTGTCACCATCTTATGGCCCCCTTGAAGCCACACAACTTTTGTTTGAAACATTTTTCTTTTCCGGGCTTGGTTTTTGAGATATTCGACTGGATGGATTAAAATGGGCCACCCAGTATATGTTCAAGATTGAAATTCAAGATAAAAAAGTGTAATATATACGATCTAGTATTTATAACGAATATATAATCTTATTTATTAATGTTCATTCAAGAGTGCTATCGACACGATTCATGCATTTAACAAATAACGTGTTTTCCTTGTAATCAGATAAATTATTTCCGCTTTAATCCTTAACCTTTCATTATAAGGTTAACTTGATATTCCAAGTATAATAGTTAATAATTTGTACTTTCAAATTTTAGTCGACATCATATATTTAGATATATGTAAAGTTATTTAAATGGCATTATTATAAAGTAATAACCATAGTTATATCTTGGAATATAACAGCGGTGAACGAATAAATTTCTTTCCATCAGTATTTTTTTTCCGATTTTAAATATGTAACTTATACATATATTGTCATTAAAATATTGATTAGCATGGCGATTATTGTACTGATTAATACAATATTTTGGTAAAGTGCGATAAATATTGAATTTTTAATAATTGTGAGTGATATAAAAAAATCAATAATAAAATCATAAATTTTTGTCTTAATGGTAAAAGTTTTCTTATACAATATAATAATATTATCATTTTTTATGCGCGTAAGAAAGACATGCTGTTTTTTCTCTTTATGCTTTCTGAATAAATAATTAAAAACATATAACAGACAATTGTGATTTAAAACGATATATATACAGGGTTGGGCATTTATATCGAGACGGTGCCATTAGTTTGATCTTGGGTGGAGGCACTTTGGAGATTTCGATGTCAATCTTGTTTTACTTTCTTTACACCAATTGATGTCTCTCATTTTTTGAGCTTAAAATATTAAGATAACATTATTGCAAAATAAATAATTTTATGAGATATTTCATAGTTTATGTAAAATTATGTCGAAGTAAAGTAATAAAATAAAGTATAAAATATCTCGTAAACTATTAAACTTTTGGCCATCATACCCCTATAACTTTTTATGCAGAATATTGCAAGGAATCGATTTATGCAAAAAGATTGGGGTGTTTCCATTTAAAAAAACAAGATTGACATTAAAATGTCCGAAGCGCCTCCACCCAAGATCAAACTAATGGCACCATCTTATGACTCCCTTAGAACAGAACAACTTTTGTTTGAAACATTTCTCTCCATTTTGCTTTATCTTTTAGATATTTAGGTGTCTCAATATAAATGTCCCATCCTGTATATATATATAAAGAAAGGAAAGATTTCAAAATTTATCAAAGTATTATACGCGAAATAAAAATCATTTCGTAAACTGTTTATATTTATATTATATGGCAAAACATTTATAAACTTAACAAGATAGCAAACAGATTGTTTATCTGTTCAAGATTACGTAGTTTACGTTATGGATCTAAATGGTACATAGTAAACAATACATGTAAACATATAAATTATGATGCTATAAATAATTTTGAGCCATTGTACCAAGAAAGAACTTATTGATATTTTGAAGCCGGTAAAAACAAATTGCGAATGTGAATGCGGTAAAATAATAAAACTCATTATATATTCACACATGTAAAATCCGTTCACTTTGAAGTTAATTAAAGAATGATACATCTCTTTTCACAAAAACAAAATTAGGAAGAAGGAAGAAAAATTATTTTAATCGTTGATGTAAATTTTTCTTGCGAAAACAATTGGAATTTTCTAATTTCTGAAGGAATATCCATGGAATTACTATATCCATGTTGAATTGGAAAGATCGAAACATTTTTTTTAAAGTAACGAAGTCATATTACACACTCACCTCGAGGAAAGCGTAACGAAGCGTCGAAACGTGAGACGTTGGACGTTTCTCGGCGAGCACGTGGTGCGATAAGATTCGACGGGATCGACGACCACACGCTTGCGTTTTTCTAGCTTTTTTAGCGCGCCGGATCTATCGTGAAGACGCGAACGAATAAAAACACTCGTCCTGTTCGAGTATGTTCGAGTATGTTCGAGTATGTTCGAGCTATGCTTGACTGAAGAAACGGCTCCAAAGTCAGTCAATATGAACTAATCGCGGAATTGATATACGTACGTGTACACGCGGCGTGTATATACAATACAATTGTATGGATAATGTACGCATGTATGTAAGAACGTGTGCGGTGCGTGAATGTGTCCAACGTGTACGAGCGATTGAATCAAACTGAAATCGCAGGCGAGCGCGATCCGAAGTTTATCGTCGTGACGGAAACTGTCTGGGAATATATGCTTGTTATGCACAGGGTGTTCGGGAAGAACGCGTAGTGACATTTTAGATTTACGCAATTCTGATTAGATTGGGATTTCCGCGAATTTTGAATTTAATCTGATATATACGTGAAGGATCAATTATTTTTCACGAATATATATCTTGCAAGTAATTATTACATCAGAGAAGTATTCCTTTCTCAAACTCTTTTCTATTTATCGCATGATCTTTCGATAGAAGAGAGAAAAAGAGAGAAGAATCGGAAATATTTTTAAAAATTATTTTATGGCATAACACTTGATTATATTTTTGACACATTTTTGAAGATTGATTGATGAGACTTAAAGTCACGTATTTACAGACAATCGTGTTTATCTGTGTTACGCGAATCACGCGCGTATACGCACTCGTTGACAGGTGCACGTGTAAGGTAGAGAAACCACGCGACGTGTTTTCGCGTGAAGAGAGCTCGGCGATTGGTTCTCTCGGATCGGACCAGCGGTCGAGCCTCTTTCGCCTCAATGTAGGAGAGCAAAATATACGTTAAAGACCATTGGCCTAGATCGACATTGAAAGTGTGCGTGTCACCGAAAAAACACTTTCATGCTGCTCACGCCATCAACGATCGGCCAATCATTGCGTTTCAACAAACGAGCGTCCTCCAAATATTGTTACGTCATTTCATTTTACCTAAAAGATCGGCGTAGTTTCGTTAAATGCTATATATATATATATTCAATGTGTCGAAAAAAGCGCCTTGAATATGGGCGCAATGTAACTCGAACATAATTTTCCGTAGGTGGGATATAGATTTGAGATATAACGTATCTTTCTTCCGGATTAGAAAAGATAATAAGTATTCATTCGAAAAGAGTTTTGAAAAAAATGTCTAATTGTTGTTATTTCTCTTTAAAGTACTTAAATTTTATTTTTATTTATTTTTCGTGTTTAGCGATATTTATTATGTATTATATAATATCTTTTTAATATTATTCTTTCTAGTTTTATTATATAATTAATTGAATTGAAAAATATTATGTATCTCTCATTAATAATTTGATTTAGCTTCAAGAAAGTAAAACTTGTTGTTAGAAACGCGTCGTATCAGTGACCTAAATCAGCCTTAAAATCGCATTTCGAGAGATAACTCTGCGTGACGTGTATAAAAGAAAAAAATATCTTTGCGCATTTAAAATTTATCGCTTGATTTATCATAAACAACCCTACACTATGAAAAAATAATCCTTAAAGCAACTGGTACATTTTCGAATCATAAATAGAATTATGATAGAGCAATAATCGATTAATTAGCTCTTGCCATTTTCTTCTTACACTTTGAAACTTTTTAATCGACGAATAACTTTTTATTTTATTGGTCTCTAATATAAAAGAGACAGGACAATTAATTCTTGTGAGAAATAATGTTTTCAACTCTCGAATTTCAAGAATGTACGGTATAATATTAAAAAAAAAAAAGAAAGAATATCTTTTGATTTTTACGAACATATTGTATAACGTGTCTTTTAATGAGATATTGTTGCATTGCACGCCCGTTACATAACGGTAACACGAAAGTTTTATTTAGAATGATTGTTTAAAGTTTGCATATATGATCAGCGGTATTTTATATTGATGACTCGCACAATGTTATCATTCATTGCAAATTCGTCAGTTAATTATGCTATTTATCGAAAAAAAAAAATTTGATTGAAAGAGAAAATGTTGAGATTCTAGTTTATTAAAAAATTTGTTTATTCAGAGAGATATTTTAACTATTTTTATTTCTTTTAAGATATATATTTCTTTTTATCTTTTTTTTTTTCTTATAAAAATGTTTGCAAAAGATATGTGAGAATGAAAAAAGACTTTATGAGAGAAAAATATGATTCTTTTTAAAAATGTGATTTTCTTTCGATATATGTGAAAGGATACGATATTGGTATGCTTATAAAAAAAGTGTCGTACACAAATACTACGTTATTAATTGATCGATTTATACAGTCTATTATTTCACCGCTGTAATCATAATTAATCGAAACAGTACGTTGACTTTTTGTATGAGACTAAGGGTTGGTATAAAGAGGGTTAAAGGTTAATATTATAGTCTCTATCAACACTCGTTCATGACGCACGATATAGATCGTATAATAGAACAAAGCGATCATGCGTTATCCACGAGATATATAGTGTTCGTCGTCACAACACGAGCACTCGATAATATACATATGCGAGGATTGTTGACCGCTTGTTGCTTGGCGCATAATCTCTACTGCGTAATATAAAAACTTGCGTAATGCGAAGAAAATAGAAAAACAATACTATTATATATATATATATATGTACAAGGTGTCCCATTTTAAAGGACCCACTCAAATATCTCAGAAACACTGCGTTAAATCGAAAAATGTTTCAAACAAAAGTTGTGTGGCTTCAAGGGGGCCATAAGACGGTGACAATGATTTGACCTTGGAAAATCATTCGAAGGTCATGTGAAGGTCAACTTTAAAATCTTAAATGGAAACCCACATTTTTTATTTAGTATTCTTGTAGCTGACATCGAGAGCTTTCCAAAACACTGTAATAAAGTATTTTTTCATTAAGTACCTTTTGAGTTATTTTATATTTTATATATAATCTGATATATTTTGATATAAAAAAATAAAATATTTCGTAAAATATTCAGTTTTCGATAATCTCACCGTAATACTTCTATGTACAGAATAATGAGACAAATCAATTAGTACAAAAAAAAATTGTTTTTAAGAAAATTATTTACAATGTATTTTTTAAAACAATTATTTGTTTTTTTTTTTAGCACTAATTAATTTGTCTTATTATTCTGTACATAGAAGTATTACGGTAAAATTATCGAAAACTGAATATTTTACGAAATATTTTATTTTTTATATCAAAATATGTCAGATTAAAATATAGAATAACTCAAAAAGTACTTAATGAAAAAATACTTTATTATAGTGTTTTAGAAAGTTCTCGATGTCGGCTACAAGAATACTAAATAAAAAATGGGGGTTTTTATTAAAGATTTTAAAGTTGACCTTCGCATGACTTTCAAATAATTTTCCAAGGTCAAATCATTGTCACCATCTTATAGCCCCCTTGAAGCCACACAACTTTTGTTTGAAACATTTTTCGATTTAACGCAGTGTTTCTGAGATATTTGAGTGGATCTTTTAAAATAGGACACCTTGTATATATATATATATATATATATATATATATATATATATATATATACATTCGTTTATGTCTAATAACTTTTGAACCGAGTCGTAGAAACATGATACTTGAGGACCTCTCCCTATCTTCGCTGCGTAAAATTTATATTAACATTTCTAAGTTCATAAAATTTTGAAATAGAATTGTCAATAGCTGGAACTAATATCACACAATTTGTGTAGCGTGTTAAAATAGAATTTCTTTTTAATTAGCTCATCTAACTTAATTTAAAAATCTGACCTGACATTATATGATGTATCAACTGATAAAGAGATACATCTAATTTGAACGTCAATAGCTAAATGTCAAAGTAATATTATCAAGATGTCATTTCGATCTGATAAAAATAAAACTCTCTCTTCAATGTTCATTATATTTTATCATTTCGCCATCATATATTTGCATGTATACGTGTGTATGAGATACTACCGTGCACATTCTTGATATTCCTATTTCGAAATGTCAATTCTTTCTCTTCATTTAAAATTGTATAGTTTTCCGTCAAACACGTGTTTCCGCAAAGGTATCTTTTATGTGTCTATCGCGTTTTTTCATCTTCCGCTTCAAGCTCTTTCACCCTGATTGTAAGTCCGTTTATACGTCCTCCGAGAGTGCGTTGGCGGTAGCGCGGTATCAAGCTTCCTCGCGATATCCTTTTTCCTCGACGGCAGATGGTCTCTGTTACATCACACATGGGAGCCGTTCGTGAGGTCACCGACCTAGAGCGTATCGCGATACTAGCCGGCATGCATTCGCGGCTTTTGTACGCGAGACCGCGAATGGACCGCAAGAAATATCCCAAAGGCGAAAATGGAGCAACAAAAGCGTGCCCGACCCGTGGTTTCTCTTCAACGTCCGCGATCGTTCAACCGCAGAAGGAGAAAGCATTCAGCTTCCTGTGCACTTCTTCCTCTCCACGTCGCGATTCATGTAATAATGAAACCTTGATTTACCCGAACAAATTCTTTTTCTCGCGTGTTGTTTGAACAGCTGTCTTCTGGGAAGCGTGTCATCGGGACAAACGCGTGGAAAATTTTCTTTCTTTGTTTGTACAATATTTTTGCCCGAAGGAGCTTTTACGAGATCTGACACATCTTTTGGAGCTTCTATTATAATTTATAAGTAATTTTTAATATAATAATACCTAGTAATTTAAGCGAGGTTATCATTAATATTTGAAATTAAGAAGTGAAGTACATGCCGCAGTGTTTGATATTGATAATGAAATTTTATCAGTATAATAAATATGACGTAAGGATTAATAAAACGACGATTAAGTTATTATGCATTGATTACATCGTAAAATAAAAAAATAAAATAAAATAAAATAAATAACCGCTATCCGTTATTGGAATTATAAAGTAAAACGTGAGACGCTGACATAATCAAATCGAGAAGTGTTACGCTGTACTATTACAGGATACAAATTAGAATAAAATTACCTTATATTTTACTTATGCGTATTATCTATAATCTATAGTTACGCCGACGTCTGATCATAATTCGCGCACGTTCTTACGCATCAGATTTCTTAATTAAAGCGACGTAGTTAAGAGACGTCATAATACACACCCACTGTTTCTCAAACCGCGATTGGTCCATCGTAACTAGTTTCTCGAGGACAAATCCGTCAGGGCCGACAAACAAGATTGTTTTTATTACACTCGTGATTGCTTCTTCAATGCGTCACAGCGCCCCAGGAATCTAAAAGACGATAAGAGTAACGTGACAGGAATGTGATAAAAAATTGTTGTTAACGGATTTTGAATAACACAGCCAGACATAAATAATAATTGCGAAGTTATCATTTTAATTCGCAATACTAATAAAGAAATAATTAAGGGGGGAAACGAATTTTTACACTTTGCTCGCTTTAAGTAATAATGTAAAGCGTATACATACAAAGTTTTTGTTACAGAGATACATGCGAAAAGCGATTCGAAACAATAGAAGTTTTATAGTGACAATATTCGATTACAATAATATAGAAAATAAAATGATAAAAGATATAAAAATATATATTGGATGATTGCATAAGTTCGTGCCCGATTTAAATATAAACTTCAATAGATTATATTTTAGAGATAACACTTTTATTAATCAATTATATAGTCTCCATTCTTTTCTACAATGGTTTTCCAACGATCTATAAGCTTGTCGATTCCATTTTTGAAGAAAGAACTTGGTTTTTCTTGAAAAAAGTTTGTAAGGTGGTTTTCGACAGCTTCCTCGGAATTGAGATTCTTGCCATTTAAACTATTCTGCAAAGACCGGAACAGATAAAAATCTGAAGGCGCAATATCTGGAGAATATGGCGGGTGCTGCAGAATTTCCCATTGCGACTCCTGCAGTTTTCCTGCAGCTTATTCCTTTCAGTCAGGAGATGCGGCACCCACGTATCAAGCTTGCAAATGTATCCAAGCTTTTTTAAATGACGAAAAGCGGTTGAATTATCGATGCTCAGCCTCTCAGCAATATCCTCAGTTGTAATCCTTGGCTTTCTTTCCACTAAGGTATGCACAATGTCATCATCAATGCCAGAAGGCCGTCCAGAGCGGGGTTGATCCTCCATGTTGAAATCACCATTTCGAAATCTGCCAAACCACTTTTTGACTGTTCGGAGAGCAGGAGCGCGGTCCAAATAAACGCTTTGAATATTTTTTTGTGCAATCCCGACACTCACGGCTTTTCGAAATTCATATAGCATTACATGCCGCAAATGCACCTTTTCGTTCTCCATTTTTAATGATTTCTCTTATGCACAAATGGACTTATCTGAACAATATCTGACGCTAAATTGACATAAGACAACGTCATTTATTCGGTGTAAGCAACAATTACCACACGAAAACAATAGAACTCCGCCATGCAGTAACTTAATACCATCTATGAAAATCGGGCACGAACTTATGCAATCATCCAATATTAAATAATATCATAAAGATTAGATTATTTCTCGCAAGTTGGGAATTTTAAAAATTGCGCAATTAAAATATCTATCTTTTTACTAGAAACCTTTGAAATAGAAATGTGAAGTTTCCTTCCATTGAAATCTCTTTAAATATTACCAGAATCGCAATGTTAACTATATTTGCAAAAATGCTGATGTGTCGTTTAAATAAAATAATCGTTATTCCAAATGTGATACCATCCTATAAATTTTACAATGTAAATGCAAACAGATAATACAGTGTTTGCCTCCTTAATTTTATATTAACAATTAATATTACAGAGAGCGCCACAAAACGAGGTGGATTCTGCGTCGATAACGAACATCGAGAATCTTTCGGATGTAGAAATTGACTTTATCTCGTTAAAAAAAAAAAGATGACGAGAAAATAAATGAACAAATGATATTTTTATATATCAATGCGAGAATAATTAGACAATTCTAAATATTCTAACGGTACGAATCTTTGACATGATATAATAAAAAAATCTTCTTTTACTAAAATTTAATACTAAATGTGTTAATTTTATTATATAAATAAGTAGAATGGATGTTATATTTTTGTTTAAAATTTTTTTTCAATTTACGTTTATATATTTTTATTTAATTTTATTCAGATATTTTATACAAAGTAATAAGATATAAAAATAGATGCTTATTCTTTTTGGTATTTTTTATATTTCAAATGATATATTGAAAATACGTACATATCTCTCTTTGTATTGATATAATTAATTTTTATCGCATTATGCGTCTTAATATAATATTCTTTGTTTCTTTTTCGTTCGTCATTGCGTGTATCTACATGATAAAAATATGATTGAAAGAATGTGTTATTTTGATTGATGAATGTTAAGATAAATAATTGACAATGAGCTTGTAATCTGGCAATCTATCGGCTTTATGTGAGAAATTTATAAGAGCGCTGTGCCCATAAGAAATTGATATAGTCTTGTCACAATCGCCATGAAGTTTATTTACGTTATCCTGATAGTTATCGCTCGCACTTCAGCCGAGTTAGAAACTTGGTGAGCACACAACAACATTTTATATATAATCGTTACATATTATTGTTGCTATTATTGGCATTTTTTTTCTATTAGATGTCCAAAACCAAACGTTTTCTTCAAATCTGAAAATTTATTCTTTCTAAATATATGCAGTCAGAATGATCATTGATTGTTTATACTTACTTGTTTGTCAATTTTTTTATTTTGTTGTGTGAGGTTTTAATTCAACTTTAATTCGGTATTATTCTAGTCGAAGTATAGATCGTATGACGTAAAATTTTAATAATTATAGGGATATCATCGAGATAAAAAATCGAAATGTTAATTTAAATAAGCTTGTGGATCGTTTCAATCCTTCTATTGCTCAATTTATCAGCAAATATGGCCTGGATCCGCTAAAACTACCACAAACTGAGCAAAAATTATGGATGGTACGTAGTACTCTCAAAAAAAAAAAAAAAAAAAAAAAAAAAAAAAAAAAAAAAAAAATCAAGAATAATTAAATCATAAAATCGTGAATTTAATTATTGATCAAATCACAAAATAATTTAATTAAATATTGATTGCGCCAACCGTTTGATTAAACGACAAATGTATCTCTTTATCACACGTAACACGTTATAAAAAATTCTTCTTTGCTGAATAAAAATTCAATGAATCGCGAGCGTGCGAATCCGTTAAACGATAGTGAGAAACTAATCAGTCACGTGAGAGAATTATTATGGCGAATGTGCTCACGTTTTCTCACAATCGGCTCGAAAATCGGGCGAAAGCTGGGTTTCGGGGTCAAAATTGGGATTCGTGGTGAACGGGCCGCGATGCGAAAGCGCGCGTACGTTTAACCTCGGGAATATAGAAAGCGAAATCGAAGAGTTTGGCCTTGTACGAGAGCGAGAGTGAATCCCGGTATGACACTTTCCAGCGTTGACATTGGGCCGAGGTTGTACCACGGTCAAACGCCGCGATCATCCCTCGTCTCGTTTTCGCTGATCTCATTTTTGACGCTCCGAACTTGGACGAGAATGAAACCGAGATTTCACTCGGTAGATCGCGAGCACCAGCTCAAGTTCAATGCCAATGTTGTTCGGCAAGCGCAGAGATGCTTAACTCTTCCCGGATTGTGTCGGGCGCGAATCTAACCATTTATCTCTAACCATTTATCCACCATTTATCCCAATTATCTACCTTAAACTTGAAAATTGTATTAAGACTTCTGACGTTTACAAAGCGTTGTTATTTATGTATATGTAAATATTAGAAGTATAAATTAATTAATCAATTTATATTATCGAGTGATCATATTTGTGGGATATTCGTGCAAGAATGTTATATTTAAAATTAGATTGATTCCTCATTTTAAGCGTGCGTGAGAAAATTTTAAATCGTGTCATTGCGCGAAGATTCAAGAAAGCTATATTTGTAAAACACGGCCGATAAAGTGTATACGTTCTTTTCGGTTTCACATTCGCATAGATAATACAATCGATAATAATCAAACGCTACAATATATCTTACTCAACTACACGTGCTTTATTTCGTTAGATTTCGATAAAAAGTGCTTGGTCTTTGGATTACCCATGATAACAAATAATCACGATTTTATTAAGTTAGAAATATTGAAGCCGTGGTTAATTCCTTCGCCAGGAAAATCCGAACCTCTCCGAACCGATGATATACAAAGCAGATCTCGTTTTGCATTCGGGAACATTGAAGGGTTTGTCCAATTTCAAGCGTCACGATAATGCTACTTTAACGTACGCGGACAAGTTATTAAAGATGGACATTGGCTTCGAATTCAAACTTTTGAAGGTATCGTTCTAACAATCTTTCTGTTCTTGACTTTTAGATCTTCAAAAGCAAGACAAGTTTCTAACTATTAGATGTACAACTTTGCTTCCGCCGTTTTCCTATAGATGGCTTTAGCGGTAAGTAGTGGTCGAAATAAATAGATCATAGACGTCATGCAATAAACTTGGGCATCTGTCAACATAACCCCATAGAAACATTAGTCGATTTGTGTCCGCATCATAAAGTTTATTCTCGATTGAAAATGTCAGTTTACGAGCCAAATTCTCGTCATTTGCGGGAGATTTTAATTTTCTGCTTCAATATGAAGAAAGCTGCGGCTGAGGCTCATCGAATGCTCTCAAATACTTATGGTGAAGCCGCTATTAGTGAAAGAACGTGTCGTGAGTGGTTTCAACGCTTCAAGAACGGTGATTTTCACGTCGAAGCGCGGCATAGCGGTGGAAGAGAGAAGGTTTTCGAAGATGCAGAATTGGAGGCATTACTTAATGAAGACTCGAGTCAAAGTCAAAAAGAATTGGCACGATCATTGGGAGTGGACAATACTTTGAATCATAAATGTATAACCAGTTTTTTTACAATAAAGCCTTGAATTTCGGAAAAAAACGGCGGAAGCAAAGTTGTACACCTAATATTTTTCTAAGTCTTGTATTTATTCGCTAATGTTACTACGTGTTATTATAATATTTTATCGCGCGAGTAATTTTTTCTATATTCAAGGGAACGTATGATTACATCTTAAAACTGGTCATTCGAAATGTTAGGGGCCGCATTATAGCTGTGACGGAAAATGTACGCGCTGTAATTAATATCACATTCAACACAACAAATTACACTTTGGTCCTCAACAAATTTGACCTACAAGTTCCTGGGTAATTTTCGTTAATTGTAAAATTAATATTGAGTGTAGATTATATATCTTTTTTATGATATGTTATTATCCACGTAATTAAAATGTATATAGTTACTCTTTTATTATTGCAGTCGCATTAAAGTAGCAGTCGAAAATAAGAACGGATCGACGGATTGGATAAACACGGTTATCGTCAATATCGTAGCTCCATTCTTTAAGGATACGATTACGAGCGCCGTTCGAGAGGAAGCGTCGAATGCAATTCAAACATACTTCAATGAGATAAATCATAAAATTAGCCCCCCCGCGAAACGTTGACTCAGATTTTAAACATTGAATTGTTGAATCAGAGTTTATATAACGAAACGGACATCGAAATGTATACGATAAAAATATGTATTTATTCCTACCATCTTATGAATCTATTTCCAATCTATATCTATCTATATGGCAATACTTATTGTAAACAAATTGATAATTTTATAGATTACGAAAATTCTTGGTCTCGTAATATTTAATTAGATATATCTCCTATCGCTACCGGTTCAAGTCAATCGATTAAATTATCAAATCGATAAGACGTAATCAGATGGCAGGGATTGACAATAAAAATAGAGGAGTTTGTCAAGTCGTCCAGTAGTTGAATTGTCAGTATAATCATGGCCGGTAAAATGCAATTGGCTTTTCTTCTCGCAATCATAGGGCTGGTGCACGGCAAGCTTACAGCCGAGCAGAGCTCGTGAGTTTGTATGCTAATAAATCGCGATTGCGTGATTTTAGTTTACTATTTAATTAGATCTTTAAAATTTTAAATTCATGTCTAATAAAGGACGAGAATTAATTTTTCCATATTTTTAACATCCTTCAAATTTTTGCAATTAATTATACAATAATTATACAATAAATGTACCTCTTAAATTTCTTAAAACAAATTTTGAAATTTTCATATTGTGATCATAAACTCATCTTAGTTAACTATGTCTTTTAATTCGATTTTTTTGAACGTATTAAACGAATTAAACGTTCAACAAGGGCATATTTCTATATTGTACAGTCTCATTCTTGCAAATGATAAAGAAATAAAAGTGATTCTTGATGATAAAATCGATGCTCTGTTACCCTCGATACGTGAGTTTATTTTGAAAAATGGGTTAGATCCTACGGAAGTAGCAGATTTTTCCGAAAGTATTTTCCCACATTTGGTAAGTAACTATTCAACTGATGATAAATCTTGTTATCTCTCGATTATGATATTTTCTGATCTTGATAGAAATTAAATATTTATAAATCGAAATATGAAAGACATACATCAATAATATATATATATATTAAAATAATATTTTAGCCTGGATCGTTCAAGGGAAAGATCGATCTCAAGAAAGGATGGCTACAAAACATATCGACATTAAAACGCACCGAACATATAATTGGAATTTACAAGAACAAACGTTTAACCTTGGAAATGAGTTTGGGATTTGACGTTTTAGATGTAAGGAAATGAGACAGATATAATAACGCTAATCAATATTAAAACATTGTAAACAATTTGTAAGAGAAAAAAGTATCTTGATTCTTATTTGTATATAATTTTCAGTGTAGCTACGAATATTATCTAAAATACCTCTTTTATAAGAGGCAAGGTGACGTATACGCTCGTTTCTACAATTTGGACGTTAATACTAAATTGACGATCGATATGGCTAATTATTATATACATCTCGATTCCATTAAGTTCTCGGAAGTCAGGTAAATATTGCTTTTTACATTCTCTCTATATCTTCCAAGCATAGAGATATACGGAAAACGACACGTCGAAACGGAAAAATTGAGACCATCATGTAAATATCGAGCGCGATGAAATATTTATCAATTTTCTATATCATACATCACATTGCACGGTGATAACGTACAGTGAGTTGTTTTCGTAACGGCGATATATCTACATTATATCTACAATATTGAGCAGGTGCGCAGGTCAAAAGGGCAGATAATAATCACAATGCGATATGTGAAATTATAGACTGATAATCGTCGGTTGATCGAAAAACAATGATCACTCTGTCAAAATTGTTGTCATATTGATTTATTTTATTAGCTCTTACAGATTGCATCTTATTGATTTTCGTATCTAATTATTGATGTTCATATATCTTTGTAAGTGAAGTATCTTATTTTTATTCGTCGAGTTCAATAATAAAATATTGATCTAAAATTTTAATGTAAATCACAAATTAATTTTACTTTTTTATTTATATATATATATAATTTATGATTAAGTGCAAATTATTATAATCTATATAAGCACGAATTTCGAACTTACCATGCATAGTTTTTTCAATAACGTCTTTCTTTTTTTCTTTTTTTTTCGCAGAAAATACGATATCAAATTTGAGGGTCATCTTTTGGATCCTATTTTAAACGTTCTGACTAAAGCAGTTACAATAATATTCCGACATCGCGTATTGTCAGACATTGAGGATCGTTCCATGAAGATTTTCGGTGCAAAAATTGACGAGTGGAATGAAAAGATTCCGCGACCAAATTTCGTATCGCCCATAAAAAAATTGATTGATGACTTGAATCTGCAGCTTTATTAATCTCTCTCTTTGTTATTTTATCGAACATTTATTATTATTTTGTTCCAAAAATAAAACATGTATTATTTACATCTGAATTACTGAGTGTCTTTTTAATATAATATTTTTAATATAATATTTTAATGTAGAATTTTTAATAAGAAATTTTTTTTATTACCATTTGACTAGCATTTAGTTTGCCATTAATTACATTATGATTTATAAGTATTTCGGTGTTTCAAGTAATCGCAAGTAGTTAGTAAATAATTCACAAAGAGAGAGAGAGAGAGAGAGAGAGAGAGAGAGAGAGAGAGATGTATAATTTGCTTCTAATTATTAATTGACTTGTCAATACGAAATATTCTTGAAAATGTATAAATTATTCACCTGATATGTAATACCTAACATTATTTTTTTTATCATTTGACAAAACTGCAACAACTGGACGATAAACGCCGTTTAATATTTTACAAGATAATATAATCTTTGATAAACGTCATTTTGATTGTAATCTCGATAATCTTATCCGTCCAAGAAATGTCTTCATGAATAATATAATTATCACAATAATAAAAACATAAAATTCATAAATACATAAAATTGAGGAGAGAGAGATACTGCTAAAGAATATTTCATGACGTATTTCGTATTTACTGGCGAACTAGGGCAGTTTCGATAGGCGAGTGATGAGCAGCGTCGAGCCTACCTAAAGTGTCGATCAATATGCATTACTTACGACATTGTTAAGCTGCAACTTGGCGCGCACAACTCGTATCGCTTGAACTTAATCTTATTAAACTTAGCCAAGTATCCCGGGTTTCCACGTTGCATCTTGGCGCCATTGTATCAGTCTCGCGAAAGGCGATAGCGTAATCTGCATAGAAATGGCTCCATGAAAATCTACGGGGTCGTCCCCGGGGATATCGCGAGGAGGGTACGCGGAGCTCTTGTTTATACAATACATACAATATTGCGGATAACGCGAGCACGGATCGCCGGATCGATAATGCCAGGTGCTAATACCATTACTAATACACCGATACCTCGTTTTGTCCATCCCGCTGTATCTAATTACTCTTGTCGATTACTGATACCTTTTGATCTCTGAATCACTGAATTGGAAATTTCTAATGGAAGTCAGTATATTAATAACGCAGAGAGAGAAGAGAAAGAAAGAGAGAGCAGCGCCTGAATAATTTCGAATAAAATATTTAAAAAAAAAAATATATATATATATATAATTAATATTAATTTTTTTACGTAACGCGCGTTATTTATTTATTGTTCCATTTTATTAATGAAGAGAAATTGATTTAATACTAATAGCTTGCGAAGCTAATAACACACACATATCTCTCTACCCCCAGCGAGTATTATACGTTATTACGCTTATGTAACGATGGTTGCCTGTTACCAGGTGTATCTAGATATATACAATACATACAGCTCTCTCTATTCACTTAAATTTAACTGATATTCATAGGGTATACAATCAATATATATATATATATATATATATATATATATATATATATATATATGTATATATCTGTGTTGCTGAAACAACATTGAAAATATAAATTTGTATAACATTACATGAAGTAAAAAACATTTTTATATAAAATCATCTTCCTATCCAAATTACTAATTTTTATATACAATATATGTATATTTTTATATAAAAACAATTATGTCTCTAATTGTTATTGTAAAAATTTCTGTATATGTGTTCTAGCTTGCAAAATCGAGGCCGCAATATCTCAGTTGTGGAGAGGACGTATCGCACGGTACGTGACAGACGCATGCTTGCATTATCCGCGATGATGCCGAGGCATACCTATCTGGCTTATATATGCTTCACATACTGTGGATCAGATACTCTATATAGAGCGCACCGAGAGCAAACCGCCGCTATTGTCCATCTTCGCGTATCAGTATCCAACATCGCCGTCTACTATTGATCGTGATACCTGCATGCCGAAGGATTATGAACTGCATTGTCGCTTGCTACCGCGTCGCGGATATCGCTGACGCTGATTCGCCGTATTTGAACGACGAATTTTCACCGAAAGCTGTCAGAAATCTGACATTTCGTACGGTAAAGAGTTTCGATTGAATTTGCGATCATTAATTTTACGAGGATTGCTAAATTAGCAGCATCCATTATTGATACAAGATTATAAGCTTTAACATTTGACAGTTATGTTTTTCAAATGATGAATCTCTCTTTTCGCAATTATATGATATTCAAAATTTTTGTATCTTCAAAATATCGGAACTCTTGCCAATTTGAGAAAAATACATAATTTAAACGACTAATTTTCGATTATCGAGATATAACAATTATTCACATATGATCTCTCTCTCTCTTTCTCTCTTTCAATTTTAAGTGTTAAAGTTTCGTGATAGTAGCAATCTTAAGCAAAGATGTGTAACTTTATCTTGAAATTATGCTGGTGCACAGTCTGTGGCTCAGCTGTTGAGCTCACATCCAGCGGCATTATTAATCCGAAATCTTTTGCGGAGACAAGGACAGATGTAACTAGCGGGGATTTTCCCTTTTCCTTCGGTCTCTTTGTATTTGCCGACTAGGCAGAAACTGATATGAGACACACCGACAGATTACTTCAAGTTGGGCGCTGATTAGTACTCGTGGCGCGACGATGAATCGTATATATGGAGAAATGCGGGAAATGCGACCTTAACGAAGATAAAGCTCAGGCGAGAAATCGCGAGATTATAGGGCGAAGATAGCGCGCAGTCAAATTGTGCACGAAGGATACATTTTATGAAAACGCTGATGCCGCGAAAGAAAGAGAGATGTCGAACTCGAAGAAAATTATTTTCCATCGAATCGCGCGAACGTATCAGTAAAATCAGTTCCACGGACATGTCAAGATATCGCGCGAAAATCTCTTGTCCGGATTGTAAAGTAAAGACAAGTTTGTATACGTCATATTTTTTTTATGTCTCTCAGAATATCGTCAATTTTTCCACCAGACTGTTTTTTTTTCCCCATGGATACATATACCAGGTATATAAATATGAAACCGGAATTTGCCTATAGATGGCCCTAGCTGTCAATGTAGTTACCGTCAAACCGCGTCATTGGCGCCATTTTCTTCTTTTGACATCTGATAAAGATTTTCAACTCACAACAATACAAGTTTCATACAACAGCATAGTTTTTAATAGCGTTGAACATGTCGAATTTTGTGCCTGGAAACTACGATTTGCGGACAACGTTAATTTTCTGTTACCATTTGAAGAAAACTGCTGCAGAATCGCATCGAATGCTTGTCGAAGCTTACGGTGAGCATGCTCTTGGTAAATCACAGTGCTTTGAGTGGTTTAAAAAATTCAACAGTGGCGATTTTGACGTGAGAAACGAAGAACGTGGAAGACCACCGAAAAAGTTTGAAGACAGCGAATTGCAAACATTGTTGGATGAGGATGACAACAAATGATCGATTTGAATCAAGCTTTGCGTGAAAAACGACCAGAATATCAAAAAAGGCAACGCAAAGTGATTTTGCTTCATGATAATGCACCATCACACACAGCAAAACCGGTCAAGGAAACGATTGAGGCGTTTAGTTGGGAAATACTTTCGCATGCAGCTTACTCACCAGACTTGGCTCCATCCGATTACTACTTATTTGCATCGATGGGACACGCACTTGCCGAGCAGCACTTCACTTCTTACGAAAATGTACGAAAATGGCTCGATGACTGGTTTGCCTCAAAGGAGCAACAGTTTTTTTGGCGTGGCATCCACAAATTGTCAGAGAGATGGGAAAAATGTATAGCTAGCAATGGGCAATACTTGGAATAAAATATTTTTTATCATTTTCATACAATAAACGTGTATTTTCTATACAAAAATTCCGGTTTCATATTTATATACCTGCAATATATATATATATATATATATATATATATATATATATATATATATATTTGCTTTCCCGTGATCTTATATTTCACTGGCGAGATAAATTTCTGATAACGCTATTGCTCTTTCGGCGTGATATTAATCTTGATTTTTACGATTGCTCTCGCAGTTCGCGAATCCTTTACATCGGTAGATCCTTGGATGCTTCGCGATCGAAGTTACTATTAATAGAAGTGCGAATCACGAAGCAAGATCGTATGGAACAAGGTTACTGGAGGAGCGATAAGAAGTGCCGCTGTCTCGACTTTGCACCTATTAATGAACAAAATTAACTCGTATTTGTACAGATGCTACGCGCTGTGGAGCATGCATTTTCGTGCGTTACGCCCAATTGATTTAATGGGACACGACAATTTAATGAAAGTATCCAAAATATTTGACGAACTTTGATCCTAGTAATCGGCGACATTTATGACATTTTAATTATAAAAATTAATCATAAATAATAAAACAAATATATTTATATAAATATAAATATAATTACAATAAATTATAATTTTTATTATAAAATCAAATATCAATCTATCAATATATATCATAATCTCTCTCTCTCTCTTTGTCTCAATATATGAAGAATCATTAATATAAAACTATACTCCGATTTTAGTTTTCGTATAAAAAATAATCTAAATTCTTCGAGGACAATAATTTTTATCGAGTTTTTATTGGCATCGGGACATTTTCTCATCGATCATTTTCTGTTTGCTTTCAGAGTTAAGAAATCACGGCCACGAGAATTGCAGATTGGAGGCTGGACATTACGCGGATCGCCACGGCCAATGCCGAGATCAGCCGGAACGAGCCGAGGCAGGTCGAGCGAAGTCACGCTAACGAGCGGGACGACGAGCGTGTTTGTCTGGATGCTGCGCGACGCGGAGTCGAGATAAAGCCGAGCTGAGCGGATGCGTCTCTTCGGAGCAGCGGATGACGATACGACTGCAGCCGCACGCCCATTCAGTAGCGGACGCGGGTTAAATGCCAAGGTGCATTCGGCGAAATACGTCTTTTTTTTTTTTTTTTGCGTGAGATGTCCAAAGCGGACAAAATTTCTCCAGCTGATTTAATTTGCGAAGAGAAAGCGCAATTGTCAAAAAAAAATATCAGCTGATAATAGATAGATCGAGACTGATACTCAAACTGAATGAAGGTCGAGAATATATTGCGAGGAAAGTTATAATATTATTTTGCCCAATTAGTTTAAATTTTGTAAGCATGATATCTGAGAAAGTTATTTCGTTGTCGAGGAATATTTTCTCTCAATGGAATAATCCGTTTCCGTAAAGTTTCCGGAAGTTGAAAAACGGAGAAAATAACTTCGCTGTTAGGGGTTGATTAGGTAGTTTCGGCCACTTTGCTGAGTAAATTACATTTAGTACTGTCAATTTCAGAGAAGCTTTATTAGAGTATTTCAATATCGCAGCTGGCGATGTCATTCGCTCCGGAATGTCTCGCACGCCCCTGCGCGCTTAGCGAGCCGGTGGTAGTTTACTCGCTCGGCGTCGTCCCGCTCCTCTCCACCTAACCACGACCATGCTCTTTCCTTTTCTCGCGCGGGCGATCAGCAGCGCGTTATCCGCGCCGCGCAAAAGTCGCGCGGAGACGCGCTGAATCGAGCCGAAGCGGGTCGAGCCGCGCCGAGCGGGGCCGAGCGGTGCCGAGCACCGGGGTCGAGCGGAGCCGAAGGCCTCGACGCGGTGGCCGCGACGCGCGCGAGTAGCACTACATCGCCGGAGCGTGTGTGTGCGTCCGCGCGCTCGTACTCGCTCCGCTTTCCTCTTCGCGTCTTGTACTCGCGCCTCTCCTCGCCGAGGACGAGAGCCCGGCATTAATCCATCTTTGTCGTCAGCGTCTCCAGCGTCAAGCGTCGACAGGATCAGGATCGGTCAGCGTCGACTCGTCAGCCGCCTCGTTTCCTCGCGCGTGTGTGCGCCGCGTCCTTCCCGGCTGGCCCGCGCGCGTGCATGGACGACACGCGCGCACGAGCCGACGAGGATATAGCCCTGGATTCGTGTCGCTTACGCTCGTCCGCTCGGCTCGGCATCGCCGCGAGCACCGCCGCTGCAGCCGTCGCTGCTACCGCTGTCGCAGCGAGCACCACCACCTCCACCACTTCCTCGACCGTTGCAGCCACCTGCCGTGTCGCGAGACGCAAGAGGAAGAAGAGGAGGCGTCAACGGCTCCCTACAAGCAACGACGACGCGACCGGCGTCGCCGTCACCACCCGCAGCAGCGCTATCGCTACACCGAGCGGTAACGCTGCCGTAACCGAGAGCACCGCGGCCGACGCCGACGCTGACGCCGTCGTCGTCCTCGAGCCCGACGCTGACGCTGCCAACGCGGCTACCGCGGGGCTGTCAGACTCGGTGGCGGCGCGGGTCGATAAACCGAGGAGCCGCCACCTCGCCTCGGAGCAGCACACGGCTGCGGCCACCCGGTCAGAAGTCCAGCTACGCGTCGGAGGAAGCGGCACGCGTGCGGCGGCCGCCTCCTCCGTCGGCACCGCCGGCGTCACGCTTCTCAATCGACGGGCCGGCAAACGCTCGCCACGGCGATGCAACGCCGCCGGCGGCCGTAGGAGCGCGATGACGATGGACCTCCAGCGGCTCATCAGCGAGGTGCACGCGAGACCCGCTATCTGGGACCAGAAGAATGTCAACTATCACAATCGCGACGTCATACTAAAGATGTGGCGGGAGATCGCGAGGGCCTGCGAGGTGTCGAGTGAGTATAGCCGGCCCGCGTTCGATGAATGATGATACGACTCCTTTCTCCCCCTCTTTCTCTCTCTCTCTCTCTCTTTCCATCCACGTATTCGTTCTTGTAAATACGTTTGTATACGTATGTACTATGTGCGCACGTGTGGATGGTTACTCGCGAGATTGGTTGGTCGCTCGATGGGTGGGTGGGATACGTTGGGTTGGGTACGAGTCGATTGGTGGTCGTCAGGTTCGTACATTGTATTCGCGAGTACCCCGAAGATATTCGAATTATCTCATTAAGCGATGTATATATAGTATATAGTGCGAGTCCCCGACAAGAGCCAACGAAGCCGATAGAGAGAACCGGGGGAAAACGTCGGTAAAGACGACGAGAAATCGAACGGATCTGGTGACCTCCGGCCGGGGCAACCAGACTGTTCTTTCGCTGGAACAGGTCGATAGCTCCGTGTTTCGCGAGAGAAGAAGCCGACCGGAGAGAGATAGGCTACTAGTTTGTGCCAATCGCCGCCAGGTCGCACGCCGATGTCACCGTGTATACACGATGGATCGATGAGGATTTCTTTTTTTCCCGCGAGCATCGTTTACTCGCGGTTTACGCGCAGCACGTGCTCGCGAAACGCTATTATGACAAACAAACACTGATTTAAATATCGATCGTGAGATAATATTCACTGATTGAGAACGGCGTTTATATGATGCGCACATTCTATATTGCATCTTGATATCTTATATGTTAACATACGCAGTTAATCGATGTTGGTCCATCTCCTTCGATATCCTTTTTTGATTTATAAAAAAAATGTGAAATAGATAAAAGTTCTTTCTTATACATAGAAATCGAATTGATTGATCATCAATGAATAAACATTAATCATTCTCTGCGACTTTGTTCCAGCTGACGTCGCCAAGTCTAAATGGAAGCACCTGCGTGATAACTTTAGGAACGAGCTGAAAAAGACCTATCGGGGTAAATGCGACGGTGGTGGCGGCGGCACCGAGCACGACTCCAAGTGGGTCTGGTTCAAGAGTCTGTTCTTCCTTCGGGACCAAATGAATTCTAGAGTGATTGGCTGCGCCTTGTCACAGAATTGCGTCGGAGCGACGATCGGTATGCGCTCCTCACCGGACGGCACGCAGATCGAGCCGCAGATCGACATCCTCGAGGGCCACGAGGAGACGCAGTTCGACGATCTGGATGGCGATTCCTGCCAGTCGTTGCTGTCCAATGACGACGGGCTGCATCAGGTGATGCCGCCGCCCAAGATGAGCAAGGTAATCGGCCGGAAACGAACGCTCATGGACGCGATCGATAATGATTACGGCGTGGAGGTGGATCGAAAGCGATACGAGTCGTTGCAGAAGAGGCTGGCAATCGGGTCCGAGGACGAAGACGATACCTATCACTTCCTTATGAGCGTTCGGAATCCCCTGAGAAGTCTGCCGCTTGACAGGCAGATGTTTGTTCGGCTCAAGATCCAGGAACTGGTCTACAACGAGATCAATTCGCAGAATCAGCAGCAGCAGACGACGAGCCGCGGCATCTACGATACGTCGTCCTCGCAAGGTCAGGATGTGAAGCCGCCGCGAACCGGCAACGGCGGCAACGGCGTTGTCGGCGGCGACGTCGTCAACGACATGTCGAATGCGACGCCGTTGCTGCAGAATTGCACACCCGAGGGTTCCAACGACGACGCATTCTTCGGCTGACAAGAACTCGTCGCGATTTAATTCGCTTATAGAGACGTAAGGATTATAATTTTATCAATAGAGAATAAAAACGATGGTATTTTTTCAATAATACCCGGCGCAGTCTTCGCGCATTTTTTCTCCCCCATTCCGTATAACAACAATCCCTCCCCCCGGCATCCCCTGTAAATTCTACTTTAGCTATTAATCTATATATTGGGTGATTGTATAAGTTCGTGCCCGATTTAAATATAAACTTCAATAGATTATATTTTAGAGATAACACTTTTATTAATCAATTATATAGTCTCCATTCTTTTCTACAATGGTTTTTCAACGATCTATAAGCTTGTCGATTCCATTTTTGAAGAAATAACTTGGTTTTTCTTGAAAAAAGTTCGTAAGGTGGTTTTCGACAGCTTCCTCGGAATTGAGATTCTTGCCATTTAAACTATTCTGCAAAGACCGGAACAGATAAAAATCTGAAGGCGCAATATCTGGAGAATATGGCGGGTGCTGTAGAATTTCCCATTGCAACTCCTGCAGTTTTCGCAGCGTCTGTTGAGCGACGTGTGGCCTAGCATTGTCGTGGTGGAAGATGCGGCATCCACGTATCAAGCTTGGAAATGTATCCAAGCTTTTTTAAATGAAAAGCGGTTGAATTATCGATGTTCAGCCTCTCAGCAATATCCTCAGTTGTAATCCTTGGCTTTCTTTCCACTAAGGCATGCACAATGTCATCATCAATGCCAGAAGACCGTCCAGAGCGGGGTTGATCCTCCATGTTGAAATCACCATTTCGAAATCTGCCAAACTCTTATGCACAAATGGACTTATCTGAACAATATCTGACGCTAAATTGACATAAGACAATGTCATCTATTCGGTGTAAGCGACAATTACCACACGAAAACAATAGAACTCCGCCATGCAGTAACTTAATGCCATCTATGAAAATCGGGCACGAACTTATGCAATCCTCCAATAGAATAAAATCCTCTTACATCGTGTATAATAATATTCTCTCTTGAATTTAGAGAATTCATTAAAAATATTATTAAAAAAAAATAATTCTTAAAGACGATAATCGTGTTTAGGCCCGAACTAATGAAAAATAATCATTAGCATTTAACATGATTGCGATAAGAAATGATGATTCTTTTATCTTTTCGCGAAATAAGAATATTCTTAAAGACGAATAAACTCTCTGGCAAATAATCTGTCTCTCGATATATATATATATATATATATATATATATATATATATATATATATATATATATATATTCGCTCTTAAAATATCCTCATTTTTGTCGTAGACTAAGGTAAGCTCTTTAATTAATGAAGCATCGGTACAATTAGTGTTATTAAGCGCGCGCGCGCCTCTCCTATCAACGTCACGACGAAAGCATGATTATATTCCGCCGAGGTAGTTGATCTCCCGGCTCGCCGTGTTTTTCTCTCTTCGTGATTAAAAAGCATGAACAATCGCACACATATACAGAAGAAAAATATCACAGATGTGCGCGTTACGTCCAAGGTGACTCGACGCAATATGACAAGGAAGGGTGCGTCGTCCTGATCGCGGGGCGCACCCGAAAGGGTGCGGAGTTGACTAAATTTACCAACGTCGACGTGTATTATATTCATTAATCCTTCGTTGCGAAACACAGAATAATCAACGACCAGCTAATTCGTCGAGATAATGCAATTAAAAGTTTTTAAAGTTTTTTTTGACACCCTAAATTACATGTATAATATGGAAAAACGAAGTCTCTCTTTTTCTCGTCGATAAATAAATGTGGAATATTTTAATTGCTATAAAATTATTTATAAATATTTTTTAATTGCGAGAAAAAAAATGTGCATATGATGAAAATTAATGTATATTACATAAACGCGAATTTTCTCAAGTAGTATATATCCCGGGGACACGTTAACCTATTTACGTTATTGGCGATCAGCTGTTCGCACGTCGTGTGAAATCCATTCTTTTCACGGCGAATTCTAGTCATTCCGACCAGTCTTTTGAAACGGACTAATGAGGTACGCAACGTGAATAGGAGTCTCGCATCTGCATAATAATAATATCTTTCTCGAGGAACCATGATAACCGCGCATAACTTTGAAAAGGTCGTGTTTTACACTAATCTGTGCGCAAATTTAAATAATAAACGTTGAAAATAACATCTCCGAACGTAATTACGAGATCTGTAAACTTTATGAATATCATAGATTTTTTGCTATAACGATACAAAAAGATGAAGATACTTTTAGTAAAATCGTTTACAACAAAATTATCGGATCAATATTATTTTGATACAATTGTATTCAATTATGAAATTAATGAAGCGATTTTTTTTTTTTTTAATTGAAATAATTTGAAACTCTTGAGATAAGAACAGTTTTGTGCGCTGAAAATTAATCGATCGTTGCAATGAATTGTTTTCTAACACAATCGTGTATTAAATAAAGTATTCGCAACGCGTATAATTACATACGATGCTATCCCACCCTACGCATTAAAAGTGGAATAGAAAAACAGTCATCGTGTTGATGGATGGATTGACATCGATCATTTAATGGTCACACATGCTTGACAGCGTATATCGATCATATCGTCAAAAAAATATCTTTGCTTGTCAAACGATGATTAAGTATCGATGTTTTGCGCATTATAGCCATATATTCAATTAAATTCAAAGGATTTTACCTAAAGTTTATTTAAATTAGGAACGATTAATAGCAGATAACAATGTATAATAATTATTTAAATTTCCAAAGAGAAGAGGATCTATTTTTAAAGACATTATTTTAGAAACATTTATACACTATCTTGCTTTATTTTAGAAAACGAGTGAATAATTCTCCTTCTATATGTATATTAAAAATCTTGAAAAAAATGTTTTTTATATATATTTCATATACACGCAATTTTTAACACGAAAATTATCTAAAAAGTTTACATGTGCAATTTAAAGATATATTTTACCGTCACGGATTTATCGCGAAAATTTGTAACAAGCCCAATACCTCGATCGATCTAATTTACGTAAATTTCAGAATTTGATTAACGAAGCGATACTTCATCCAATTGCGTTATACATTGACGTCGCCAAGCTAATGGACAGTTATTATCATCCGACCGGCGGATAATGGGCGATGGACATTGCGGCAGATGGACGAGATGGAAGCGCTAATTTTGTTGTCGCACCCGGTATACGTTAAATTGTAATCTGCGAGAGGCAGAGAGAAAGAGCTGCATATATGTGCGTACGCACACATGTATTATGGCATTTGCGTTGGTAAAAGCCTTTTATAAAGCTATCGAGAATGCGCGTTCCGACCGGGTTACTCTCCCGCTACTTCAAATATACCAAGCGGTCGAATTAATTGCTGATCCTCGAAAATGTATGTTCGCGTTGCGCTGTTATTCGCCGCGCGGGATTCCGTGCTGGAACCCGTTCATTTTTCTCGCGAGAACACTCGCAAGGCTGATAAACAGCGTTCTCGAATGTCGTTTTTGTTTTGTCAGAGCCCCGGGGTCAAATTGGAGCAGCAATCTGAACGATGACAATTTGTTGGAACGATTTAAAGTGGACGCTGCAATCAATTTTTGTTTGAAATTTGAAGTACGTTTCAATACATTATCAGAAGCATGATATTTATATAAAAGTATAATTGATTTTATATATATAATCAAGTATGATTTTTGTATTACATATTATAAAGAAAGCTATTATACTAGATAATTTACGTGGAAGATATTGGGTTGAGTAAAAAGTCATTGCGTATTTTTTGTATGTTTTTCAAAGTCATTTATTTATATAAAGAACAAAGATCAATCAATGATACATTTCCCGTTTTGTTCGATGATCTTTTGCCATCTTTCGGTGAGCTTCATAATTCCCCGTTCGTAGAAGGATCTGTCTTTATTGGCGAAAAACTGAACAAGGTGCTGATTTACCGCCTCATCTGAATTTAACGTTATTCCACGCAAGGAGTTTTGAAGAGAGCGAAACAAGTGCAAGTCTGACGGCGCAAGGTCAGGCGAGTATACTGGGTGGGGCAACACATCCCATCCAAGCTCCAATAATTTTTGACGGGTCGCCAAAGATGTGTGTGGTCTCGCGTTGTCGTGATGGAACACAACTCCTTTACGATTGACGCGCTCCGGACGTTTCTGGATGACAGATTCGTTCAAACTGTCCAATTGCCGACAGTACACATCCGAATTGATTGTTCGGTTCCTTGGTAGAAGCTCAAAAAACACCACACCTTTCCAATCCCACCACACTGAGAGCATAACCTTCCTCTGATGAAGTTCTGCTTTTGAAGTCGTTTGAGGCGAATCATCACGTCGGGACCAAGACCGTTTGCGTTCCACATTGTTGTAAACAATCCACTTCTCATTACGAGTTATCATTCGTTTCAAAAAAGGATCGTTTTCTTCACGTTTCATGAGCACATCGCAGATGTTTATACGCGCCGTCAAATGAACTTCTTTGAGTTCATGAGGAATCCAAATATCGAGCTTGCTTACGTATCCCAGCTTCTTTAGGTGAACGTGAACACTTTTTTGACTGATCTTCAATGTTTCTGCAATCTCTCGTGTCGTGTAACGTGGGTTTGACTTGATCAATGCCTTTATTTTGTCGTCATCAACCTCGGTGGGCCTTCCTGACCGAGGAGCATCTTTGAGATCAAAATCACCAGCGCGGAATTTCTTGAACCAGTTTTGGCACTGACGTTCTTGTAGAGCATCGTCACCGTAAACTTTACGCAATTTTTTACAAGCTTGACGCGCGTTCTTCCCTTTACGGAAGTAAAACAGTAAAATATGGCGAAAATGCACAATTTGGTCTTCCATCTTCAACTTGTTGTAAAATCTCCAAAACTCAACCAAATCGCTCAATTTTTTTTTTTAGAATGAAGCTTAAACCGTCAGTTCAACCGTCAGCTGTTAAACGATATATGACAAACATATGTGTGAATGACTCTAGTACTGCCAAAACTGAACTAATGCCATCTGTTGCAAAAATACGCAATGACTTTTTACTCAACCCAATAAAATAAGATACGAATATCATTCTAATGTTTTAAAATTTTAGATTTCTCCAGAGAAAAAAACTCGAGAGCGAAAAGTCAATTTTTACCAACTTTAAGGATAAATTCCCTCAAAGCTTGTCAGAGAAAGTGAATTGGATCATCGTCGCGGGGCTCGTACAAACTATTATATAGTGTTTTTAACAGTGTGCTAACATCATGACACGGATACTTTGGATACAAACTTTCCAACTTGTCAGAGAACGACAAGATGTATATTTCAACACAACGCAGCGTGCGGGAATTCTCTCATCGCGGAATTCTTGTCTTTATTATAGTTCCCTATATTGACTAGAATCGAGCGATATATCTCGATGCACCGTGACTGTTATACATTATATGATTATATCGATGGGTGCCACTGACACCGCGCGCGGTCCGTTGAATGCGACGTATTGTGCGACGTCCCGTCGCGCTAGCTTTTGCCGTCCCGATAACGTCGTCCGTGGCTCCCGAGCGAGTTTGCACTAGTTTCCGTGATGGTTGAATCGCACAACTGCCACCCGTCGGTTATTGGACATCGAAGCGACGACGACGTGCGCTTTGAATTTAATTAAACCAGGTTATTAAGGAACGGCGCGCGAATACGACGAGACGACGAACGCGCTTCGACGCGCAGACCTTGCATTTGTAGAATTGTGATTAATAACGTTATTTCTTCTAAAAGAATTTAACTAAAAGTATCTTTAACTTCTTTTCATCGATTTAGACATTTTGCGCATAGAAAGCGATGGATTGAAATTTATTTACTAAGTTTCTGTTTGTGTGCGAAAACCTGTTATATTCTTTCATTGTTTCGATAAGAGGATTTTTCTCTTTCTATTTTCTTTTTTGCAATTTCTAGGTAAAAGACCACCGAGAGCGCGGCACGTATTATATACCTTCCAAATTCATTTATTCCCGTTCTTTCCCGGTTCTTTCCGCCGGAATTCGCCACGTAACGAGGTAACTTTTCGCCCGACTAGAACGGCCGTTGCCGTCTAGACGGGATACACTATATTAACACGGTATATTGCACCGAATGAATAGCTTATTCGAAAACCTCAGTCTGAGTCCGCAATGGTCGCTCTCTCGATTTTTCCATACAAGAAGAGATTAACGTCCTCTCTTCTTTGTTTGTTCCGTTCCCCAGCTTTATCCCTTTTCGCGATCTCTACAAGCGGCTCGACATGAATCTTGCATTGTTACTTTCCTGTCAGTCAAGTCTATAATGTCGACGATACAACTTGAGATAGAAGAAGGGAAATTATTAACTCGTTAAAATTTAAAATAATAAATATATAAAACATTATATTATCAATTATATGTACATTAGATCTTTCAGTAATATTTTAATATGTTTAAGTTAAATGAAATATTTTATCATGAAAAATTTTGAAAAACCCAATTCTTAAATCGTTCATTCGCAGATTCTTTCCGATGCCTAAAATTAGTGGCGTATAGAGGACACGTTTACTTTTCCTACTCGGTCTAGACCGAGTCGATAAAGTATGAAAACTAGAGAATGCGGGAGATTACAAAGATTCACTTTGATCACAAAGCGAAATGCAATCACTTGCTATCTCTTTTTCTGCCGCTACCGTGTGTCCGGTCGACGCGTTTCATGAAAGAGTTCATTCTCTATGACCCGAGGCACCATGTTCAATATTCATCTATTTTATGCCGCTTCCGGCAAAATGAGTCTCGCAGATTTGTCTTCGTGATGAAGCGGTGACCGGTGTTGCGACATGTAGCTTGCTCAGCGATTATGTTACATAGATAAACAAAATAAATTAAAATTGATTGTATGCTGCGAAAGATGAATAACTTAAAATAAATAATTATATTATATTTTCGAAAAGAGATATGAATAATATAACAGCTTTCAGAAGCAATTACCTATTCGCGCGCAAACATAAATTAAACAAAGAGAAATATTTTTCTAATAATCGTAAAAGAGAGAGAGAGAAATTTTTCTTAAAATTATGGTAATAAATATAGATAAAACAATTTAGTTTCAAGTTCGAAAAAATTTATCATAATAATTTGATTTAAATTTAATAAAAGAAATTAATGTAGCTCTTAAAAAATATAAATTATATCAAGATAAAGAAAGATTTTGAAACTATTCTCTATCATGATTTTCACACACACACACACACACACACAAAAGTCAAGCTAACAAATTTTACTCTAACAATAAGTGTATATTACAATCTCTGTGGCGTATCTTTGTGAATGCGCAATCTAGCAATTTACAATTTTACATTTATATCCGTAGACAAAGTTCTGCTAAATCCATGTATTCTTTATTAGATTGTCTGATTGGGATCCAAACGAAGCGACAGGATCGCGGGGCTCGAAATAATTTCGGAAGCGCCTTCTGACAAACGTGCGAGACGAGCGCGGAGCATAATGCCGACTGAAATGGAGATTTCAGATGGAATCTGCTTACGTCGGAAATAAAAGTTCTCGTCTCTTTCTCAATCCCACGATACGCCTGGATGAAAAAGAGGAGGAGGAAGAGGAGGAACGAGAGCGGATCTAATTTCCATTCGGGTAGACAAAGCGGGAGTGCGTCTCGCGCTGGTAATTTGAAAAAAAAGCGGTAAGACCACATCTCTTTTCCAAGGAAGGACTCATCGTCATCGTCCTCGTCGTTGTTGTCGTCGTTGTCTTTCGCCGAGAAATGCAGACTGGATATACCCGGGCCCTTTGTCGTCGCGATGACACTCCGGACGTACTACAAAAAGGCGTTTTATTGGAATTCGAGGATACCGTAAATGTAAAGGGGGCGATGCACGACGGACGGCACCGTCTCCCGAACCACTCTGTGCCGGGAGATCAGCCCTTTCTTCCGTCGATATTTACGGCATTCCGCATTTGCGTTGTGCACAACGGAACCGCGAACGATTACGAGGCGAATCGTGCGAGACGCGTTGACGTTATTAAGACAGCGTTACCATTTTTCAATTCGTGTCAAAGGATATCTTTTACGTTGAGATTTCGTCGCTAAATTGATAGTCCACTCGCAAGGCAATAAAAACGGTAGCTTGCTCTCTGGCTCTGGAAGATTACGTTAAGAACTTACTCGTAACTCTCAACTTTCTCGCGCGAATGCGACGCGCTTGTTTCATCTTTCATCGGATAAGAAAAATTCGGGAGCGCAGTATCATTAATTTATATATCTTTGTGCCAAGGATAGTCCCCCGTATATATCGTCCGCGGAATTTCGCAAAGGATAACGCGCCACGGTTTCCTCTCCTTTCCCTTTATGGACACACGCTGGACGCGCAAAAAGCTTCGTCCAGCTCGAGAGTATCGCGCTGTAGAAAAGAACACGATACAATGTTGAATCGCGTTGATTAATGTCGCGCTCTCGCAAGATACCGTCCGACCGAAGTTTCTTCGCGATTTCTTCTTTATGCTTATTCTTACGTAGGACACAGAGAAGAGAAAAGGAGGAGAGAGAAAGAAGTTTTCCGCCTCCTGAAAATCGCGACCGAGCAAAAATGTGGTTGCAGCTCTGATTAATGTCCGAGACGTGTAAAATAAATCGTCCGCTGTCGGTGACAAAATGTGCGGAGAAATAAAAAAAAGAGAGAGAGAGAGAGAGAGAGCGACTTTAAACTAACGGGCTTTGTATAAAGAACGATAATTATGTAGTACAATGAAAAAGAAATATATATTATGGTCTTTGTCGAGAAAATATCGTTTTCATGTTCCTTTGAGCTTCTGACGCTGCTATAAAATATTTCATAATGAAACGAATAAAGTTATGCTCGTATTAATTTACACGCATAAGTAAAGGCGATTTTTAATGAGCAACAAATAAATATATCTCAGCCAGTTTATTAAAATCTACTTTCCTACGTTTTTTAAATAATTAATATTGCAATTTTTTTTTTTGGGGGGGGGGCAATTTGACAAAACATGTCTTATTTATCAGATGTTTACGTTTCAGATATATTTATTAGTACCGTTTTTCGGCGATCGCAGCAGGTGGTAATTTTCGCGACAGACCGTACATTGGCATTCAAGAGTAATAAGCATGATCTCGATTGGCCGATCTCGGCGAGTTCGAAAGATCCCGGTGGGTCAAGGAGGTTAATGCCAGGGTTGGGAAAGTTACTTTATAAAAGTAACTCGTTACCGTTACCGTTATTTTTTCTAAAAAGTAACTCGTTACCGTTACTCGTTACCAATTTTAAAAAGTAACTCGTTACCGTTACAGTTACTAAAAAGTAACGAGTCGTTACAATTTCCGTTACTTCTTTACAATACAAACTAATAAATTATTTTGCATAAGAAAAACTTTTAAAAAATTGTAAGTAAGATTTCATTCAAGGTTTATTACAAAATAAATGATTAAATTTTATCGAAATTCTTTATTAATTTTTAATAAAATTTGTTGCTCCATAGTATCATCATTTAAATGCCCTCTTTGTCGTGTTAATACAGAGCCACCGATGCTAAACATTCTTTCTACAGATGCATTGCTTGGTAGAGCTGTATTATATTTAATAAAAAGTTTTTTAAGTTTTGGATAGTCGTTTAACATTTCTATATTACAATTATTTGATTTTAAAAACCGTTGCAATTCTTCTTGTTCAGATTCATTTTGCACCGTTTTTTGCTCAAAAATGAAAAAATCATCGTGATCGTCAGATTTTCCAGCTTTTGAAGAATTTTCAGTTGATCGGATTCCCAATAAATCCTCCAAGTAATTTTCAGCACGTTTTCTTTTTTCTCCGGTTAACCAGTTTAACTTAAATTTTGGATGTAAACATGCTGCTATTATTAATTCTTTTGTTCCAAATATTGTAAGAAATCTAAAATCAAATATAGTAAATTAAGCGACATTGTTTGTTTTATTGAAATTAATACTTTTGAATCAATAGTTTAAAATAAAATAATATTGTTCAATTAAATCCTTATTTAAAATAAAATAATATTTTTCAATTAAATCCTTATTTAAAATTAAATAACATATGTATTAATCAAATTAATAAGTTACCTTTTATTTAAACCTTGCTGAATAGCTTCAACTAATGAATGGCAATCTATAAGGTCAGATTTATTGAGATTTTCTAATTTTCGTTGCAAGGTACTTAGAACTGGTAGTAAATGAGAGCTCTGCTTTTCCGAAAAGATAAAGCTCTCATTGGATATCGCGCGTCGCGTCATCGCACTGGTCTGCAAGAGCCATAAGTTGATCAATCACATTTAAGCATTTTTACAACATAATAAGAATGCTAATTGGTCGATTTGCTTACGGCTTTACGGTTAAGATAAAAATTTTATCACGCACAATAGCAAGAATAATATCTTAAATAAATCAAAAAATTTGAAAAAAGTAACGATAAAAGTAACTGTTAAATTCGTTACTCGTTACCGAAAAATGTAACGAAGTTACTTTTTCCGTTACAAATAAAATTTGTAACGCCATTACCGTTACAGTTACCGAAAAAAGTAACTGTAACGGTAACGGCGTTACAAGTAACGCGTTACTTCCCAACCCTGGTTAATGCAACCTTTCGTGTATACTTGGTAATTGCACCGGTTATTCACGCCAGACGCAGAAAATACCGAAAACAGCCGCGCTACGTGAGCTATTACGTTATTCGGCGGTATATATATTGCGTCTTGCGCGTAATTACGGGTTGAGCTCGTTTTCTTATAATCGCCGCGCATGCGGAGCAAAGTGGAACCGATTGCGTCCGCAGATCGTTCTCGTCACATTATTATACCCAGGGTGTTACAAACTTATTAAGAGATATTATCTCGGACGGTAAATTTTTCATAAAGTTGATGTTGATTTTTTTATTAAATAAAAATTTGCCATAGATAACTATTTTCTAATATTAACCGTTCAATTATCATTTTTACAGTGCCTCCGAGAGCATCGCAATCTTTTCGCCCAGCCTGCAACCTGTCTGCAATATTGCGCAAGAGACACGCTGCGAAATATGGTAAACGATTCAATGCGCGACCGAGTTGTCGCATGTAGCGAGTAGTGGCTCTATTAATGAATAATCGGGTCGCCATCGGGTGGCGGCTTTAATTCACGAATAAATTCACTGGTTGACAATTTATTGATGCGTTTCGCCGGCCGATTGTGGCTCTAGATTTTACGAGCAAATCCATTTCTTTAGCTGAACCCGCGTACGATGACGAGACACATACACACACATTCCTGCAAGAAGGTATTAGATCCGCGGAATGCTGGACGAGGAAAAAAAAAGAATATCGTAATGTCGCGTAAGAGTGTCTGGCTCTACCGGTCCGCCAACGTTCATGTCGCGCCGTCTTCTTTTTTGTTTGTCAGATTTAATTGGATTAAAGTAGCACGTAAGCACGGTGTAAACGTCGATTGAATACGCTCGTCGCCGGCGTAGAATAGCGCAGGAAGCTGTAGTTTGCTGGACGTCGATCAATTTTTTTCGAGAAACAGTCACTAAACTCTTTATCATCCTTTTCAAATTGATTAAAATGATTTGATCATTAAATGAAAAAATGTCTTAATAAGCATATGAATAATGAATATAGAATCTTAGAGACAAGAAGATTTCCGTTAATTAAGTAATTTATATTTTTCGAAAATTTTCTACTTCTATATAAATGCGATTTTCATAATAAAAGATTTTATATACTTTATATACTTTATATTACTTAATAAGAAGAATTATCAGGAAAAATAATATTATTTAATTAAGTTATAGAAATTTTGATCCATTTGTGAGCATGTATGTGTGTGTGTGTGTGTGTCTATGAGAGAAAAAATATAGAATATAAAATTAAATCGAGATACATCAGAATTCTAAGTGATATCTATTCAATCTGACAAATTTATTTTTAGGATCGTAAATTTTTAAATCCAGAATTAAATTGAATTGCACTCTGCAGCTGATTCGATTTGAAGTCAAAATAATTTAATGAAATTATAAAGTTCTGAATGTTAGTGGAACACAGTTTTCACGTCGGAGGATGTCATAAAATTTCCATATTGATATTAATATTAAATCTTCAATGAAACGTTAAAGAACGATCGGCGTTTTATTTCACGGATAAAAGAGGTATTTTATTAGTCGACCATCATTATATTACGGTGAAAAATATATGAGAACGATATAAAGAGTCTCATAAATCTATTTGTCACATACTGCAAGTCAGTTTTTGATTATTCAATTAGGAGACAAATCAATTAGTACAAAAAAAAAAAAATTGTTTTTAAGAAAATTATTTACAATGTATTTTTTTAAACAATTATTTGTTTTTTTTTTTGGCACTAATTAATTTGTCTTATTATTCTGTACATAGAAGTATTACGGTAAAATTATCGAAAACTGAATATTTTACGAAATATTTTATTTTTTATATCAAAATATGTCAGACTAAAATATAAAATAACTCAAAAAGTACTTAATGAGAAAAAATACTTTATTATAGTGTTTTGGAAAGCTCTCGATGTCAGCTATAAGAATACTAAATAAAAAATGGGGGTTCCTATTTAAGATTTTAAAGTTGACCTTTATATGATCTTCAAATGATTTTCTAAGGTCAAATCATTGTCATCATCTTCCGGCCCCCTTGAAGCCACACAACTTTTGTTTGAAACATTTTTCTCTTCCGGGCTTGGTTTTTGAGATATTCGACTAGATGGATTAAAATGGGCCACCCAGTATATACATTATATATACACACATATAAAATTAGAATTTATCTCTTTAAAATAGATATTCTTAAAAATAAAAAAAATACCATAAAATACACTAAAAAGAAATCATGTTTGCAAGATAAAATATTATTTCACACACACGGAAAAAATAACGCACGCAATGTAACTTCGATTCCTATAATTCTTGGATTAATCATAAAACCAATCATAATATGTAATATATATTTTCTCGATAACGAATGCAAGCGAATCCTTTAATCTTTTTCCCCTCAAGACGAGATATTGCCTTCTATCCTTATTCATTTATATTATACATTTGATTCGCGTTGTGTCTTATCTCGTGAGCGCGTATAAAAAAAGTAAAAATAACAGATGAGAAAAGATAATGAGACAGTCGCGAGAGACACACATACACCGAAAAAAAAGACGTCTTCGGAATTTGTCGATGTAAACAAACGCTCGAGGCGAGCGCGTCTTATGTTACATGACAATTCTTGGAAGCCGCGACCTCGTCACGCGTACACACATATACATACACGCATATAGAGTAATACTAGTAGCCTAATTTCACGTCAGTCTAACCGAGCCTAGCGTCGCGGTAACATCGTTTCGTCGTCGAATCTCTCATCGTATTATTAATTAGACTCGCGTTTCAATTTCATTATATATATATATATATATATATATATATATATATATATATATATATAATAAAAATAGAAAGAATACTCTTATGCGTTTTATATGATTGTGTGAAAACACAATACTTTCTATTTTTCCACAAAAGCGTTACATTATATACGTACATTAAATCGCGTTGTTTTATTCGATAATTAAATTACTAAAGAAATTGTGCGAAGCTTTCTACGCTTTCACATAGATACAGATAATACAAGCGCATATATAGTACCGCGTATTTATTCTCTCCAAATACGTATAATTTAATAAAATGTATAGTTGAATTTTTCGCCTTCGTAGTTTGTTAAGGTCGACGAGAGGGCGCTGCAGAGGTCAGGTGATCGGAGATTATTCGCGGGCATCTTCAGCTCTATCATATTACTTCTCGGGTCGTGAACGAGCTCTGTGACAGCTCTGTGATTTTTCGCGTCCTTTACACGTGGACGGGGTGAATTTTGCGCGCTAACGAGGATCGGGAGTGTCGTATCGAGTAACGGGGGCGATCGTTCGATAATGAAAAAAAAATCAGATCGCGCGAGATCGATGGAACTTCGTAATCGGCGTACTAAATACTGATCGCGCGGATGTCACACGCTATACGTGACGTCACTGGCGAGATATTACGGCGCCAAAATTCTTACACGAATTTTAAATATCAGTTTAGATATGAAGAGGATCGTCGTGGGATTTGAGAGTGACGAATTTTCATCGTGACGCGAGTGATCACTCTTGCGATATTCTAGTGTGCTTCGCCATTTTCGGCAACCGGATTTTCTACCGATGAACGATCTTGATAAACCCGCGCGTGTGTATCTCGTGTCATTTATTCTCGCGAGTCCAAGTGCGTGTTTGTAAAATGTCCGGGAGTGCCGTACGAAGTAACGGGCGATCGTTGTGGACGAATTACTCAGTATTGTGTGTGTGTGTGTGTGAGAGAGAGAGATCGCAAGAGTAATCGCAGCGTGTCCACGTGGATGATCATTTTGGATGGCGCGAAGGAACAGCCAGCAGCGACCAGACAAAGGGAGGAGTGGAAGCGATATACAACGATTGGTGAGTGTTTTGAATGGATTTATACAGGGTGTTCCGGTGATCAGGTCGATGAAACTCGAGGATCCTATAAGAAATTAAATTTGTAAATTACAATCCTATAAAGATAAGTGTATTAAAAAGTAAAGATATTAACATGAGAAATTAGAATCATTAAATAAGTTTAATATAAAAAAAACGCTTGCTATATAGAGACTAATTTAGAGTTTTTAATTGTAATATAGATTATTACATTTAATATTGATTATTAAATAATTTTATAATCCAATAGCTTATTTTAGCATTACAAAAAAAAAAAAAAAACAACGAAAAAGTAACGAAACGTTACTTTTTTCAAGTAACGGTAACGAGTTATTTTTTACAAAAAAATAAGGGTAACGCGTTACTTTTATAGAGTAACGTTTCCAACCCTGATTATCATTAGGATTATCATATACATTAAGATTGGAAGATAAATAAAATTCGACTGCGATGTCAAACTAGACGAATAAGCCTAAATATTTTCAAAGCTTGGTTTAGAAAAATTTATAACCTATCCCGTAACTTAAATATTATCGCGTGTGTAACGTTGAATAGACATATCCTCGTATGGATATAGAGGATAGATAGGGGATATGACTTTATGCATAAGTAATCTGTAATCAATTTTCTGCGAAACTTCATCAGCTCTCGTGTCCGCCAATCGCGCAAAACGAGAAACTCCGCGATCGCGCGATAAGAAGGTTGGATTTCTCGTCCTGTCGCGCGTGTTTTTTTTTTTTTTTTTTTTTTAAATCATGCACGGTTACTCGTGTCATTATTTAAGGCGACTAGTCGTGGTTCACCGCACTCTGTGGTAAGTGTGTTATCGGACGATTTCACTGATCGGTGTTTGATCAAGTGTTGAGCGGCGATATATTTCTTGCTTCTTCGAAATTTAAAAAATCCTAGAACCGGTTGCAGCAACTGAGAACATTTCTATTACATTTCATATCGTACATGTCAGCGTAACCAAAATAATAACTTTGAAAAAAAAAAAAAAAAATCCCCTCTATGAAAATTATATTTCGAGGGGAAAGACATTTTTTTTTTTTTTTTTTTCAAATTCGTCGACGAATCTCTCGTTACGATCAAGATCGTGGATTTTAAGACACCCCATATACTGTAGATTCAAGGCTTTATCGGTCAAAAGTTGTCGATATCGAACGCGCTCAATCCGAATGCTCAAGGTTTTCGAAAATATTCGTACTTGACAATTGCAATTACTTGCGTGACTTTACGACGATAATAATACGCGATTATATACGCCATTGATCGAGCGTAATTAAGACTCTGTTGACGGTATACGGGATGTTTAAAAAAGGGTAAAACATTTTAAGAGGATTTAATATGTTCGATACAAGTCGGAAAAGTTTAATAAGCATGTGTCTGCAAATGAGCCGTTTTTGAGATATTTTTATGTTTTTTGTTTTTGATATTTTTATAATTTTTCTTTTAATATTTTATTTTTATTATAATTTATGCAAAGAAGAATAACAGCTGGGGTTTAACCTTATCTTATTAGGGAAGATGCTCAAAATGATCAATTCCATGTCTATGCAAGTAAAAATAAAATTAAATAGAAATATCTATTTAATTAATAAATTAAATAGGAATTATGTAAATTAATTATGGCTAAATTAGTAGGCTCTTCAGAATCAGAGAATTCAGTGAGTTTAGTATTTTCAGAATATTTCGTAGAATTCATAAAATTAGTTATGGGTAAGTTAAATTATATGAAATATTGCAAATATCTCAAAAACGATTCATTAGCGGACCCATGTTCGTTGAGACTTCTTAACTTATTTTCGAGCATACTAATACCCATATTCATAGTCCGTCCTTGAGGAATAAAGATTCCTTGTTCCTCGTTCCACGTTTCATAAACTTTCCTTGACCGAACAAGGAATCTTATTGGCTCCCTTATCTCAAGGAAGGTCACGAGCTTCCTTGAGGAGTGATGCGACCTTTTTAGCAGACGATACGCAGAATATAACCAAATATAAGTTTCTCCAAAAGTTAGTTTCGTTACATTTGTGGTTTTGTGGTTATTTGTTGTCGCGCTCTCAAACTGAAAGTGTATAAAGGAAAAAGGGATAATGGACAATGAATTTTTAAATGATTCTGACGATGGATTTGAAGACGAAAATCCAGAGAATCGGATTCTGTGGCGGATTCCGAAAAGATACATTCGCGATTGGGAAAATCCCGTGGAATTTTTCGAAGATACGAAAAAGTTTTCATATGTATTATATGAAATTAGTTGCAGGCAGCATAAAACGGTGCTGCCTCCAGTCGGTCGCTAAAAATCCCTAAAATATTCCTTCCTTCCGAAAGGGAGACTCGAGGTCCATCTATGAAACAAGGTGGCCTTGCAGATTCAAGGAATCCTTCATGGAGACTTCCTCCGTCCTTAAAATAAGGAAGGACTATGAATACAGGTATAAATCTCCTTAAAATATTTCATCCTTTTCTTCAACACCCTGTATATCTCGCTTGAATTTCGCGACGAGATTGTCGTAATTAGCGACGGCGATGCGAAATCCAGCTCTCAAATTAATATCGTACATATATGTTTACAGTGCGTATTTTTGTCAAACGGCTTTCTCGCCGTCGGTTATTATGACTAATAATTAATCGATAATAAAAGGACGTAAAAGAAAAGGCGCACGCGCGAGATTTACGCGTTAAACCCGCTTTCGCGGTTTTACGCCGGATTTATCGATGATTCGGAACCGGCTTGTTGAAACTCGAATGCATGTTGCAGCGTTAAAATAAACCGTACGATGTAACTGCGCCGGCGCCATTCGCGTCATTTGCATCGGTACGTAAATAAAAACTGTACATAGAAGTATTACGGTAAAATTATCGAAAACTGAATATTTTACGAAATATTTTATTTTTTATATCAAAATATGTCAGATTAAAGTGTAAAATAACTCAAAAAGTACTTAATGAAAAAATACTTTATTATAGTGTTTTGGAAAGCTCTCGATGTCAGCTACAAGAATACTAAATAAAAAATGGGGGTTTCCATTTAAGATTTTAAAGTTGACCTTCGCATGACCTTCGAATGATTTTCCAAGGTCAAATCATTGTCACCGTCTTATGGCCCCCTTGAAGCCACACAACTTTTGTTTGAAACATTTTTCGATTTAACGCAGTGTTTCTGAGATATTTGAGTGGGCCCTTTAAAATGGGACACCCTGTATATATATCTCGACGTGCTATTAAAGTCTTCTCGACGATCTTATCTGAAAAATTGAATTGAAAGATGCTGGTTCTTGAAACAGTGAGAACTTTTATTTTTTTACGTACCATATAATCGCGCATTTCGCGCCTTACTTTATATAGGATTTTGTGTTTCAAATGATATTTATACTAATGGAAATGTATATTTTTAAAATGTATCTAAATTAAGGATAAGTCGAGAATATTATTCATTCGTGCTACGCAAAATTCGTGTAATTTAATAACGCCAACGTGACGCATTTCTTCACGATATATCTTTTACTTATTTCTCAAAAAATTTGCCTATCATATTTTCAAAAATCTTCATTTTCGATACTCAATCGTGTGTTTGACATATCCTGGGCGAAAATAAAGATTGAATCAAGAGCAGCCTCTCTCTCTCTCTCTCTCTTTCTCTCTTTCTCCCATTCTTTTTCTCGTCGTCGATTTGACACTTCATATTTAACTCCCCCTTTTTTTTTTTCTCTTCTTTAGCGTGTCTTCGAGAGCTCGGTTTGTGTCTCGATCAATCAAGATTAAAGTCTCGAATCGCGAACTTTAATTTACGAACACGTGCACGCAAAATTCCGTTACTTTCGTCACCGTTTCGCGAAATGTCCCGCTGTGCGTTCGCGACGACTCCCATCCGTTGCTCGAATGCAAGCGGGAACTTATGTAAGTGCACTTTCGACGATTTAATCTGCTTTTAGGCGCCGTGGCGAGAGGCAAGGTCGACAGTTATGACGCCTACTTTGTCACTTGAATTTCGCCATTCTCTCTCCTCCCTTTTCTTCTCTCTCTCTCTCTCTCTCTCTCTTAATCACTTTGTTGTAGGTACGTTTTAGCATTCTCCTGCGCGCGTACATTTAGCGACGTAATTTATGCGACATTATATATATTTTAATGCGTCTACATGTATCGTGGTAATTTATAACGTTACGACGGGTGTATTTTATAACTGGCGACGAATCAAAAACGTAACCTTTTAGATTTAAATTATAATCCACTTTTATGTAGATTTTTTCTATAGTTATTTTTTGGAAATTATAAAAATGATAATTTAATAAATTTTGATTTTTTTTTTTTTTTTTTTTTTTTTAAACTAATGATATCTTCAAAATTCTTCGAGATTGAATAATTTTTGATATTTTCAAAATTCTCTGAGATTTTAAATAATTTCTTTCTCCAGAATTCATTACGGTAATAATGCAGAAAAGGGGAAGCACTCCCGAATTTGATAATTTTGAAATATGTTATTCAAGGTCACACATCATCCTGAAGTAACGTGAAGATTTTATTTTTCCGACACTATGTACATTTAATAGAATGTACCTTAGCAGATTCATTTATTTATTATATAAACGAAAGGAGCGCAGCCCCTCCCGCTGCACCCTCATCCCGAAAAATTCTCATCTATAACCCAAACCTAATTTTAATTTAATCAAAAATCGGTTTGGGTCAAGTTAGAATTTTTTCGAGTGTCTCTGTCTCGCCTGCGCTTTTACTTTATTATACATATTCCTATATACACACACACACACATATATAATATAATAATAATAATAATAATAATAATAATAATAATAAAAAAAAAACACGAGGTACTGAACTTTTTTATTTATCTCATTTTATTTATTTATTTATATTTTTAGTTATAGGATATGTAATTGTCATTATTTTTAACAGAAAACATATAATCTATATAGGGTGTCATAGAATTACATATTATTCTTTATACTTCTTTTGCTAATAAATTTTTAATAAAAGCAACTAAAATCTTCGCAACATTATTGAGGATGATGACCTTGATCGAAATCAGGAGTGGCTCCCTTTTTCTGCATAATTATCTTCATTTCTAACAATAAGATAGAATCCATAATATGATTCTTGCACAATGTTCGAGAGTAACTTATTCGACGTATCCAGAGGCGAATAAACGATACACGTGTTTTTGTCATAATGGATAGGATAGATACTGAGCAATCCGTATGATCTAGCTTCGCATTCCTCGGTATTGAGCGGAGCATTAATCAAGGTATAATATCGCGGTTGACCTTATTGAACGGAGACGCCGGCCGTTGTTGGCGCCAGTGATCCTACGACGTACGAAACTTTGGTGTCCTCGAGAGTGCACTCGCTGATTCGCACGGTGCACGTTGCGACCTAATAGTGAAAGTATCCTTATCAAGGTACGCCCGTCTCTCTCTCCGCTGTCGCAAGCGCAGGTGTCTTAGGTATCGTTAGAACTTTGAGTTAGACTTTCAAAGTAATCATTAATTCAAGAGATAATTTGACACAAAATTACACGTGACTGGCTCTTCACCGGATAAAATATATTTTAAAATCTATAAGATCTCTGCTTTCACTCTCATTAGTTGCAAGCGTGATTTCTTCATGTATATGATTTCCAATATCATCGATAATATTCCACATCGACCGGTACAAGGTGACCGGTAATTACGATTCGAGATAATTTAGATATCAGATGTCGGATTTATAGATAGCTCGGTGATCGCGAAAATATACATCTTTCGCCGCAGGATAGATTTATGACGCAGTTGGCTCGCGGTATTAAGATTGGAAAGTGGCTGATGGAATTGATTCCGGGGCATGCTTGTTAATTAATAAAATAAAATTCGAATTTTAATCACGTCGCGAGGCACTAATGTCTCGTTTGCGATGATTTTTATCCCCGCATCCGTCCCAAACGCTGTCACGATAGTACGCAATTAGTGTCATCTCAATAGTGGGGTTCATTAACATTAACGATCGTATGGTAATACAAGGAGAGAATAATAATAATCGCGCATTGTTCGCCCCACGATATAATAACGAAGTAGGCAGGAGGAGGGGGCGATCGTCATCGCGACATCCCACGCGAAACCTCGATTAGATTCGTCGACGAATTGCTAAATTGCGGAAAAGTCGGTATTGTTGGCGTGCGGTCGAGGATGAAACTTGAACTAAAGAGGAATACCTTCATTGTTGGAAATCGCAGAATCGTGTGTATGACGCAGATACGCGTGCGATATATGGCATAATTGCAAGATATTTTTAAGGATGTATCATATGTATCATATGTCAAAATATTGACAAGAGTATGAAAATTTCGTAGACTGTTCTACTATTTTTTTTCTGAATATAACGGTTTGGATATTAATTAAGTTTAAAGTTACTATTGATTCGCTTAACACAAATATTGCAGCACTTATTGACAAATTTGACAAGGAAAAAACATTGCCCACGAAATAAAAATTTTCATATACTGGGTGGCCCATTTTAATCCATCCAGTCGAATATCTCAAAAACCAAGCCCGGAAGAGAAAAATGTTTCAAACAAAAGTTGTGTGGCTTCAAGGGGGCCATAAGATGGTGACAATGATTTGACCTTGGAAAATCATTTGAAGGTCATGTGAAGGTCAACTTTAAAATCTTAAATGGAAACCCCCATTTTTTATTTAATATTCTTGTAGCTTATCTCGAGAGTTTTCCAAAACACTATAATAAAGTATTTTTTTCATTAAGTACTTTTTGAGTTATTTTATACTTTAATCTGATATATTTTTAAAAAATAAAATATTTTATAAAAAATAAAATATTTTGTAAAATATTCAGTTTTCGATAATTTTACCGTAATACTTCTATGTACAGAATAATAAGACAAATCAATTAGTATAAAAAAAAAATTGTCAAAACGCCAAAGATCATATTATTTTGTGATATTTTAATTCTTTTTATAATCCGGATTTATTTATTTCATTTTTCAAACAATATAATATATAAGAAATATGTTTTTTTTTTTAATATTTGACAATTTTTTTATTATTATTAGGCAGCCAAAACATCCTTAATATCATATTCTTTGATTTGTTATATGCTATTTTTGCAAAAATTACTCGAAATCGTTATTTGTTTCATCTTTAGCAGTAAATTCTCGTTGATGCTCGCGTAATTAGTTCTCGAATCAAATTACTGTGAAAGTGAAATTTGCTCGAGATTAATTGAAAAGTATGTTACTTGTTTGTTCATGAGTTATTCGCGCGGAATTCTCACGTTTGATATTCCTCGCCTAAGTCAGCTTTCAAAAATTTCTCAGGAGGAATCGACGAGAGGAAAAAACGCGAGAGGAAATCGAATCCACGGCGAGATATTCGCGCGTAAATCGTTGGTATTCCGAGATAAATTCCGAGTCGTTTGTTCGGGCGCGTTCGCTCTTTACGGACTATAGAATTTACAGCTTTGTAGAAATGGGCGAATTTTCATGGAGATGTGCATTCGCTGCGCATACATGGAAATAATTCTCTCCTACGCTATTCGGACGGACAACGTAAATGGACACGAAGCGTCTGCGATTTCCAATGTAAAATAGTTTGACTATGTATTATAATCGGATGAATATGAACCGAACCGTTCGCGCACAGAGAAATCATTGATCGCAAACATATATCGTGATCTTGCAGGAAGTACAAACTAGAATTCATCGCGGCAAAATATGTCTTGATAACATATTGGTATAGAATATAATATAATAATATTATGATGAGACGATAAAATAATAGAAGAGAATTTTACCAGAATTTTATCAACTGACAGGTTAGCATCATATAAATATTTATACTTGTTGATCCTTAACGCGAATTTCATAAATCTTTCAAGTATCCGTCTATATTTGTCGTAAAGTGGGCGATATATGTTGTCAAGATCTCAAATAATTTATTTGACGTGAAAAAATGAATGAAAAATTATCACGCTGACGAAATGTCTCAAGTACTAGCGTAAGTTAGTTATAATCAATGAAATGATTTTCTAATCGAAAAGATTGCGTTTATCTTTATTGCGTCTGGAATAAATTGTAGCGCACAGTGTCTTCTCTCTGTTTATTAACACGAGATAAATGAGCAAACATTCCGATCTGCTGCGTCGTCGATGATCAATGGCACGGACAATGTTCAAGTTTCGAGCGCACGTGTGACGTCTCTTTTGACAGCGCACGTGCGACGTCTCTTTTGACAGCGCGACGCGAGAGAATGAATCTCGCGGGTAAAATTTTATCCGGTATCTCTCTGTCGTTTCGATTACGTAACATCGAAACCGAGAGACACGTTGAACGTGTATCTCGGAGCCGGTTAATTTCACGACGCGATTGACCAATCGCGCGCGAGGGTTTCGATCGACCGCAGATATCTCGCTTGACTTATGCATATATAACGCAGCCCCGTATATTTAAAAGCCCTGTGCCTTATAAGGCATTCACGGCGCGAATCTGTTTATTCGAGCATCGGGCAATTATCGCGATACCATCGCTCTCGGATTACGCCGAGACGAGACGGCCGTGCCGGCGCGAGCGTTTTCGATAGCACGAGTATCACGCTATTAAAGGATGAGATGTGACAGACGTTATTGGATATATCATGCTTTTACAATGCGAGGAAACATGTATATATATATATATATATATATATTGCTATCTTATAGAGAATTTTAAACCGTACATTTTAAAAGTGCTAGAGTACTAGAAAGGCGTCGCACAGATAAGGATATTAAATGTTATTAATAATAATAATAATAATAATTATTATTATTATTATTTTTTATTTTATTTATTTGTCAGACACTTGCCATTTTTGCGAACAGATTAAATTTGGATGTAAAGTCGAGATTGAACAGACTCGATTAACTTGTCGATGCGAACGCGAATTTTTTAAATGATGTCGATTAATCTTAAGGAGCAAATGAGAGAACGAGTCGATTATGCCTCGTTAAAGATCGGAATATAATATTCTCGAGCGCGGGATATTCATCAAATATTCAGTCCAAATTCATCAAACGTCTCGTTGCTCGACTGCTGTGACGAAAAAGCATCTGTCGTTTCAAGCTATCGGAATTAATTTGAATCGATCGGTCCATTGATTGCGATACGATTCATTTTCGACGAAAAGATGAATAATTTTGATGGAAAAAAAAGGGGACGTAAAATTGGGATTCGAGACGATCGTTTTCACTAGCGTTTCGTGCACGTTCGACCCTGCGTTTTACGCGCCGAGCACACACGTGTGCGGTCATTTAGGCGTGTTTGCATTGACGTTTGACAGTAAGTGACAGTTCGCGGCTTTCGCGCGAGAGGCACCTTTTCGTCGCGATAATACGCAGCTGCATTATTCATGGCATCTTGCGCGATGTAGAATTAGAGAAACGCATCTGCGCTCTCTCTCTCTCTCTCTCTCTCTCTCTCTCTCTCTCTCTCCGCGCGCGAGACGTCCCGCGGGTAATATGTATATGTCCCATCCCTGCGTTTCACGGCTTTAATCGCGTCGACGCTGCTGTCAAGTCTCATCACACGTGCACGCTTCGACGAATAAATACCCGACGCGTTCGTCCCGGAATTTGTTAGGATGGCTCGTCTCGATTGCGGCAACGGCAAACGAGATGACGAGAGACGGATTTCCCGATGTACGCCGCTTCGTGATTAGTTATTGTTTTGCATATAAAGTTTCGGCGATTTCTCACGCAACAAGAGAATCACGGATCCCGATCGGGAAATCTATAGAAATATTCAGATGAAAAGTGTAACTGTTTTTTAAAAGCGCGATTTTAAATGGGAAATCCAAGCGAATCTCATTTGCTCTATCTGATGTTTTCTCAAAATTTTGCATTGTTTCTCATCGGGAATGCAGATTCGATCGTATCGTGAACTTCAACGATGACAAGCGATACACGATTGATTTATAAACTCGAACTAATCACAATTCAATCCAACAGCGAACGCACTGACACTGATACAATTAGGGATGCCGAGAACGACTTCCCCTCGTGTACCCTCGTGAATTTCATAGACAAGACGATTATACCGACATTAATTGATTGGAAACGGTAGTCTCCTCGATGCTTTCGTTTTCACGCACATGTGTCCAATCGTGTCTCAATCAAATTTAATCACGAACTTTTTGTCGAATTTCAACAATAAACGAGCGATTCGTACAATCTAATATTTATCACATATAAATTTATTTCTATTTATTTAACACTTACATATACAGGGTGTAACAGAGCGTCCGTATCGGCAGTTTTTTGAGGAAACAACGCATTTTCGTGAAAAATGTTTCATACAAAAATTGTAGAGCTCTAAGTGGCGTGTTATATAAATAATAATATTAGTATGACGTTGAATGGCGCTATTCAAGGTCATGTAAAAATCACTTTCAATCTTTTTCAACGGAACCCCCTATTTTTCATCACATATTCTTGTAGCTTACCTCGCGAGCTTTCCAAAACACTATAATAAAGTAATTTTTTATTAAATACTTTTTGAGTTATTTTATATTTTAATCTGACATTTTGAAATATTTTTCACGATAATGCGTCGTTTCCTCAAATAACTGCTGATACGAGCGCTCTGTTACACCCTGTATATTATATAAAAAAGTAATATTTGTACAAGAACATATAAGGGACTCACATTTTCTATTTTCTTAAAATAATTATTATTTGATTAAAAATTTCTGAGATCAGGATACATTATTATAACAATATTACGTAAGATGTTTAAAATCGTCCTTTAAGGACTTTTTTATGACATATTATTTTTATACTAATATAAAATATTTTCTTTGTACGTAGAAATACGTGTGCGGAGAAAAAATTGTACACTTACCATATGTATATTTCAAAGTAACAATCTCACCGTTTACGGTACAAATAAAAACATTGAACCTTAACAAATTAAATTCTACTAAAAAAAAAAAAAAAAAAAAAAAAAAAATAGTTAGGACTTTATAAATTTCTTACAAGATTCCCAAGTTTTTCAAATGGAATCTGCCACCCGTTACCCGTATTGTTTAAGATTTATCGCAACGACAAATTTATCGCCGCGGAGGCGGCAATTTTACGTCGACACGTGTTTATCCGCCTGAAATCGGTCAAAAACTTTCGTAATAAAAGTTTCGGCTTAATCGCGGCCATCATTCGGCCAACCGGTAATCATATGGTTAAGTGACTTGTTACACGAGGCCGCGCATTACACATAATTGTTTCTTTCAATTTATCGATACGCTCTTTCAGAAAGAGCGAAGCATCGTTTATCCTTCATTCGCCAATTAGATCTCAGATAAGCAAGCGGTAACTTATGGCGATGAAATACGTGCCAGCGCTAAGCGTAATTAAAGATTGCCGACATGTGACAAACGTATAATTTAACTTGATACACACAATTTTGTATAATTAGAGAAATTGCGTGAAATTATTGTGTAATACTGTGTAATAAAAATCATTTATTAAATCTTTTTCATAATAGCACATTAATAACATATCTATTTTTTGACAAACAAAAGATTTTTTCTTTTCTTTAGGAAATAATTAATTTTTTTTTTTTTTTTTTTTTTGAATTATTTAGAATGATAAAATTTAATATAATAATTATTTTATAATAATTTCACACACGATAAAATTATATAAAAATATTTTATATACATATTCTATACAAAATGCGATAAATAATATTTGTCATTATTAAAAGTGATATTTTAATATTGTAAGTGACCTCAAAAATATATATTTACGAAAATATATATTTTAGCTCTTTTTATTAATGTATTACTTGAGAAATATTTAAATAAAGAATAGATATTCGGGATGAATTATCACCTGTAAATTGAAACAAAAATGCACGTGTAGACGAGGTGGCCGAGTGGTTAAGGCGTTGGACTGCTAATCCAATGTGCTCTGCACGCGTGGGTTCGAATCCCATCCTCGTCGATTTCTTTTTTATTCTACGATTTTGCATAGGGGGGGGGGGGGGCGGGATCTTGCATTTAATATAATTATAAATGGATAATATTAGGCTACGTATTTTTTTTTTTTTTTTGCGTTTACCTCTATGAAACAAATCAACTTGTTCGCTTCCGAACTCGAAATACGGGAAACACAAATCGTGAATGATAAACGCATGTGCAAAGAAAAAAGAAATTGATTTTAAATAAATTAAAGGATCTATTGTTAAAATTAAATCTAGGTTTTTAGAGTATTTTGTTTATCAATGCTTCCTCATGTAATATTAATATCTCTAACGCTATTTTATTTATGCATCGCTTCTCTCTTTTTAAAGCTTCACAAATTAATTATAAAATAATTTTACGTTATAATTCTTACGAGATTATGTATGTCCTTTTGGTACAGTTAGTGGGAAATCCTCGCTCAAGAGAAATCCTCGATACTATAGTAATATAGTTAGTAATCCCCGCCTGTCACGCGGGATACCGGGGTTCGATTCCCCCCCCCCCCCCCGCCCCCGCCCTCTCCTCCTCCTCCCGTCGGGAGGGGAGAACTTATTCTTGTATCTGCCTTATCCTAAGCATTTTTGAATTGAAGTTCTTTGATGTTATCGCAAAATCGCGATAAATGATCGTCGCTATCGAGATTTTTTTCCTCGCAAAAGCTGTCGCGAACACTTATCGAATCATTTGACGTTAAAACTAAATAAATATTTCAGGATATCTCTCGCGCGAGAAATGAACAATGAGCAATTTTTCCGATTACGAAGAAAAAGATCTCTCCGCAACGAATCTTTTTTGATTTGTACGAATTACATAAAAATCCCCCTCCCCCCCCTCCCCCTCCGGCCGTAAGAAAGTTCAAACGGCGCGCGCCGCGGCTCTCTCTTGACGCTCGCGCACAACAATCGATAATGCGACAGACGCGCGCCCTCCCCCCTCCCCCCTCTTCCCATGGTTTACTACGGTTTAGAAAACGTGGCGTGTGACGTGGCGGTTTTCTCGAATCGGTGTTTATTCCACGGCATAGCGCGGTAACTCTAGGCTAGAAAGCCCCATGAGATACCGGCGAGAGGAGGGGAGGGGGGGCCCTAAAAGCGGCGCGTGCCAAAAAGACGTCTGAGGGCGGGATAGGGGGAGGGACGGGGCGAGGAGAAATTATGGTGGTGCACGGATCGATTATTCCCGGTACACACAATAGACTCGCGGGATGCTTACTGTCGCTTTAGAGATTTACTATGGCTCGCATTCATGGCGGCTTAATGTAAACTCACGCGTTTCCGATAGAAAGCGCCGGCGATGGGGCGCTTTTTAAATGCCGCTTGAGTGCTTAAAAGGAGAACTAGATAGCAATTTGCGCGATAGATACGATTTACGTATTCACCCGTACTATCGTTGGCGTATAGGGTGTATCGAGAAATGCGTAGTTAGTTTATATTAAATATAGGATTTGTTGGACAATTGATTTTAGATAAAAATTTTTATTTTCCAAACGATAGAAAAAAATAATAAATATTTAATTAATTTTTTTAATTCGATTGATTTAATAATATTTATAAATATCTAGTTTAGGTCTCAGTTATAGATTAATTAATTATTAGAAACGTGTTGATACAAATAGAGATATTAAATAATTTCGTACTGAGATTACAAGGGGAAAAAAAAAAAAAAAAAAAAAAAAAGCGCAATCCTTCATAAAATTATCGTCAAACATATTTCGAGAACACCGTATACACAAGGTGGTGAAACCGTGCTACGATCGGTAATTTTGCTGCACACTCGTGGCATTAATTATGTGGAGGTCTCGCTTACATAGTCCACTTAGGGTTTTATGAGGCATTTTTTCAATGTATATCGTATTATGTCACGCGACAAGGAAAAATTTACTATGAACCTGCTATTATAAACCTGCGTTCATATCCAATCGTGGCACTCTTTATTTCGCAAAGTTTTATGCGGCTACTTAACACGATCTTTTAATTAAGCATACAATTTTCGAGTGTAAGATGTACATATACAGGGTGGCCTCGAACGTTCCAGCCAGACTTTGAGATCTTATATAGGAAATTTAAATTTGAAGAAAAAATTTCTTATAAACATGGATCGAAAAATGCTTTCTTAAGAAGTTATCGCAGAAAAACCTGTGAAATCGTGATTATTTTACACATTTTTTCAAATATCGTGGAAAATGTGCGTCTTTTAACAAAAAGTACCGAAACAAAAGTTGTAAATAATTAAATTATCTTTCAAATGAGATCAAAATGATTGTTGTACGTTCCATAGATTTTCATATAACCAGTTTCAAATGTAGAAAAAGTGCGTTTGTTATTTATCGTTGGATCGATTAAAGTTGAATCAGGAGGAAATCCGTAAAGCGACTAGATCGGTCATTATTCGATGCCGAAAGTGTATTGGAATTAGGGAGGGACATTTTGAGAAAAGTTAGTTTTTTCACATCTTTGTACTATTACGTGCTATTTTAGTTTAAAAAAATTAATTTTATTTTCATAAATGAAAAAGATGTTTATTTTTTATTTTTATCGTTTTTTTCAAGAAATTGATTAAGTTTCATTTTCCTTTTATTTTATTTTCTTTTCACTTTTCGCTCTTCCTTTGTATCAGTGGTTTTTGAGCGAAAAAACTTTTTAAGGAAGCATTTTTCGACCTGTGTTTATAGGCAATTTTTCGTTCCGAATTAAATTTCCTGTAAGAACTCAAAGTCTGGCTGGAATGTTCGGGGCCATCCTGTATATATGTGTGTGTATTTAAGTAATGAAGCAAAGTACATACGTCGCAAAATATGCTAACTTGATAATTGTGCATATATTTGAATGAAAGCACTGTTTTATTTGCACTACGAAATGATATGGCAATCTTCTCTCTCCCTGAAATTATGAAAGATAAATAATTAATATTTTTCTAATGCAAAAATTCGCGCGTTACATATCCATATATATACAAATATGTTTTATTAACTTCGTATCGAATATACTCAAAAATAATTTTATTTCAGCCAAGATTGACCGCGTGTAACAGCCCGGCTAGCTCAGTCGGTAGAGCATGAGACTCTTAATCTCAGGGTCGTGGGTTCGAGCCCCACGTTGGGCGATTTACTTTTTGGCATACTTGACAATACATACGAAAAAAAATATGGAATCATTAATTTTTTGATTAGCAGCGTTAGCCGATTGCGCCACGAAGGCGATACAGGTGACAATTTTTATGAAATGTAATTGCAGATATGACCTCACAAGATTACATCCCAAGAGAGAGAGAGAGAGAGATCAAAGTCCTCTCAATTAGTATTCGTGTATTTGGTGCAAATGGGAGATAGTTTCGAATATCGATCGATATAAGAAATTAATTCATCAGCTATTGAAACGAGCAAATGAAATGAATGATATTTGATGGATGATTATATACAGGGTGTCCCATTTTAAAGGACCCACTCAAATATCTCAGAAACACTGCGTTAAATCGAAAAATGTTTCAAACAAAAGTTGTGTGGCTTCAAGGGGGCCATAAGACGGTGACAGTGATTTGACCTTGGAAAATCATTTGAAGGTCATGCGAAGATCAACTTTATAATCTTAAATGGAAACTCCCACTTTTTATTTAGCATTCTTGTAGCTGACATCGAGAGCTTTCCAAAGCACTATAATAAAGTATTTTTTCATCAAGTACTTTTTGAGTTATTTTATATTTTATAATCTGACATATTTTGGTATAAAAAATAAAATATTTCGTAAAATATTCAATTTTCGATAATTTTACCGTAATACTTCTATGTATAGAATAATAAGACAAATTAATTAGTGCCAAAAAAAAACAAATAATTGTTTAAAAAAATACATTGTAAATAATTTTCTTAAAAACAATTTTTTTTTATATACTAATTGATTTGTCTCATTATTCTGTACATAAAAGTACTACGGTAAGATTATCAAAAACTAAATATTTTACGAGATATTTTATTTTTTATATCAAAATATGTCAGATTAAAATATAAAATAACTCAAAAAGTACTTAATGAGAGAAAAAATACTTTATTATAATGTTTTGGAAAGCTCTCGATGTCAGCTACAAGAATACTAAATAAAAAATGGGGGTTTTCATTTAAGATTTTAAAGTTGACCTTCACATGACCTTCAAATAATTTTCCAAGATCAAATCATTGTCACCGTCTTATGGCCCCCTTGAAGCCACACAACTTTTGTTTGAAACATTTTTCGATTTAACCCAGTGTTTCTGAGATATTTGAGCGGGTCCTTTAAAATGGGACACCCTGTATATAACGCGGTTTTCGAGCAAAATATTTGGCTTCACGAATTCCACTTTTCAACTTTGTTTGCTAAACAAAGTCGAACAGGTGATTCAGGAGGTACAAAGTACAGTAGGAGTATTGAACGCACGCAGCTGGTGGTACACGGTAAAAAACGAAAAAACAAACGATCTCGCGATGGATCACAAATACGGTTGTTCAAATAATTCTACGTCTTTTATTGCGCAACAATATACGAAATAGAAGACGTTTTCATCAGCGGTTCTTTTATCTTACCGAGCGGTGTCGGTTCTTTTATCTCCGGGTCGACAGATCGAATTTCGTGCGATTATTTCTTCATATTTCTTATAATAGACTTGGAAGTCGTCAGTGGGTGGCATTTCCCGATACATAAATCGGAGAAATAAATCGAAAGCGAATGTATCATCCGATAGGATTTTCAGATGTTATATTTTAGTATCTTGTGATAGGAAAAAAAAAAAATTGACAAATACATGATGCGTGTATTGATGAAGCTGAAAATTCGCGTGCCTCAAATTCACCCAATGCAGCTCGCACAGTTACTTAGCATTTAAATATATAAATAAATATTTCATTTTCTTAAATAAGTGCTGAAATTTATCAAAGCGCGTCGTAGGATTTTTCACGGCTTTTATTTAAATATAATAAATCACAAATATCCATTTATACGTCTGCGGCTGAAATTGAATTCGGGAATCGAGCTTAAGAATAGTTTTTTTCGGAAACGTTTTTCTCGACAAAGTTCTCGTTGATAGTCGATCGACGGTGAAAACGATTTCGTCCATTGACTAGCGTCCGGTTTGACCAGACGAGGACACGACAAAGGGCTGACGAGAGGAAGGAAGACAGAAGGATATAGTCCGTCGATTGCTTTTCCTTCTGGCTACGAGTAATATCGCGTCTTTTCAAGGTAAAACGAACAGTTCCGCGACAATAGATTTTCGACGAAGAACTCACCGATGTATCTCGAAGCATGGTAAGGAACATTTTCTTTCTATTTTTGTCTCATCGCAACGCAGTAGCGGGATAAAAGTAGGACTGATACCTAGGATGGAGCATCAGGATCCTTTCGTTGGATTCCTATCCAATAATAAACCAGGATGTTAAAAAAAGATAAGAATAAAAGAGGTAGATAAATCCACAAATCGTACCTAAATCGTAACGCTAAAATCTAATAGAACTATCTGATAATTATCGAAGATTGATAATTAAATTTTTGATAATTAAGTTGTAATACTACAACTTTAATAATAGAAAAAGATATGTATACATTTTTTTAAAAATTGCTTCATCTCTTTCTCAAATTAATAATTTATCAAAGTACAAAAATATAGATTAAAAAACTTTTTATCACTTAGAATTTTAATAGGACATATGTGTCATGTGTCAAAATATTGACAGAAGCATGAAAATTTCGTAGACCGTTCTACTATCTCTTTTTAGTATCTGTGCAAAATCTGAGCACTTCTATTAACGATTTGGAAATTATTTAGGTTTAAAGTTAATGTTGATTCTTATGGAATTTCTGTAGCACTTGAGAAATTTGACATGGAAAAAACATTGCCAGTGAAATAAAAATTTTTACATTAAGAAAACTCTAATAAATATTTGTGCAAAACTTGATTTAGATCCACTTACTCGTTTAAAAGTTATTTACTAAAAATTGTAGAAAAACATTATCTCTCTCTCTCTTTCTTTCTGCAAATTATTCGGTTTTTTTTTGTTTGTTTGTTTGTTTGTTTCTCGCAGTTGATTTCAGGGAATATTCACGATCAAAAATTTTTGTCATAAATGAAGAAAAATCTTAATCATAACTATTTTCTTTTCCGAAAATGTTAAAAACCATATTACCATATTTTGTGATACTTTAACTCTTTTTATAATCCGGATTTATTTATTTAATTTTTCAAAACAATGTAAACGTAAGAAAATATGTTTTCGTTTTTTCTAATTTTAACAGTTTTTTTGTTGTTGTTGCTGTTACACAATCGAAACACCCTTAAAAAAAGTTCTTTCTCGAATTTAACCCTGGAACATATTTCCCTTCTATATTGAAAATATTTTTCTACAAGGATATGAAAAATTTTCAATTTATTGCGAAATTACATTTGTTCTGGAGTTTCTCGCGTGACGTGAAAGGGGCATATAAAGCGGGATATACAGGGTGTCCCATTTTAAAGGACCCACTCAAATATCTCAGAAACACTGCGTTAAATCGAAAAATATTTCAAACAAAAGTTGTGTGGCTTCAAGGGGGCCATAAGACGGTGACAATGATTTGACCTGGGAAAATCATTTGAAGGTCATGTGAAGGTCAACTTTAAAATCTTAAATAGAAACCCCCAATTTTTATTTAGTATTCTTGTAGCTGACATCGAGAGCTTTCCAAAACACTATAATAAAGTATTTTTTCATTAAGTACTTTTTGAGTTATTTTATATTTTAATCTGACATATTTTGATATAAAAAATTAAATATCTCGTAAAATATTTAGTCATTGTCATTTATCATTGTCAATCAATAGGGCACAAGGCGGTACAATAATAATATGCAACGTACAATCTACACCGCTTGTTGAGCCGGGAATATCGGTGTTTGTTGATGCCGATTAATTAAATTATTAAATGTCGATCGCGATCGACGTGGCGCGAATTCGCGCGCGAAAATGCAGGAGAGCCCGTTGCACCGGGCGAATCTCACAGCGGATTACCGATGCTCATTTGAGAGAGAGAGAGAGAGAGAGAACGCGTCCCGCACCTATCATCGTGTGTACTTAGATAAAAGGGGGAAGTACGCGCGACTAGTCGTCGAAAAAAAAAAACAAGGAGAGGGAGAGGGAAAGAAAAAGAGAACAGTCGGAGCTGCCATTGGAGCAGCCGGAGGCGCTCATCTGTTGAAGGGTCGTCAAACACGAGCGAGGGTCGGCACGCCGCAAAAGATCCCGATGAAATAAATATACACGAGAAGGAGAGAGGTAAAACCGCGCCCCCCCCCCCCCCCCAAAGAACGCGTCGCACCCTCGCGCGCGCGTTTGACGTTGTCGTTCAACACAAAGCACCCCAATCGCATACCTCACCGACGACGAGTCACGGTAAACGAAGGCGTATAATTGCTGCCGCCTGTTTGCGGTAGCTCGCCTACGATTGATCGATGCGCCACTCCAGCTTCAGAGAGTTCGTTAATCTTTGTTCATCAAAATTCTAATGGACGGACAATATTGTATTTTCGGCACACGAATCAGACTACGATTCGTCGTTTCGACGACTCCGGTCAGTAAATCGTAAATCGTCCCGGGGGGAGGGGGGAGGGGGGAAACTCGTACTTTGGAGACGTAAAACGCTTGACGATCGTGCAGGAGGCACCACGACAAGCTCTCCTCTTCTAGAGGGCGGCATTTTTGTGAGCTCTCTCTTCCGGCACGCTCGGCCAGCCGTAGAGCCCGCGCTCGCGCGGTTCTCTAACGAGCCGTGAAATGAATCGTACATTGTTCCGGGCGTCGCCGTTCACACGTGCGCCCGAAATCGAAAGGAGAGACCACGCCGGTGCGAGCTGTGGAAGGAAAACGGTTCGATTAACCGTGAAATTCGCTGCCACCGCCGCGACGAGATTCTCTCGACCAAGAGCGATTGCTATACCGGCGTTGCATCTCCTATCCATGCATTCGAAGCTTGAATGATCCCCCCCCCCCTCTTTTTTTTTTTACACACACTGTCAAAATGAAGATGCGAAATACCGCGATTCGCGATAATTTCTTATAAGGGGACTAGTATTTGTCAAAAATGAAGTTTTTGGGGGAGGGGGGTGGGGGATTTATCACAAAAAAAAAAAATGAATTAAAATCGAGAATTGTCCTTGAACAAAATGTTTATTAGAATTATAAGTTATAAAAGAAAATTTTTTTGGTTCAGAATATGCATTAAAAATGGCGCTGCAAATGGTCGATCGAAAAGGATTTTTAAATAAATTTCGCGGCGACCACTCAAATACAGAAGCTCGTATCGATTTGAAAAGAAATTTGGCATGTTTACAATATGTATAATTTCAGACTAAGTTTCGAAAAAGTTCGCGCGAACTTGAGTCTTTGTGAAAAAGTTAAACAGATTTGTTTTTTGACGAACTTAAAAAAAAAAAAAATTCTTTGATTCTCACCGCAAAACTTAATTAAAAATCATTTTTGATCGGCCATCTGCAGCGCTATTTTTAATGCATATTCCCAACTAAGAAAAAATTTCTCTATGATTCTAATAAATATTTTGTTAAAGAACAATTCTTAGTTTTTTTTTTTTTTTTAATAAATTCTCGACAAGAGACTTCATTTCCGACAAATACTATTGCCTAGTTCCTTTAAACACTTTTGTGAACGCTTTTATAATTACATTTATTTAATTTGAATGACGCAAAATATTACAGAAATTTACTATGTGCGTTCTTTAACTCTGATGTGCACACATGCGTTAAGCAATATGTGCAACGTAAATAAGAAAAATAGGTCTGCCCGTCGATTTTGATTTCCAGCGCGGAAGTCCTGCTCCAGTTACCGCCACCCTATGCTTCGTCCTAAACGTCGGAAGTCGACCTTAATAATTTATCGCTTCGCCGATGGTTTCTCGATAAAATATTCACAAAGCTGCTCGGCATTCAAAGTTCAATGTTCCATTGAAACTGCGGAATAACTTGTATATATTTGATCGCGTATTATGCCATAATAAAAGATAATTTTTTATACGTGTGTGAAGTTTGCATCTCAAGTGTTAGCATCTCACAAATAAACTTCATATTAACTAGCATCCAGCATAGTTCCATAGTTCTTGATAGGTTTTAACAATAGTTCCGTCTAATTTACTATTAAAATCGTATTTTTAAGAAATGAGATGCTAACTTCCGGTAACATCTGATAGCATCTCATCGTATTTCGAATATTTGATCATGGGGGAGTAGGATTCCGTGGAGTTTTACAGCCTAGACACATTCTGTCAATAGTTCTGACGATTAAATTCTGTAGAAAGTAATTTATCGTCACAAAACCCATCTAATCCGCGCTACTGGCACCTTACTTTCAAAAATCGGAAGTTTTATTAACAGTTCTATTTGCATCCCGAAGAGTTCTATCGATAAGTATTAAGGCCCGAAGCTGTAAAACCAAAAATGAAAAAGTTCTGGCCACTTTTAGTCGTACGCTCTTAAAAAATTTAGCACCGGGCCCAAGTGGCCAGAACTTGTTCATTTTTGGTTTTACAGCTTCGGGCCTTAATACTTATCGATAGAACTCTTCGGGATGCAAATAGAACTGTTAATAAAACTTCCGATTTTTGAAAGTAAGGTGCCAGTAGCGCGGATTAGATGGGTTTTGTGACGATAAATTACTTTCTACAGAATTTAATCGTCAGAACTATTGACAGAATGTGTCTAGGCTGTAAAACTCCACGGAATCCTACTCCCCCATGATCAAATATTCGAAATACGATGAGATGCTATCAGATGTTACCGGAAGTTAGCATCTCATTTCTTAAAAATACGATTTTAATAGTAAATTAGACGGAACTATTGTTAAAACCTATCAAGAACTATGGAACTATGCTGGATGCTAATTAATATGAAGTTTATTTGTGAGATGCTAACACTTGAGATGCAAACTTCACACACGTATTTTTTATTTTAAAATTAAATAATCAAAGTAGTACATATATGTAAGAATTTTAAAGATACGCATACATACAGGATGTCCCATTTTAAAGGACCTATTCAAATATCTCACAAAGACTGCGTTAAATCGAAAAATGTTTTAAACAAAAGTTGTGTGGCTTCAAGGGGGCCATAAGATGGTCACAATGATTTGACCTTGGAAAATCATTTGAAGGTCATGTGAAGGTCAACTTTAAAATCTTAAATAGAAACCCCCAATTTTTATTTAGTATTCTTGTAGCTGACATCGAGAGCTTTCCAAAACACTATAATAAAGTATTTTTTCATTAAGTACTTTTTGAGTTATTTTATATTTTATATATAATCTGACATATTTTGATATAAAAAATAAAATATTTCGTAAAATATTCAGTTTTCGATCATTTTACCGTAATACTTCTATGTACAATAAGAATAATAAAACAAGAGAATAATAAGAGAATAATCAGAATAATAAGACAAATTAATTAGTGCTAAAAAAAACAAATAATTGTTTAAAAAAATACATTGTAAATAATTTTCTTAAAAACAATTTTTTTTTATACTAATTGATTTGTCTCATTATTCTGTACATAGAAGTATTACGGTAAGATTATCAAAAACTAAATATTTTACGAGATATTTTATTTTTTATATCAAAATATGTCAGATTAAAATATAAAATAACTCAAAAAGTATTTAATAAAAAAATACTTTATTATAGTGTTTTGGAAAGCTCTCCATGTCAGCTACAAGAATACTAAATAAAAAATGGGGGTTTCTATTTAAGATTTTAAAGTTGACCTTTACATAACCTTCAAATGATTTTCCAAGGTCAAATCATTGTCACCGTCTTATGGCCCCCTTGAAGCAACACAACTTTTGTTTGAAACATTTTTCGATTTAACGCAGTGTTTCTGAGATATTTGAGTGGGTCCTTTAAAATGGGACACCCTGTATAACAATTATATATATATATATATATGTATAGTAATAATAAATTATATATATGTATATAGTTTTAATCGTGTAAATATTTGTTATCGATTCATTTCTTTTTATATCGAGATGAAATAAAACATTTTTACCCGCAAAAAAACTGAGAGAAATACTCGATTTTTTCTCTTTGAAATTCGAAAGATGTTTCAACTTTCTGCAACATATAATTTCTTCCCAATACTGACTATGAAACCGGGTATCTCGCGTTACAGAACCCCCTGAAATACGACACGTCGTCAAAATCTCGTCGCGTTATTCCGCGCCTTCGCGAACGATCGTTTCCTTTTTCTCTTTTTCTCGTGCCGCAGAATTGCGCGTCGTGGGTGCGCCCCGTCGTAATGTTATAGGTGACATCAGGTATTTCCGGTTTTCGCGTCCTTCGCGGTTACACGTTGGCCGAATCTGGTCACGGATAATTCGCGAGAAAGCGTCGATCGGGCGAATCGTTGCGGAGGACACGCGCTTTTTTCTTCTTGTTCGTTCGATCGTTTTCGTATGATAATGTAAAATCCTCGCGCAAAATTCAGCAATTTAACAATTCGAAAACATGATACTCTTTTTATTATTATACATCCTGTATTATTATATTTTACATACTTATCGGTCCGAAGAACTTTGGTTTCTGTCATACATAAAAAAAAAAAAAAAAAAAAAAATGCTTCTAGTATTTCTTTTTTATTATTCGATAGCAATTATAATCTTAATAAAAATATATTATTTAAACAGTCTTTAAATATCTTCTCTTTACACTACGCAGACCGTCGTCGTTCAATATGAGTAATGTATGTGTCATGTATCGAAACATTGATAAAAGCATGAAAACCTGAGCATAATTCTTTTAACGTTTTGGAAATAATTTAAGTTTAAAATTATTATTAATTCTTATGGAAAATTGCGTATTCTAGCATTTATTGACAAATCTGACAAGAAAAAGATTTATACCCATATTCATAGTCTGTCCTTGAGGAATAAGGATTCCTTGTTCCTCGTTCCACGTTTCATAAACTTTCCTTGACCGAACAAGGAATCTTATTGGCTCCCTTATCTCAAGGAAGGTCACGAGCTTCCTTGAGGAGTGATGCGACCTTTTTAGCAGACGATACGCAAAATATAACCAAATATAACCTCCAAAAGTTAGTTTCGTTACATTTGTGGTTTTGTGGTTATTTGTTGTCGCGCTCTCAAACTGAAAGTGTATAAAGGAAAAAGGGATAATTGACAATGAATTTTTAAATAATTTTGACGATGGATTTGAAGACGAAAATCCAGAGAATCGGATTCTGTGGCGGATTTCGAAAAGATACATTCGCGATTGGGAAAATCCCGTGGAATTTTTCGAAGATACGAAAAAGTTTTCATATGTATTATATGAAATTAGTTGCAGGCAGCATAAAACGGTGCTGCCTCCAGTCGGTCGCTAAAAATCCCTAAAATATTCCTTCCTTCCGAAAGGGAGACTCGAGGTCCATCTATGAAACAAGGTGGCCTTGCAGATTCAAGAAATCCTTCATGGAGGCTTCCTCCGTCCTTAAAATAAGGAAGAACTATGAATACGGGTAATTGTCAACGAAATAAAAACTTTTACATATATTAAGAGAACTCTATAATAAATATTTGTGCAAAACTTGATTTAGATCCATTTAAAAGTAATTTACTAAAAATTTTAGAAAAATATTACCTGTCTCTCTCTCTCTTTCTATAATTTTTTTTTTCCGACAGTTTATTTTAGGAAATATTCACGGTCAAAAGTTTTTGTCATAAATTAAGAAAAATATTAATTACAACTATTTTCATTTACAAAGACGTGTCAAAAAATCATTTTATTCTATGATATTTTAATTTTCTTTATAATTCCGATTTATTTATTTGATTTTTCAAATACTGTGAACGCGAGGAAATTCTTTTTTTTCTTTCTTTTAAATTTTGACAGTTTTTTCCTACTAATATACAGCCAAAAGATCTTTGATAGAAATGTCATGCTGCCCACGCACGTCGATGAGAATTTTCATTATGACAAGATTTGTTTCGCGAAATGTGAAATTTTAATCGAATATCGATCATAAATCGGGAATTTTAGATTGTTTCGCGTCGACTTCGGCAAAATCGTCGTCTCGTCGGTTATCGACATTTCGTGTATGCGGTCGATGGCTAGTTCAGAAAAATATAGTATTTTCTCTGCACGGGAAAGAGAGATCCGCGTCTGCCAGATTATTCCGTTATCGCGGAAGAAATCGAGAGATCGTGCGATAGGAAGCGTCGTCCGTTCGGGATTACAGCCTACACTTTACGAAAGTAAAGCGCACACGCGGCGATATCGAATATCCCCGGTGACATCCAATAATTCTAGGATACGACCGAGGGCGAACGTGACTCGTGAGAAGCCGTCCGTAAATCGCGATAATACTCGGCGCTCTCTTTAATAACGACGTAGCGGTAGAACGTTGCGCGTTGCTAAGATACTTGTGTCGACGCTAAAGCCTACTAATTCGACGCTTTTGTAGACTAACGAAGACTTTCGCCGCATTTCATATACACGTATATTCGATAAGGACAGAAGCTGACTCCGGTAATCTTAGAGGACCCTATATTTTGTTCGCTGCTTATTTTTCTTATAATCACGTATATAATTTTCTTATAATTACGTATATACTCCGTATGAAGGGATAATCGATCGATCGCGATTAATGTTTCGCCATAGAAAAGGATATTTATAATTTTTTTTTTTTACATGAATCAAAATTGCCAACCTCTCGCGTACGTCTCCTTTTAATCCACGGATGTAGAATGGGCGCGGAGAAAACCGGCGTCGGCGGTTTCCGAAATTATACAATACATGTATAATCACGTCGCGCCGCATTATCCGCGGAAAAGCTGGCGCAGCTTCCGCCGCAATGGACGCCAGCCAGGATAAATATCAATTTTACGACGTCTGCGGATACGCGCATGCCTCTCTTGTTTGCTCGGCCAAACTCGCATGTTGCCGGCAGAACCTCCCCGAATTGTATAGCCGATTCGATTTATCGTAGCGGATTGCGACAAGATGTGAGTCACGTTTAACTCTAGAACTATTGTTTTTGTCGGATTTTCGTCACAAAAAAAAAAAAATTATTTTTCCATAAAAAATATTATATGATAATACGATAGATCTACTTTGCTCTCTGGTCTTTGTCATGCGTCGATTCCCGGATAATTTTTTTACACATTCACTTCCGTAAATGAACAGGAAAATTCCTCGCGTACGTATCGTGTAAATTCTCTCGTTACTTTATGTTATCACGTTTCTTCTTTATTTTAATTATTATTAGGTGTACAACTTCGCTTCCGCTGTTTTCCTATAGATGGCTTTAGCGATAAGTAGTGGTCGAAATAAATAGATCATAGACGTCATGCGATAAACTTGGGCATCTGTCAACATAACCCCATAGAAACATTAGTCGATTTGTGTCCGCATCATAAAGTTATTCTCGATTTAAAATGTCAGTTTACGAGCCAAATTCTCGTCATTTGCGGGAGGTTTTAATTTTCTGCTTCAATATGAAGAAATCTGCGGCTGAGGCTCATCGAATGCTCTCAAATACTTATGGTGAAGCCGCTATTAGTGAAAGAATGTGTCGTGAGTGGTTTCAACGCTTCAAGAACGGTGATTTTCACGTCGAAGCGCGGTGGAAGAGAGAAGATTTTCGAAGATTCAGAATTGGAGGCAGTACTTAATGAAGACTCGAGTCAAAGTCAAAAAGAATTGGCACGATCATTGGGAGTGGACAATACTTTGAATCATAAAAGTATAACCAGTTTTTTACAATAAAGCCTCGAATTTCGGAAAAAAAAACCGACGGAAGCAAAGTTGTACACCTAATAATATTTTTTTAAGCCTAGACGCGAACCAGCCATCTAACGTAGCCTTCCGGCTACGTTGCACCAGTAGCTTTACGATTCTCATAAAAGTTATTTCATGGTGGCGAAATTTTTTTTTTTATTTATTTATTTACCTTGAAAAGTAGAGTTTTTTATGCAGACAAATGCCGGGGCTGTCGGAGAGAGAAGGCTGAATAATAACTGCTTCTAATAAGTACTGCTTGAATATTAAGCCAGTTTATATAACGCTATTGTTACAAACTCGTCATTACACAATTGATAAGTAGAGTAATATGATGAAAGTTTAATGTATGTTTTTGTTAAATAATTAAATGTTTTATTTTACATTGCGCAAAGTTATTATATGAAAAATTATTGTGTGCGTCACGTTATGAATTTATATTGATTTATTGAGAGTAATGTAGGTCGTTCGGGTAATAAAATTATTTATTAAATAGCGTCTCTCTTATAGAATTTGCAACAAATATGGATCGCCATTAAAATTTTTGTAACTTGATTTGATTCTCCCTCGATCAATGTAATATTCAGGAATTCGAGATAACACTCGGGAAGGGAAAAGATTTGCAATTTTCAGATAAGACAAATCCACATCGAATAAAGGTTTAATTAATTTTTCGGATATGTGAATTATAAGGGAAACTCGCAATAATATTACGTTGAATTTCCGGCGAAAGCGTATAATCACTTTAGCGAATATTACCTTGGATAATTCATGGCGCGCTTTAACTAGCCCGTGTCCATTATCGGCCGTGTGTGTCACTCTTCGTTATTAGATAAAAAAATTAACGGTCGATCAATCAGGATCAATTTCAGAAACTGCGGCTGCCAAGATTGACGCGCTTTATTTTTATTTTCTACAGGATGATTATATAGACAGGCGCGGCAAAAGATATTCATATCTGGCACGATTTCTCCACTCGCGCGTCAAACCGTCAATTATCGTCCATTAATCTCTTATTGCACGATCGACTCGGTCAAATATTTAATTATAGTTCTCATATATAAAGATGTTGCCGTGTCATAATAAAATTGGAAATATATTAATGTCAAGATTATTATGCCTCATAAATTATTGTTAATATTATATTACAAGTCTCGTACGTTAGAATATACGAGATCGAGAAGAGAGAGAAATATATCGACGGGTGTTTTGCTTTTTAGTATAAAAGTGTTTGACCCATACATTGTACGCGCATATCGATAACGGTTGAATAATCCGTATGATACGCGAATTACCGTGATGTAACGATGAATGTAATTAATGTACTACACAGGAATTCCTGACGCATTGCATTTTAATCATAATACACTTTGACGGGATACACAATAACGCACTCGATTCTGAATTAGATCAGCAATCGAAAGTCATCGCAAGAATATAGAGGTTTAATTGTTTATAAAATTACTAATTTATTGATTTGAATAAAAAATATTATTACTAACTCTGAAAACCTCATTATACATACATATATGCATATACTCTCTAAAATAATAAAATTTAACAAACGAAATTGCACTTGTTTAATAGAATTTGGTTCTACTAATTGTAAATTAATAAATGTATTCATTCTTAAGATTGAACACGCTGTATTCTTACAACCATACAGAATAGGATATATATTTATACAAATTTTTTTGATTAATATAATGTATACACACAGAGAGAAAAGTTTCTTTGGATTTAATAAATTTTGTTGTAACGAAAGAAATATTATATAATGCTTGTTGAAATAGTCCAACCGTAGTAATGTCTGAAGTAACAAATATGATTGTTTGATTATTTTTTTTCGAATAATATATTTATTTATTTTAAATAAAATATTTTTTGAATGAATTTCATTTTTTCTTCAACTTAAACAATTATATTATTCTTTCAAACAATATTCTTCTTTTATTTAAAAGATTCATTATATTGCTTTTAACAATTTAAATAAATCTTAAAACAAGTTGGATAAAGTTAAATGGCACGTTACTGCATCTTTCCAATCAAATCTTTCAAGCATCTTAGGACCATAGCATATAGAAAAAATTAATTTTAGTTATTTAGGAATTTTTATCCGAATAAATGAATATCGGACATTTATCTGTCCGATTTTCCAAAAATTAGTTTAATTATCTGAATTCTCTTCTATAGAGATCGTATCAGAAATTAAACCGATAGAAATAGTTGTTAAATGTTATTAGCCGTATTTTGAAGGCCTTATTCATATACTATTATAACAGAAATTTGAATAATAATAGTTATTTTTCCGTCAAACAACATGATTTAATGCAACGAAACCATGAAATTTTTTATTCAACAAAATAATGTTTCGTATAAAATTATGTTTTTGTAATGAAACGAATATAAGTCAGACAAATAGATATATTAATTTTTCTCTGCGATACAAAAATCATGTCCTAGAATACTGATCATTTCTCCTGAAATATCCTGTATATGTGACATATCAGAATAAAATACCATCATACTTAACATAATCGTAATTTTTAAAACATGAGGATAATTTGAACAATATTGTCTCAATGTCTATGAAGTTTAACGATTTAAAGTTCCTCTCACGCTATTTAGACGCTTTGCGCAATGTTTTAAATCCCGTGAGCAAACTCGAGCTCATCAGAGTACGCGCCTGAGGGCTGTCACTTGGAGCCTTGATTTTCCGCTTCATCGGGACATCGCCAACGCAATCCGGCCGACTGTATGCTAATCGGGTGCATAGCAAGAGTACCAACCCTCCAAAGAAGGGCGATACCGGCTGGCCGAGGGCTAGAGTCCCCGTATGATCCCTTCGATGCGAGTAAGTGGCATCGCGCGTAGGAAGAAGGGCGCGCGGATTTTATGGTACATTTTTTTTTTTTTTTTTTGGATTTAACGGCGATTAAGCGCACATGCGTCATTCGAATGGAAACATGACCGCATGAGAGAAATCGTGTGGGCGACACAAAACTTGTCGTTTCTTATCGTTTCGATCGAGGGACGAAGGGGATGTCGAGGAAAACTTTGAATGATTATTTAAAAGAGCTATATATGTTTTATATTATTATGCTTTTAATCATTTTCGACATCTGGTTGTTTTAAAATGCTCTGATAATATTTTTTCAAATGTATTGTCTTACTTAAGAATAATATTCGTTAAGCAGTTAAATAAGGGAATATTGTGTAAGAAACACAGAGAGAGAGAGAGAGAGAGAGAGAGAAAGAGAGAGAGAGAATTTATCTTATTTTTGTTATAATTTATTTTCCAATTATTAATCACTATTCAATACCAAATTTGCCTTATGTTCTATCAGGTCATTTCTGGTTGATTTTTTTTAGCTAATTACAAATCTGGTCGTGAAAATGGCGTATCACGTCAAATTTTTGAGAAAACCTCAGTTAAAGTTGTTTAAATAGGCGTTTTTGATATTTTTGCGTGAGTTATATCTTTCGATGGGGACATTGCTCTAAAAAGCAATGACAGTTCAAAATGAAGCTCGAGACTTATATTTTATGTTAAAAAAGGTGCTAAAAGTCCCAGGCAGGAAAAGTCTTCTGGATGATCAAAACATTTATCGCAGTGTTCCCCAGTTATACGTTTCTCTAATTCGGTATAAAATTTTTTTAAAAATCATTCTGATCACGAAAGTCGGTATGTATACTTTTGCTTGGTCGCTCATCACGAATCACGTGTTGAAATTTGAAAATTAAAAATGTAGGTTCCAAAATTGGCGGATCAAATTTTTAAAAAATTGCTCAAATCATAGAAATGGCTATGTGTAGGTTTTCGTAATCGTTATAATTTAAGAACAAAATTAGAATAATTTTTGACCCTAGTTAAACACACGCAAAAGTATTGGAAACACATATTTTAGCAATATTGACTCAAGTTTTCTCAAAAAATTTACGTGATTTACGCCATTTTTACGGCCAGATTCGTAATCAGCGTTAAAAAATCTGACCAGAAATGACTTGATAGAATTTAAAGCAAAGAAAAAGGAAAGATCTCATTTTGCCGACCAATGTTATTTTCGAAATGTCTATATCATTTTCATTTTCTTTCCCCAATATTGGGAGGAGAGAGAAAAAATTTTGTCTCTTATAAGACATAAATATTATTCTACTCTACGCATCGTACGAACGACGCGGATGTCAGAGAAGAGGCGCCTTTTCCCTACGGCCCTGTCGATCGCCACCCCCCCCCCCCCCGCTCACCCCGTCGTCGTCGTCGCCATAGCCGGCAGCAGCAGCGCTCGTTGTCAGTCTCGCTCGAGCTACCGTCACGCGCGGACGGTTTTCTTGGTTCGCGTCCGCTCGCCTCCGTGCACTCGCGAGCGTGATCGCGAATAGACGCAGTGCGAAACGGCACAGTTGTCAGAATTAAGTGTCGCATCTTACATTGTGAACGGTTGGAAAAACAATAAGAAATTGCGAGCCTGTCTTATCCGGTAGTGGCGACTCAGCACCGCTCAAACCGATGGGGGATGACGTTCGATGGAGACAAAGGTACGAGAATCTCGATTTTGATTTTGATAAGGGGGTTGAATTTGACGACTGTGTTATTCGTGACTGTACGGTATCGTGGGATGAAATTCTTTGACGAACCTCGTTCGCGAGAGGATTTTGACTAGGAACGTGATTTCGAGTATTTTTATAAGGTTGAAAGATTCGGCTCGATTACAGGCATATTCGGCAAATACGATCGCAATCGGCATGTGACGTTTGGGCAGGCGCGTTGTAATTTGGCACGCAGAGATTGGAATCGTCCAAATATTTGCTCGTCATGAGATTTGAATCAGGAATTTAAGATATCTCTCTCTCTCTCTCTCTCTCTCTCTCTCTCTCTCTCTCTCTCTCTCTCTCTCTCTCTCTCTCTCTCTCTCTCTCTAAAAACCTTATTCCCATTCTTTAAACAACGTCTAAAATGTCGAAATACATTTTAATGTTAATATATGCGTAATATAACATCGAAATATTGGAAGATATTTAAATTTAAGCTGGATGGATTTTTTTTTAAATTTACATATATTTGATAATCTTTCTTTCACATTTTTCACAAATCTCTCTTTTTGCAAAATCTCCCTTCGACATCTCGTTTCGAATTGTGTGTCGCTTATAAAATAATAAAACAATAATAATTTATACAATATTTATATGCATGATACTATACTAGCATAGTTTTAAGATCTAGGACATTCTGCAATTACACACTCATATATTAGGTGTACAACTTTGCTTCCGCCGTTTTCCTATAGATGGCTTTAGCGGTAAGTAGTGGTCGAAATAAATAGATCATAGACGTCATGCGATAAACTTGGGCATCTGTCAACATAACCCCATAGAAACATTAGTCGATTTGTGTCCGCATCATAAAGTTTATTCTCGATTGAAAATGTCAGTTTACGAGCCAAATTCTCGTCATTTGCGGGAGGTTTCAATTTTCTGCTTCAATATGAAGAAATCTGCGGCTGAGGCTCATCGAATGCTCTCAAATACTTATGGTGAAGCCGCTATTAGTGAAAGAACGTGTCGTGAGTGGTTTCAACGCTTCAAGAACGGTGATTTTCACGTCGAAGCGCGGCATAGCGGTGGAAGAGAGAAGGTTTTCGAAGATGCAGAATTGGAGGCATTACTTAATGAAGACTCGAGTCAAAGTCAAAAAGAATTGGCACGATCATTGGGAGTGGACAATACTTTGAATCATAAATGTATAACCAGTTTTTTTACAATAAAGCCTCGAATTTCGGAAAAAAAAACGGCGGAAGCAAAGTTGTACACCTAATATATAATTTACTTTTATTCTTTCTTCATTATTCAAACACATACAGATATCATTATCGTTATTATTACGAAATAATTATATCAAACAAAGTCTATTATTTATTAGATATATTAGATATATTATTACATATTAGATTTTTGATACGCGTGACTAATGCAAGATTATTTGTCTACTTTCTCATGGGAATATATCTCGTCCGTATAATCGCGCGGCTGTAATTTCTGCCAGGAGATTCCTTTCGTCGATAGGATTCGGAGCGTCGCAGGTCGGCGCATCGCGAACCCCATGTTAATAAGAGTCCCGTCGCAATTTCTCCGCGAATTTCTCCCGGCAATTTCTAAAAGTGACGCTCCTCTCTTCGCGGGGCTTATTACGCGGCTCGTGACCTCGCGCGGAAAAGCCCGACCTGGAGAATTAATTCAGGCGGCTTTTGGAACGAATGAATTCTTCACGTACGGGCATCGCAGAAATGGCGCGAGTCTCCGCCTTCGACGATTTGTCGACGGTGGAGAAGAATTCGCAAAGGAAACGCATTGCGTAGCCATATACCAACGCGTTACGTTCCCATCGCAATCTCGCGCTTCCGGTCATCAGAAGATAGCCCGCTAGAAAGTTTAAGCGGTTTCTTCGTCATGCTCACACGATTCGAGAAAACTTACACGCGTAACTCGATTGCGTTATACACTATTTCATTATTTAATCCTTAGACAGATACACATCTGTGTGATACTAGCTTAAATTTATTTATTTATTATTTATTTATTAAATATTAATATATAATACAATTAATTACGTACATATGATAAATCGCGCTTTACTATAATGTTAATGTACATAATTGATTCATTCTGATTTGAGAAGAGCAACGGTGGAACTTAACGAAGGTTTTATTCCCACGGCAAGTGTACGTATGATTGTTCCGCGGAGCCTTTCAAATTGTCATAATTTGACAACGGGCGGAGCGCTGTAATTTTCGAGTTTAATGATCCGAAGACAGATCGAAGCAAGTTTTTTTTTTTTCCTCGCAACTTAAAGTTGAGAGCGACGCTAGTAGGGAGCGTTTATTCGCCACCGGGGGTGCCTCGCGCGCGCGAGGAAAAGGGGTGGCTGCGAAGTGCGACCGTTTAATCGCCCCAACTTCGACAATTCCGCTCTTTGCCCCGCGGCGCCTTCAAGGGCGAAACACGTGTGAGTTACAGCACTGCGAATGCTGTGCGACGAGGGTAAAGTGCGCAAGTGATCGACATTTGCGCCCTTTTAAGGATACCCTTTGGTTGTACAATAGTAGCAAGAAACTGTCAAAATTAAGAAGAAGAAAAAAAAACATATTTCTTTTACGTTTATTTTGTTTGAAAAATCAAATAAATAAATTCAATATTAAGTAAAAAGAATTAAAATATAATATGGTTTTTGATGTCTTTGTAAAAGAAAATAATTGTAACTAATATTTTGCCTAATTTGTGACCAAAACTTTGGGGGGGGAGGGGGGAAACCGAGTAATTTGCAGAAAGAGACAGATAATCTTTTTCTATACTTTTTAATAAATAACTTTTAAACGAGTAAATCGAATCTAAATCAAGTTTTGCACAAATATTTATTAGATTTTTCTCGATATACGTGAAAATTTTTATTTCGTTGGTAATGTTCTTTTCCTTGTCAAATTTGTCGATAAGTATTATAATACGCGATTTTCCATAAGAATCAATGCTAACTTTAAACTTAAATAATTTCCAAACCGTTAGAGGACTGTTGAGGTTTTACCCAGATACTCCGAAGAAATAATAGAATAGTTTACGAAATTTTCATGCTTTTGTAAATGTTTTGACACATACATATTTAAAGATATCGTCGGTCCTGAATAAGCGCGATTCGAAGGCGTGAATGACGACAATCGGCGTTTTTTTAGCAATTAAGTGGGAAACGTAGCAAGTAAGAGCCAAGATATTGGTGCGCGAACTTATTATTATTAAATTTAAATAATAAATTAGTATATTAAAAATGTACGTTTCGGATTGTTTTTTGATCCATCTCTCTTCAGCATGGATATAAATATATAAAGATTACATTGGCACATTTTAAAACTTGATATACACAATATTTGTTGTTGCAGTCAAATTTTAAATTAGAATCGACAAAGGAAGATACACTAGAACCCGCGTAGAATCTGTATAAATTAATATAGGTCAAGGTCTATTAATTTAATAATATAGTTAATAATAAATTCGCGCCACTAATACCCGCGCAATTTAATAAAAATTTTCATCGTTTCTTTTTTTCTTCGAAACGTTTCTCTTTTTTTGCTTTTTATTAACGTAATTAAAGGCCTTTAGGATTTAATCCCGCGAAGAAAATCTCTTTCGACGGGGAGAGGATAGAAATATCCCGTGGGTGCAGTTGAGAGCTTCGACTTGAGGATCGAGTGGGTGGAAAGTTATCCAGGGAGATCCTAGTCTTCGTTCGAGAGCTACTTTGAGGGTGGAGGGAGAGAGAGAGAGGCCGTGCAGGGGACTATGATGGAATCTGTTCAGTGACCATAAAAGTCACGTTATTGTCTGCTCCCCGAAAACACTCGAGGAAAACCTCTTAAGAACCTCAAAGAACTTGATGTGAAAATTTGTAGACCGACCCAATTGCGATTGTTTTATCTGAGGTGTCGATACTTTTGTCAGCTGAAAGATACGATTCCTCTTGTCTCTCGGCGTCGATAAAGATGATTGAAAAGTATTTTCTGAAAATAGTTCGCGAAGAATCGAAGTTTGACGTTTGTTGGTTTATAAATAACAAATACGATAGAACAGACTTCACGTGGTTATTCTCACACGAGTTCTTTTAGGAAATGAATTTTATTTAGGAAATAAAGACAAATCTTCTCCGTTCGTTACTTCGCGAGAAAACATTTCGCTTCTTATCTACGCGAAACTGTTTCACTGACAAGAAAGTTCACGTTGTGATATCAAGAGAACGTGACACTAGCTGGACGATCCAGACAATTGTGCAAGAGCGAAGCTCTTTCTCGCAAAGGGATGGAAAAGGGCGTTGGATTTTCAGGGGTGACGAATAATTTGCGGCAACTTGGTAGGGGAAGAATATGTACGTACGAAGGGCTGACAGGAGACGAGGGGACGAGACGCTGAAAGACGCAGAGATGAACTTATCTTTGCTTTTGTCGAGATCCTTAAATGTAAATATCGCGAAAGATAAAATTCAACTTAATTCAAATATTATTTTAACAAATATTTCAATAAATTTAAGCAATTTTGTACGAAATATAAAATTCATTTTTCACTTTTTTTTTTTTTTTTTTAATAGAAAACATTTATTTAAAATTTAATAAGAACTACAGTAATGTCGCATAATATATCGATATCTTATCGAGAGAGTAGATATAATTGAAGATAGTTAAAAAAATAATTTTGCTTTAAACATTAAACCGTATATTTATCTCTTTCTCGACAAGAGGATAAAAATAGATGTAGTAGAATCTTCGTTTCAGTCAATTTACGATCACGCAGTTGTATTGGATACTGCGAGAAAAATGGAGACAACTTGGCGAAGGGATCGAAAAGAGAGGGACAAGGAGCCAACGCGAAAGTCCTCCGAAGTTCCTACAAGGCGAGACACGAGTATCGGTGCGGGGTATGTCGGGTCTCGAGATTTCCACCCTCTAACCACCCCCTTTGGACTTTCTCTCTCCTCGTTTCTTCCTTTCCTCACTTCTTTATAGTGCTGAACTGTCGCGATGTACCCCTCGTACGAAAGCTATCCCTCGACGTATCCTTAATGCGACAGTCGGGCACGCGCGTCGTCGTCAGTGCGTGTAGTTCTCACGCAGGGCTCTTCAATCCTCTCGCATTCTCAAAGCATTTTTCTTTCTGCGCCTTAAAGAGCGCTACGTAATTCCTGGTCGAGGAAAATTTCACTCAAAAGTGTACGCGGCATGTCCCACGTGTCGCGTACATTTTTTTGTTTATTACAATAATTTAAAATAGATTTTCTCGGGGAAAAGATTCCAGTGATGTTGGCATTATAAATGAATGACAATCTAAAAGTTTGTAGAAATTGTTTTGCAAGGAAAATCTTATTATTCGCTTTTATGCAAATCTATTGTATCTGGTTCGACCATCTGTAATTGAGAGTGAATACGGTGGAAGATTACCAATTAGCATTTTGTGTGTGTGTGTGCGTGCAATCGATAATCGCCGACTTGGATAGATTGATATCGATGGAAAATTAGAGTATCCGCGGTAATATTGATGTAAGGTTTTGTTGCGATATCGCACACGGCTGAATCCATTGCCACCGGGTGGACGCAATTATTATCGAACATTAAATTTCATTGTAAAGCATTTTTTCCTCCACACATCTCGTATCCATCCCGGTCGCATTAGGATCCCGTTGCAGGCTCGCTCCGTTGCAATAGCGTTCTCTCGAATGACGTATCACTCGGTTGCAATTTATTCCGCGTTACCGAGAGACCGAGGCTTCATTCGCGTTCCCCCCGTTCAACGCAACAGAAATTTCAATCATTGACAAATGAGACTCTGAAAATGACGTTTATTCGCCCATTTGACAAATCGCGTTTAGCGATGAAGAGTTATCTCAGACTCGAAAATATTTAAACATCGACAAATGTATTTAGCTATGAAATATTGTTTCGCAAAGTTAACTAACCAAGTGAATTAGGTAGTAGAAATTGAGATACACATACTTTGTAAAAAATATATTTATGTGCAGTTATATAATTATTATGCGATATGAATGAAACTAATGATCGATATTATGTCATAAATTGCTCTTGTTTAGCGTTCGAGAGAAAGAATTGCATCGCGAAGCTATATAAGGCCCGTTATTGTGTCCGGGTAGCTTATCAATTTGTCACGTGGGGCCACGTTTGTATTTGCAGCAACAATCATACACAGAGTCGACGAGAGAGCGGATTGTCCCATTGTTTTTGCGCCGACAATGCCGGGTGTGTATCGGCATGGCTGATTTAAATTAGTTTCCGAAAGAGAGGGTGACGCTACAAATTTCGACAGAAGGGATGGGATGGGGTGGGGGAGGGGAGGCCTCTTGCCATTTCCCCTGACGTATCCTATGATTAATGTTTCATTTAAATTCACGAGCGTGCTACACTGACTGCCGGTTCCCGCCGGTCCACGTCGGTTACCGTGTTGCTGTGGGAAAACTGAGACGCGACGAAATGCGAAAACGAACCCCGACGCCGCCATCGTGGCCCACGTCCCTTCGGAGCCGAGTCTTACGTCTCCTTTTAATCGCTCGTTCCTAATTTGTATTAACGACTCTTGACACGCTCCGGATATAATAAGGGACGATAATAATGGTTCAACAAAAAAATAACTTTCTCGAACATAAGAAAAACAGAGTAATTTTTTATTCTTAGTCGTTTTACTCTTAATAAATTCAAAATTGCGATTAAAGTTGCAAAAAAGACCAAGCATAATCAATTAGTATAAAAAATAATTGTTTTTAAGAAAATTATTTACAATGTATTTTTTAAAACAATTTTTTTTTTTTTGCACTAATTGTTTTGTCTCATTATTCTGTACATAAAAGTATTACGGTAAGATTATCAAAAACTAAATATTTTACAAGATATTTAATTTTTTTTATATCAAAATATGTCAGATTAAAATATAAAATAACTCAAAAAGTACTTAATAAAAAAATACTTTATTATAGTGTCTTGGAAAGCTCTCGAGGTCAGCTACAAGAATACTAAATAAAAAATGGGGGTTTCTATTTAAGATTTTAAAATTGACCTTCACATGACCTTCAAATGATTTTCCAAGGTCAAATCATTGTCACCGTCTTATGGCCCCCTTGAAGCCACACAACTTTTGTTTGAAACATTTTTCGATTTAACGCAGTGTTTCTGAGATATTTGAGTGGGTCCTTTAAAATGGGACACCCTGTATAATTGAAGAAAGCACACGATCGACAACGAGGCTTTATTTGAAGCGTAATTTGTTTTTTGCGTTTTGCCAATAACAAAGGAACTTGGTTTCCCGGATTTTTCTTCCAGCCCTGGATGATCGATAGAACTCTTAATAATATTGTCGCGAACAATTCACGCGGAAGAGAGTCCAGCAATCGCGTGTTCCACGCTCCATTCCGTCGTGTAATGAACTCGGAAAGTCACCGTAGGAAATTTCGCTGTCCGCACGAGCACGCTCCCTAAATCATTTACTTGTTCCCCTTGCCCCCCGGGGAAACTATGCATCGAAACTCGTACTCGCACGTGGACGGGGAGAGCGAGACAAGAGCCTCTCCCGCCTCTCTTGCGAACGAAACTTGGGATTTCGTTCAACTTTTCTCATCGCAACGAATTCAATTTCGCGGAATTTAGTATCCCGTGAAATTTTATCAACGCGATATTTCAAGAGATACCGCAATAAAAGTTTGACCGCTCCAGATACAGATTCTTTAACTCTTCATTGATGTGATATAGAGCACATGTTTTATTCATTTATTCTCAAACGACTCTTATCTTAAGTTTTGACTATATAATAGTAGCAAAAACTGTCAAAATTAAAAAAAAAAAAAGTCTTACGTTTATATTATTTGAAAAATCAAATAAATAAATCCGGATTATAAAAAGAGATAAAATAATATAATTTTTAACGTCTTTGTAAAAGAAAATAATTGTAATTAATAGTTTTTTTAATTTATGATAAAAACTTTTGATCGTGAATATCTCTTGAAATCAACTGCAAAAAAAAAACAAGAAAAAAACGAGTAATTTGCAGAAAGGGAGACATAATATCTTTCTACAATTTTTAGTAAATAACTTTTAAACGAGTAAGTGAATTTAAATCAAGTTTTGTACAAATATTTATTAAAGATTTCTTAATATATGTGAAAATTTTTATTTCGTTGGTAATATTTTTTACTTGTCAAATTAATCAAAAATTATAATATAACCCCCCCCCCCCCCATAATAGAAATCAAGAAAAAATTATTAATATAAAGAAATAATATTCATATTATTAATATAAATCTAAATCTCATCATAGGACATAAATAAAATAAATTACAGTTAGATTTATAAATATAAAATAACTCCTTATTAAGTAATTTAATTGCATCCCTAAAAGGTCAACAAAAAGTCCTACGATACGCGATTTTCCATAAGAATCAATAGTAACTTTAAATTTAAATAATTTGCAAATCATTCAGAGAATTGTGGTCAGATTTTGCAGAGGATACAGAACAGTCCACAAAATTTTCATGCTTTTGTCAATGTTTTGACATATGACACGTACATCCTTAAACGATACGCGTGTAATTTTTTTTAATTAAAAAATATAAGTATATATATATATTACATTATCAGAGATTAATTTTGCCCCTTTATACTCCTGCCAATCCAAAAATACACATATCGAGATATTCCATGTAAAAATAAATTCGATCGTATTTGAGGAGAATAGAAAAAGGAAATCTTTACTGTTTTTTAAGAGATGAAGAGACTGGAAAAAAGGATTCTCTTCCTACGATCCGATTCTATTCGAGAGAGCATTTTTCAGCCGATTATATCAGATTCGTAGGGATCCTCGATGGCGTGGTATTTGAAATTTCCTCGCGGCCGGATGCCTTCACGACGAGAGGGTGCAGTCTCCCCGGGAAATCCTTATCGACGCCCCTTTATCGGCGTACTCTCTCTCCCAAAGATCCCCCAAGAATCGAACTCTCCTACGTTTTTGCCGAGATCAACGTGAACTCGAACATGGACGAAATATCTTACTTCGTCTCTCTTTCGTGTATTAAACGGCGTGCCATTATTCTTATATGACGGACGATCTAAAGCGGAGAGAAGTTACTTTGCGCGATATTGGAACAGCTTGATTTCCGATGTGCGAATATAAATGCGGTCTCCTAAATGGCAATGATGTATAGATAGACGCGATAAATGCCGTAACAGATCCTTGATTTTGCCGGATTAAGATGGATGATATTTCTCAATCTTCTTCCAATGTTTTATCACGGAGAAGATTGATTCAATCGCTGCGAAGAGAGAAAAACAAATCGTTTAATGTAGATTTATTCTCATCTTATTGTTAGGAGTTACAAACAACCAATTGAAGTGGAATCTTCTTATGCAAACCAAAATGAATAAAGAAGATTATGTTAGGTTCTTTCTGTTTGCCAAACAAAATCTGATTCTTAAAAAAATTATGATTTCCTTTTTCTTTTTTCTTTTCTTTTTTACTTATAGATACTTTTGCCAAGATCGAATAAATCTCCTTTAATATGTTTAATGGAAAGACTTTCGGTTAAGAAATTTTCTCTTTATCTCCATATTGTATTCATATTTGTATACTTAAATCTTTTTTCGCTTCTCCTGAAAATTATGCTATCATCGCCTTTATTTGGCAAATCAGTGTCAAAAGAATATTCTAATAAACAGTATATTATAATCTAATATACAATACAATTCAACAGCTCTTGTAACAGTTCTCCAAATAACTTTTTTGCGACGAGCTCGAAAAAGCGGATACAAAAGACGAGAGGCTTACGTTACAGAGTCGGAAAGTCGAGTATTTGTTTGGACGAGGGGATCCTGCCAAGGGAGGGGAGGGGAAGCTTTTCTAAATCGGGGCGGACGTTTCGGTCAATCTGGAGGGTACGAGATCGGTAGCATATAATGCGCAATCGGCAATCGGAAAATCTCTCGAATCGGCCGTTCGTTCGCGCGGAGGCGTTCGAACGAATTTAAACGGACGAAAATAAGTCCGCGCTCCTTACGCAAAACACACACGGCTGCCGCTGTCCGGGATACACGGATTTCACGAACGCGCGTAATATCGACCATGCCATTCGCATGCCAATCATACACGTGACATTCAACGCATTCATCGTTGAATTAAATCGACGAAGAGAACGAAGATACGTCGATTCTCTTACTCACATCGCGTTCGATCATCAAGTAAAATTACGATTAGATTTGCGTCTGGCAAGTGTATTTATTCAGATAGGATGCAGACGTTTGTAAAATGATTTTAAAGACGATTTTTTTAAAAGCTTCAAAGACAACGCGAAATGATGTATGTGTCGTATTGCCGAGACATTGGCAAAAGCATGAAAATTTCGTAGACTGTTCTATTATTTCTTCTGAATATCTGTGCAAAACTTGAGCACAATTCTCTCAACAATTTGCAAATTATTTAAATTTCAAGTTGATATTGATTTTTATGAAGAATCGTGTACTGTAGCACTTATTGACAAATTTGACAAAGAAAAAACATTGCCAATGAAATATAAATTTTCGCATATATTAAGAAATCTTTGATAAATATTTGTGCAATATTTGATTTAGATCCACTTACTCGTTTAAAAGTTATTTACTAAAAATTGTAGAAAAATATTATCTGTCTCTCTCTTTCTACAAATCATTCTTTTTTTGTTTCTCGCAGTTGATCTTAGGTAGTATTCACGATCAAAAGTTTTTGTCATAAATTAGGAAAAATATCAATTACACCTACTTTCTTTTACGAAAACGTCATAAACCATATTATTTTGTGATACTTAAATTTTTATATATATATATATAATCCGGATTTTTTTATTTATTTGATTTTTCAAACAGTCTAAGACGTTTTTTTTTTTTAATTTTGACAGTTTTTTGCTATGAATATACAGCCAAATTATCCGAGGAGGTGAGAAATAGGGACAGGGAAGTGCAGAGACAATTAGAGGATAGTAAAATTAGGGAAGCTAGATATAATAAGAAATACAAGGATTTGGAAATAAGGTTGGAAGGGCCAATGTATTTAAGGGAAGGAAATGAGGATATAGGAAATTTAGGCGACAGCGTAAGGGCTTTATTAAGGTTAAGGTGCGGAAACATGGAGGATAGAAATAAATATTGGTTAGGGGAGGAAGCGTATGCCTGTGTATTTTGCGGTGTAGGCGAGGATTGTCTAAGTCATTGTTTTATTTTAAAGATTGTGATGAAAGATTGTGATGTAACTAAAAGATGGTTTATAGAAATAGGTAAGGAAGAGAATGAAGTAGAGGAAAAATTGTGGAACGATGTGTTAGATGATGCGAAAGGAAGGTTATTAAGGAAAATTTGGAAGGAGAAGGAGAAGGTTATAGGAAAAATAGGAATATAAAGTATTGGATGATTGCATAAGTTCGTGCCCGATTTTCATAGATGGCATTATGTTACTGCATGGCGGAGTTTTATTGTTTTCGTGTGGTAATTGTTGCTTACACCGAATAGATGACGTTGTCTTATGTCAATTTAGCGTCAGATATTGTTCAGATAAGTCCATTTGTGCATAAGAGAAATCATTAAAAATGGAGAACGAAAAGGTGCATTTGCGGCATGTAATGCTATATGAATTTCGGAGAGGCGTGAGTGTTGGGATTGCACAAAAAAATATTCAAAGCGTTTATTTGTACCGCGCTCCTGCTCTCCGAACAGTCAAAAAGTGGTTTGGCAGATTTCGAAATGGTGATTTCAACATGGAGGATCAACCCCGCTCTGGACGGCCTTCTGGCATCGATGATGACATTGTGCATGCCTTAGTGGAAAGAAACCCAAGGATTACAATTGAGGATATTGCTGAGAGGCTGAACATCGATAATTCAACCGCTTTTCGTCATTTAAAAAAGCTTGGATACATTTCCAAGCTTGAAACGTGGGTGCCGCATCTCCTGACTGAAAGGAATAAGCTGCAGGAAAACTGCAGGAGTCGCAATGGGAAATTCTGCAGCACCCGCCATATTCTCCAGATATTGCGCCTTCAGATTTTTATCTGTTCCGGTCTTTGCAGAATAGTTTAAATGGCAAGAATCTCAATTCCGAGGAAGCTGTCGAAAACCACCTTACGAACTTTTTTCAAGAAAAACCAAGTTCTTTCTTCAAAAATGGAATCGACAAGCTTATAGATCGTTGGAAAACCATTGTAGAAAAGAATGGAGACTATATAATTGATTAATAAAAGTGTTATCTCTAAAATATAATCTATTGAAGTTTATACAAAATTTAAATCGGGCACGAACTTATGCAATCACCCAATAGTTATAAGTAGTTATAAGGGCATGCATGAGAGAATGAGAAATGGATGTGAGTTACAGGTATTGTGTAAACCAAGTCCACTTCTTGGCGTTAAGCTGAAGTTAAATAAAGATTATATTACAGCCAAAACATCCTTAAAAGTATTTCGATTTTAAATTCAGATTCGATGATATAATGTTAAAAATTAATTTTTTTTTTTTTTACATTTTTGTTCTTTTTCATTTCGTTTTTGCATTCATCTTTCATATCTAAGACTAGTCATTTCTGTCAATAAATTATACGATAGTTAAGGTCAATAAACATGCTGATTAGCTCGAGGACAAGTCGAGTGTATGATAATGGTTCTCGAAAGATTAGCTGAGCCACGCGTTATATCTTTGCCGGGCCGACGCGAATTGGGCATGTATAATGCATATATTATATAGGCTGTGTTAACGAGCTCGAGACCACTCCGACGAAGAAGATTATTCGCTCTTCTCCGAGTAGTCTGTCTTTGAGTGGCGCTCGTCTTCGAGTAGCATAAAAGATCGCGGACTCTTTCCGAATTTCTCACCCTAGAATGGAGTATAAGGATCAATGAAAATTCTTATACGTCTCGTTTAAGACTTCGATCGCTAGGATCTCCGATGAAATTATTCGCAGGTCCTCTCGACAATGAATCCTCCTCGAGGATTCTCCTCGTCGTTCGTTCATGCGCGACAAAGGAACTCCGTAATAAAGGTCGGCCGGGGGTGCCTTTCCGCGATAATTCTTCCGCCATCGTGCGTTAGGAAAATCGCGGGTTTCCCCTTTTCGACTCCCGCCGACGTTAACTTTCCGACAATGCAGATACTCGGATGGGAATAGTTAGGAGTAACACCTATAATGTGAGAGAAGTATGTGAAATATATATTTTAAACAATAAAATATAATATTATTTTAATCTTATTTAAAATATCAAAAATTTCTATTTTTTTCATGATTTTATCTGATAAATTTAATGTCGCCTCAATATCTGATGAGATGAAATTTAATAAATAAAAATTAATTAAATAATTAAATCATTTTGAGATTTTTAAAATGGGACAAAGAATAATTATACCTACGTACATCATTTATTTGTCTTATCTTAATTTATATTTGTTTCAAGATATTTTGAAAATGTGAAACGTAGGAACAATAATATTCTTCAAAGTTTTATTAACCAGAGAAACGATTTTCCAACAAGTAAAACGGCTCGAGTGTTCGTTTGCAGATACGAAAGGGTTGCGGCTGAAACACTCGCGATTAATCCCATTACAACGCTTCTCTAAATAGTCGAGTTAGTACGAATTATGTAGCCAGCATCACGTTGATTACTGCAATCTACTCGCAGCAGATCCATACGCAGAATAGTAGCAGCAGCTTTAGGGAGAGGATTCCGCTGCGAATCCGACAAAGTTATCTACCTATTCGGAAGGGTCGCGAAAAGTGAGATTTCATTTATCCCCGAACGTGATGCGACAGATGAAATATTCTTACAAGCCCACCGGAACTTTACACGCGTCTTCTCAGAATAGAGATGTAAAAAAAAAAAACCGGTTTTTTTTTCCCTAATAGAAAATAACAGTTGAAAGAAACGTGTTTTTTTTTCATCGAAAACAAAAAATAAAGTTTGTTTCTTTTTATTATTTTTTTAAAATATAATATTATCTTTCTTTCTTTTTTTGCAATAAAAGAAATTAAAGTTCTTATATTTTTAATTTTTTTTTTCTTTTTCAGAAGTAATTTTAATGGATTAATAATATTATTGCCGCAAATTACATCAAACTCGACACGATACGGATAATTTTTAATTAGACACATAACAAAAATTTTTATTGATTAATAATAGTGAATTATATAATTATATAATCAATTGAAAAATGCGAGTTACATCGAAAATAATAATAAATAATACATTTAAAATAAAAATAATAATCTTTTGAAAACAAAAAAAAAATTTTTTTTCTCTTTTCTATTTCTATCTCAGAAACTCTTATCTTTTTTCATTCAATCGCGTCAAGGCTCTTGGTAAAATATTTTCCTGCATACTTTTGCGAAGGACAAGTTGATTAAAAATTTTTTTACGTACTTCGCTTTCCGAAAATTCACGTCGTGATAGTCACGGTTGTAACGAGCGGAATCCTTTTAAGTGTCCGCAAAGGAAAGAGATCCTTGGGAAGGCATCTCGAACTGCCCCGGGAAATCTTACAGGGGGAGGATGTCCCCTCGGGGCAACTTCGTTGCTCGACGAGGCGTCGCGCGCGACTTGACGAAGTTTGTTAAGCAACACAAAGACGAGTCCTTAATCGCATTCTCCCCGTCGCCTCCTTTCTCGCGACAACTAACAAATTCCTTTTCATCCGCGGTCGAATTGTAGTTCGCTCTCGTGGAGTTCTTTTTTACGAGAGTCCGGCTATACATGTAATGATCCCTCCTATATAAAATTACAGACATCTGAATGTCACAACTCTCTTATCTCGTTTCGTCTGTAAATCGATACTTTGAAACTAAAGGAAGCAACGAGATACTTCGCGCTTTTGAAGCGAAAGGAAACAAAGAGTCTATGTGAATCGTTCTACTTTTCTGTTTTTTTTTTTGGGGGGGGGGGGAAGATTTGAATGTATTTCCAATTGTCTTATCTCGGCAGGAGCCCTCTCTTGCTCCTTACAAATCGAAACGTAATCCCGTGACGTGTGTGACACGTCAAAAGGGGATACACGCCAATATTGACAGAGAGGTAATGCCAAAGCCAACATCCTCCCCTTCCCTTTCAAAATGCGGTAACGTGATCTTCGCAGCCGTGCATGCGGATCAAACTTAATTACATCGCGATCCCGAGGGTGTTTGTCTAAGTATTTAGTAGTCAACTGCCAGTATTCGTTAAAAAATATACATATAAATTAATATATACCACAAGTAAATAGTGATCAATGTATTTAGAAAAATGATGATTATACATATACTGGGTGGCCCATTTTAATCCATCCAGTCGAATATCTCAAAAACCAAGCCCGGAAGAGAAAAATGTTTCAGACAAAAGTTGTTTGGTTTCGAGGGGGCCGTAAGATGGTGACAATAATTTGACCTTGGAAAATCATTTGAAGGTCATGTGAAGGTCAATTTTAAAATCTTAAATGGAAACCCCCATTTTTCATTTAGTATTCTTGTAGCTGACATCAAGAGCTTTCCAACACACATTTCAATATTTTATAATTGAAATATATCGGATAAACAAATTTAAAATATCGATTTTTACTAATTAAAAAATTAATTTTTCCTTCTATCTCGTATTGATTAATTTCAAAATCATCGCGAGATACGTGCAAACGATATCTCAAAATTTCTTGCGGGGACAGAAAAAAATTGCTATATATAATTTTTATACAAACTGCATACGCGAGATGCGTTAGGTGGTTAAAGTGTTGAATGTTCCTCGCAAGGCGAGAGAAGTTTACTGATTACGAGACGCCCGTCATGCCGATGTAATCTCGAGACATGTGTCTTATCGCGTTGACATTACACACGAAGCGAGCCGTTAAAAGCGCGTTTGTACCACAGCAACGAAGTGCGCGATCTCACATTGCACGTCTGTATCAAAATATTGCAGATTCGCAGAGAAATTCATTAAATTAAGTCTCATGATAAAGTCATATCTCGTTTCGAGACTCGCGAAGATGAAATCTTCTTCGGTAGGGGGGGAAAAAAAAAATGTAATACGACAGAGTAATATTACAAAATATGACACTGATAATTATAAGACTCTTTATTTCCTTGAAGTTTTTTTTTTTTTTTTAATTTCCGCTGATTTTAGTCTCTCGAGAATATTTTCCACATCCGCTTCTGTACGTAATTCCGTGCCCGACTGCGTGCGATGTTGCAGAAATTTTTATCGAACATTCTATAATATATATTGCTTATCCTCTGCAATGTTCAACCTCGTTAGGGATTTATTAATTACTTCCGAGTTTCACGAGCAATAATGGATAAAAGAGATTAATTTAATCTCGTTAAATCGAGCGGTTCAGTGTTAATTAGTTTACCACCAAGGATGTACGTGTCATGTGTCAAAATATTGACAAAAGTTTGAAAATTTCGTAGACTGTTCTACTATTTCCTTCTGAGTATCGGTGCAAAATCTGAGCACAATTCTCTTGACGGTTTGCAAATTATTTTTAAGTTTAAAGTTAGTATTGATTATTATGGAAAATCGTGTATTGTGTAGCACTTATTGACAACCTTGATAAGGAAAAAACATTGCTAACGAAATAAAAATTTTCACACATTTTAAGAGAACTCTAATAAATATTTGTGCAAAAACTTGATTTAGATCCACTTATGCGTTTAAAAGTTATTTACTAAAAATTGTAGAAAAATATTATCTGTCTCTCTCTCTCTCTCTCTCTCTCTCTCTCTCTCTCTCTCTCTCTCTCTCTTTCTCTCTCTCTCTTTCTACAAATTATTCTTTCTTTGTTTCTCGCATGAGCATTCACGATGAAAAGTTTTTGTCATAAATTAGAAAAAAATATTAATTACAACTATTTTCTTTTAAAAACCATATTATTTTGTGATACTTTGATTTCTTTTATAATTCGAATTCATTTATTTGATTTTTCCAACAGTTTAAACGTAAGAAATATATATATTTTTTTTTATTTTGACCTTTTTTTGTTACTATTGTACAGCTAAAACATCCTTACTTTATGATAGGTCGATTGATTTCTGTAAAGTACAATCAATAGCTCAGCTTTCAGATTTTCGATTATTTGTGAGGAAGACCAACGCGCGATTGTCGACGAAAGCGCGTGTACGTCGCGTCATATCGTAGTTTTCTAATTTCGGCTCGGAAAGAGAGAAAGGGAGGAGAAAATTGTAAAAGAGAGGGAACACGCGCGAGAGGACGACGATGAGAACGAAGCGGCTGAGTGGCGTCACTTTTAAAAAAGCAGCGACGCCCTTTTTCTGCTGCGAATTCTCCTTCTCGCGTTCATCGTTCGCGTGCCTCGTCTAACCCTCGTAAACCGGCGCACGTGCCGCAACGCTTGCCTTTAGCACTTGACGGTTCGCCGCACGTGCTCGCACCTTGGAAAGTCGCTGCGTCATTACGATATAGTAACTGTTCCGTCAATGAATTCTCCATAATGAACTTTTGCCGAGAGACTCGCGTGCACGAATTTCCACGTACGTTACATGCTTACCGTTGAAAATCTAGCGAAATTAATGGAATATTCGATTTTTGCAAGATGATATTCCATATTCACAAAACGATTAGCTTTCGAGAAAAGAATTCGAACGAAGCGCTTATTTTTTTTTCCCGATCGTTTAACGTTTCGATTTTATCGAGGGGAGCTTTATACGCGAAAGGGGCGCAAAGCTCGGAAATTGCAGAATCGTTAAAAATGCAAGCTCGAAGAGCGCAGCTGAGGTGCACGCGCGCGATCGTCGCGAATTAACAATTTTAATTGCTTTTTTTCTCCTTTGATTTGTCGACGACACGATGCGGGGTGGTTTTCTCCGTGCGTCGATAATTATAAGAGCGAGCGAACGCGGTGATTTTACAAGTGATTTGTTACATACCCGGTAGTTTGCTCGTTCCCGTGGCTTTTTCATTTTCCCTTTGTCTCGGCGTCGATAAATAATTGCCTGAAAATCCGTCGAGCAAATATCTGTAATACTGCGAGAATACGATAACGCTATCGACATTTCCGCGATTCGGGAAATTTCAATACCGCCAAGCATGTTGGACAACGAAAAGGGAGCCGGATTAAATATTTATTCAATAGTAAACTAAATATTTTCTATACGATATTTTACGTTGTCTGCGTTATTTTTTTTTTTTAAGGTTTTAAAAATATCTCGATATTTCGAGCCTGAAGTTTTATATATATATATATATATAACAGTGCAATATAAAAACCGATATTAACAATATATATAGGGTAGAAAATATATTAGCATTTATGACAAAAATATATAAAATTGCAAAAATTATACATACTAATAAAAAAGTTTTGAAGATCATGCAGCAATATAAAAAAAGAGAGATCGAACAGTGTTTCTTTTGAATATTACAAAACAAAAAAAATGAAAATTTTGTTTTCCTTTATATTCGGATTAAAATAAAATAAATAATAAATAAATAAATGATTTATAAATAATAATATATAATATATACAGGATGGCGCCTCGAACATTCCAGCCAGACTTTGAGATATTGTAGGAAATTTAATTCGGAACAAAAAATTTCCTATAAACATAGATCGAAAAATGCTACTTTAAAAAGTTATCGCTCAAAAACCTCTGATGCAAAGGAAGAGCGAAAGGTGAAAAGAAAATGAAATAAAAGGAAAATGAAACTTAATAAATTTCTTTAAAAAAGGATAAAAATAAAAATCTTATATAATCTTATATAAATAATATAATAAATAATAATATTTATATAAATCTTTTAATGTTTGCTCGTGTTGCCTTGCTATTATTCTGTTCAGATTAAACGATTTCGACGTTAATTTTCGACGAAACGCATCGAAAACTTTGTTGCAATAATGTTGCCGGCCGAACATTGTATTACGTGAAAATTGCATCTGATACAGGAAGCGACCCTCTTCATTCTCTCTGGATCGTTAGCTGCCCCCGAAGCACTCATTAATCAGCCCCAACGATGCCTTGTCGTGGCATCGATCTTTCACGGACGTTCGTTTTCTTGCTATGTTCGGTTTAAATTTCGCGTCGATTCATTTTTTGTCTTTAAAGAATTTCTCCGAGGAACGCACGTCGCGTCGCAATACATTCGTTCTGACTTAATACGGCAAAATAATCGCATTAAATATATTTTTTTTTTATATTCTAGAAAAACACTTTAAAAAAGATACTTGATTTCTTATATACCAGGTATATAAATGTGAAACCGGAATTTGCCTATAAATGGCCCTAGCTGTCAATGTAGTTACCGTCAAACCGCGTCATTGACGCCATTTTCTTCTTTTGACATCTGATAAAGATTTTCAACTCACAACAATACAAGTTTCATACAACAGCATAGTTTTTAATAGCGTTGAACATGTCGAATTTTGTGCCTGGAAACTACGATTTGCGGACAGCATTGATTTTCTGTTACCATTTGAAGAAAACTGCTGCAGAATCGCATCGAATGCTTGTTGAAGCTTACGGTGAGCATGCTCTTGGTAAATCACAGTGCTTTGAGTGGTTTAAAAAATTCAACAGTGGCGATTTTGACGTGAGAAACGAAGAACGTGGAAGACCACCGAAAAAGTTTGAAGACAGCGAATTGCAAACATTGTTGGATGAGGATGACAATAAATGATCGATTTGAATCAAGCTTTGCGTGAAAAACGACCAGAATATCAAAAAAGGCAACACAAAGTGATTTTGCTTCATGATAATGCACCATCACACACAGCAAAACCGGTGAAGGAAACGATTGAGGCGTTTAGTTGGGAAATACTTTCGCATGCGGCTTACTCACCAGACTTGGCTCCATCCGATTACTACTTATTTGCATCGATGGGACACGCACTTGCTGAGCAGCACTTCACTTCTTACAAAAATGTACGAAAATGGCTCGATGACTGGTTTGCCTCAAAGGAGCAACAGTTTTTTTGGCGTGGCATCCACAAATTATCAGAGAGATGGGAAAAATGTATAGCTAGCAATGGGCAATACTTGGAATAAAATATTTTTTATCATTTTCATACAATAAACGTGTATTTTCTATACAAAAAAATTCCGGTTTCATATTTATATACCTGGTAAAACCTCATCAAGATTTCCAACCGGTATCCCGCGAATTTGCCGAACAAATATTTTCCCCCGAGCAATTCGGAACGATCTCGGAATCCGCCGTTTAATTTCAACGTTCTCGTTGTCTAAGAGACGTCTGAGAAAAGCCCCTCGCCTTCCGTTACTGGATTACAGGCACCCCTCGACTGGGGATGCTCTTCTCTTTCCGATCAATTCATCCTCAAAAGCGATCGTGTCGACTATTGAATAAAAATTTACGTCAAGCAGGAATTCGCGTCACGAGACGCCCGTAACCCTTTCTATCTTTCGTGGAATAAATGGGGTTTCGCGTATATTCACGGTTGTTCGCAACCTTAAGGGAATACACCCCCGCGAAAAGATAAATGTCGGTCCACTGGACCGATCGTTTGATAAATTCAGTGATGCTTTTACTTGACTGTATTCGCTATTTATCGCGATTGACAGATGAAATCTGCGCGTTAAGAGAAAATTGGGAATGATAGGCCGTGGGATGAGAGTAGAGAAGTCGTACATTTCGTAACCCCATAGGAATAACGTTTCCCCTTAAGTGCCCAACGTCAATCTTCTACGGAAAATCAAATATTTGAGGAAAAGGAAAAAAAATCTATAAGTAGGAAATCGCATGAAAATATTCGTAATCTTATTTCATAAATTCAAATCAATGATGATTATACAGAAGTAGTAAAAATAAATTATTGCAATTTCCAGTATTGATATATATATTTTTTTTCTAATTTTGATTATTAAAACAAAATCTTCTTATAAAAATTGAGAAACGTCAAATTTCTCGTGTCGTACGGATGTTTTCTATTTCGGGGCTAGACTATACGTCTTGTCGTAATACACGAGCCACGCGACAGACACTTTCACGATGAGTGGAAGCTCGCAATCCTGTGATAAAAGTAAAAAGGACCGGAGAGAGAGGCGCTCTCTCACAGAAAGGTGGAGAGGAATGCCCCGATGCGGACAGCGACCGGAGCGACCAGCCCGCGAGAAAGGATCTTCTCTTTATATATCTCTCTCTTTCTCTCTCCATCAAATCTCCCTCAGCTGATCCTCGGGCCGATTGTTGCGTCTCCTTGCATCGATCTGGACACCCTGTAGATCCGGGGGTTGGCTGCGGGCGAGAGCTCCGAGGGTTGCCATGACGACCACCATTGCCCCGCCACTGACAGAGGTGCTCAATCGAACCCTTTTGGCTACTTGGCCGCATATGTTTTCAGCCCTCTTGCAATCTCTCTTCCTCCAAGCGACCCTCGCGCCCACCGAGAACGGGGAGGGTGTCCTGATTCTTTGGAGAACACGTCGAAACCCCCGTCTCTCTATCTATTGTTGATCGTGAGTGACGCAAATTTTTTGACAGCTGATTCTCGAACATTCGGGCTTTACGATAGAATTAAAATTGAAATCTCAATTTGTCAAAATTAACCCTTTTAATTATTATAATACAATCAAGTTTTATTTTCATGATAATAAAATAAATCATAAAATAATCTCATGAAATTATTCATTCAAGGATTATATGACAAAATTGGATAAAATTATTTACCATTTAATATATTCAAGATAATCAAAATTTTATTAACAACTCAAGGTGTAGTCATTGATTTTAATATTTCAAAATTAAGATCTTTGTACATTTTAACTCTGCATTAATGCTTGAAATGAAAGAAACGTAAAAGAAATATTTCACTGATATTCTTCATTATTCAAAGATCTTTTCAACCTTCGATTCGCCTATAGGAATCAATTGATCGCCGCATATCGCGGCTTGTTAGCCGATAGCGTCGAAAAAGAGAGAGAGAGAGAAAGAGACGGAAAAATAGAGAGAAAAAGAGAAAGGGACGATTTGGCCACTAACGATTTTAACGCGTAACCACCATTCGAGTATGGAAATTCGAATTTTACCCCATCGTCGGCGTGCGCTACCGGCCAGACTGTAATTTCATTACAGCCCCCGTTATATAGTCGAGCGAACTTTATTTTCACCTCGTAAAAAAAAAAAATACGCGCCGAAGGAAAGTTCCCGCGCCCCCGACGAGTTTTTTCAGCGGCCGCACAACGACGTTGATTTCGTTCCGACCACGAAGGGAATCGTGGTCTACTGACATGGGTGGGTTATATTCTTATTGTGTTACTAGATTTCTCTTCTTTATCTTTATATTTAAATTTTATTATAATAAAGTTCGAAATTATCTACATTAAAAGCATTGGCATTCTAGAGCCATTAGAGGAAGATCGATGATTGATGATAAAAATGATTTATTTTGGAGATTAACGATCTTTTATTCCCGATCTTGATACAATATCCATTATAGTCCGATTACGCGCTTCCCTTATTTCGATTCCGAATAATATCGGGCACGATTGCCGCCGAACTCGAGAAATTAACGACGAGATACAACGGGATTACCTCGAATTTATTCCCGGCCCATTTCACGCCAGCCAGATAATCCCAGATCCAACACAAAACTCGAATCCGCATCAGTTGAATTAATAATGCCCCTTATAAGCAATTCGTCACGCTTAATACGATGTCAATATCAATCGCATCTTTGTTGATTCCTCGTGAAAAATTGCAAAAAAACATCCGTGAGACGATGACAACTTAAATTCTTAACATACACAAGACAATATTAAAGACTGATCAGTGATTTAGTTGACAATCTAAATTGATGAAAAATTATAATTGTGAGAAAATAATATTAAAAATAAATATAATTTATTAAAAAAAAAATAATAATAATAATAAATATTTTTTTGTATTCTGAAAGATTTTTTTGTATTTTTAAAGAAGTTTAATCAACTTGGGATTTTTATTTTGAGAACATATTTTGAAGCGCACATTATCTTTGATTGAAAAAATATTTTTTATTTTTTTAAAATGCTCGATGAAATTATAAACGTAAAAATGTGTAATTTATATTCTGCGGCTAAAGATGATGTAAAAACGTGGAATATTGAAAGTGGCGGACGTGGTGAATTAAGATTATTCCACGGAAATACAATGCAAGGAATGAAAAGATCTGCGATCGCATTCTTTCCGCGGTAACGTCCGGGAAAAAAAAAACGAATTCTCGTCTGCGTTATTGTTGCGCGGCGAGTTATAGCGAGTTGCGAATAAATGGACGAAATACAGTTCCAATATACGAGGGTCCTGGCTCTCATATCCTGGTCAGGCTTGAATGAAATTACTGAAAGGGACGTGTTAGAAAAAGTGTATATCTCATACCGGCAGGGGCCACTATCTCTCTCTTTTTCTCCCTTCGGATGTTTTATATTTTCTCATTCATTCTCGTTCCCCCATCCCTGCCTTCGTTTATATGTAAAGGGAAGACACACAAGGATCGCCGCGAAATATAACGCGCGTCTGCCGTATCACGCCACGTATCATCATCTGCGAGTCTGTCTCTTCACGTCGAAAAAATTAACGCGCTCGTTAGCGGCATTTATATCTAGTTACTCTTCGCATCTACGCGATTAAAATATTTTTGCAACGTACTTTTTCAATCTTCTGCATTTTTTATCGCATTTATGACATCCATAGATATATCGCGATATCCATAAATAAATACGTGAGATTGCAAGGGTAATAAAGGGTATCGATGAAATAAAATTTCATCTCAATTTTCTTCAGCTTATTCTCGTCTGTCTGTCGGATTAGCATACATCTGCCTTATAACTGACATCTCATACATTTATTATCATTCAATTATCGCACACGATATTTCCATTTTCACGTACGAGAAGATCACTTTCGAACAAGGGAAAAAGCCGAAGGAAACTAGGACACACTATGACGTTTGCGAAATCTCCTAGATTAATAATCTATCGGACAATATCGTTAGCGTTCTTGGCATTTCCAGAGACTAATCGACTCTCCCTTTTCCTCCACGGCGTATCGTTATCTTCGAAAAATCGCAATCTCTTTCCCGTCACCGCAACCCCTCCTGTCTGCGTAACTCTTTTCTCCCGTCAGACATTTTTTTTTTCTTTTTTCCCGTGCAGGTAGCTCTCGACTCTACGTCGATCCGTACAAAATTGCACTGCAAACGATTGGCTCTTTGCCCGCGACGGTGGATTGATTCGATCCAAGTCAAGGGGGAGGAAAACGTACAGAAGGAAAAAGGCGGAAAAAAAAGAGAGAAAGGGATAAAGGCAGCATGACTGATCGAGCAGGAGGGATTAAGAGAATTGGAGGGGACCGCGCGAGGGATTATCGGATGGGCTGGAATGCAAATTAATTTTTGAGCAGCTTTGGCCACCCCGAAAGGAGCTTAAAACTTTGCGGGCAATCGCCGTTGGCTCGATTTCCGGATGTTGTCGGCCTTCGCAACGAAATTCCGCGATTTGAACATCGCTCGCAATTATCACGCGATAGCGAGCTATTTACGACTGCATCGCAGTCGAAAAATGTGACAGATTTGGCAGGTACGTGTTTCTCTCGAATTTTAGAGAAAAAATTAATTTTCGCACGTCGGCGATATGACTGACACTCTCAAAGCAGAATGCTGCCGGGACAGAATGTCCCATGAATTTACATATCTTTTTCGCTAGTCCTCTCTTTCGTGAATTCAATTAAACGCGCGGAAGAAGAAAACGTAATGAAAGCGTTTGCGAAGATGCGGAGAGATTCCCGAGAAATTCCAGGGTCTCATTAATTAAATCTAAATATTATAAACAAGATTTTCATTTCAAAGAGCCGCGAGCAACCGCAAGATATTCAGAGTTTCCCTTCAGGATTTAATTTCAATTAAAAATTATATACAATATATTCCAAAATTCGTTTCTACGTTCGAGTATAATTTTAGAAATTTAAGATATATTTAAAATATGATGAAGTTAAATCAAAGTTTTGCTTTACATTTTCCTTTCCTTATTCTTGCGTGTGTGTTAAATTTTCCTCTAAATATATCTGAGCTTGGACATCTCAAATTAGCGCACTTTACGATATCTGACAATAATCCGATAAAGTCTTTCGTTTTCTGTAGTTAGACAACCCGCGTTACATGAAGTTTCTACCATGCAAAGTTAAATAGGACGCATCGATCACGGCTTCTATAAATAATTCCAGAAACGAGATAATGCCAATAGTGTAGCGGCGAACTAAGTGTAAATTAATCTTCGCTCAACAAAACCTTGAAGAATGCGCGTTCGACGTTCGATCGCAAGGGGACCAACATAAATTGAGTTAAACATCGCCGACGATAGACCCGAGCACCGCAATCGCTCGTACGAGCGCACATTTCCTTTTATCATTGTTTCATTACATCGTAACATCGTCGTTTCTCTTGCGCCTTCAATTGCTCGAAAGAAAAGTTGTAATGGAAGTTCTCCATTGATCAAAGTTTTACTTTCCTTGCGAGAGAGACGATTTGCCTTAAACGCGTTTCGCGATTCGAATTTAATGACGCGTGAGAACGCAATAGCGTCAGGTTCATCATCGTGATCGCGAACAACGACAAAGCGCAATGTGTAACAGAAGCGTTTTATTATCTTAATGAATATTAACATTATATTAAATTTAAGCGATTTAAAAGATTTTAGAATATATATATATATATTTTTTTTTTCATCTATCACGCAATTTATTAAAAGCGCCATAGTACTTTTAGCCAAATCTCTAGAAATGTCATATATTGTCAAATGCACTCTCGTGTTTCTATCGTCAAGCCACAGGATAATACAGGGTGTCCCAGTTTCCAACTACTGATGTATAGTCACTTTTTTTCTTCCTGAGAATATTTAGAGCTTTAAGAAGATCATGTTTGTCTAACAAGTTGATGGAGATTTATCGATCGTACTTCGATTTATTTATCTTTTGTGTGGAAATTTCTATTTTAATTTCTTCAAGTTTATTAATGCATGTTTCAATTCTTCATTTTTTAATTAGAAAAAATAATATATTGCTTTTCTATATCTGAATATTAAAGTTATCCTTGCAAGGACTTATAGTATAGTTTTATATATATATATATATATATAGAGAGAGAGAGAGAGAGAGAGAAACATTTATACAAACGAAGAAGTATTATAAATAAACTAAACCCATTTTACGATTTTTTAAATTCAACACCAAACTTGCTTTAAGTTCTATGAAATTACTTCTGGTAGAATTTTTAGCATTGATTATGAATCTGGCCGTAAAAATGGCGTCAAGTTTTTGAGAAAATCTCAGTCAAAATTGCTTGAATAGGTATTTTCGATATTTTTGCGTGAGTTATATCTTTCGATGGGGACATTGCTCTAAAAAGCAATGACAGTTCAAAATGAAGCTCGAGACTTATATTTTATGTTAAAAAGAGTGCTAAAAGTCCTAGGTAGGAAAGGTCTTCTGGATGGTCAAAACATAAGAAACATTTATCGCAGTGTCCCCCAGTCATACGTTTCTCTAATTTCGTATAAAATTTTTTTAAGAATCATTCTGATCATGAAAGTCGGTATGTATACCTTTGCATGGTCGCTAATCACGAAATTTTAAAATTAAAAATGATTCCAAGATTGACGGATCAAATTTTTAAAGAATCGTTCGAATCATAGAAATGGGTATGTGTAGGTTTTTGTAATCGTTATAATTTAAGAACAAAAAATTAGAATAATTTTTGACCCTAGTTAAACACACGCAAAAGTATTGGAAATACATATTTTAGCAATATTGATTCAAGTTTTCTCACAAAATTTACATGATACGCCATTTTTACGGCCAGATTCGTAATCAGCGTTAAAAAATCTAACCAGAAATGACTTGATAGAACTTAAAGCAAAAAAAAAAAGGTATCATTTTGTCGACCAGTATAATCGATCGTTCGCATCGATGCATGTATTTTCCGTATTGATACAATTTGCATCGTCACAAATTTTGCGAACGCCAACGAGATATATTTCACCAACGGATGATAAATGCCAGGAGGGGAGGGGTTGCCTCGAAAATGGCGAGAGGGGATGAGGTTGCAAGGAAGAATTCGCACCCTTCTTTCGCTTTAACGAAGCGCCATTTATGGAAGGCGCGATGAAAAGTTTCTTTCTTCCTCCCAGGCCGGTTGCTCGCTATTTTTTTTTTTTTTTTTATGCTTCACGATCGTGTTCGTCGGTGTTTTAGGACGTTTTTGGAATCCCCGCGAGTCTGGTTATTCTATTATTCGACGACAATAATTCCTCTCCCTCCTGCGCTCTTCCTTTTCCGCGCAATATCCTTCGTATATCTACCCTGTGTCGCAATCATGGTATGCGGTGTAAGGGGAAGGATAATATGAATTTTTCAAGGCATTGTCGGCGCGCATATCACTTTGCATTGCATTTGGTTCGTTTTAGTTTCTGAATAATACCTCGGCATTGCTCTGTCGTTACTTTTTACTGTCTTCTTTTAGACGTTTTATATGCTAGATACGGAAAGATTTTACATCCTTGTGACATATCTACATCAATTTTTTTCAAGATATATTATTTCTATTAAAAATTAAACGTAATTGTGCGCATTGAAATATTTAGAAAGAGATTATATAATTATAATCTTTATTTAACTTTAGCTTAACGCCAAGAAGTGGACTTGGTTTACACAATACCTATAGCTCACATACCTTTCTCATTTTCTCACACATACCCTTATAACTACCTTATATTCCTATTTTTTCTTATAACCTTCTCCTTTTCCTTCCAAATTTTCCTTAATAACCTTCCTTTCGCATCATTTAACACATCGTTCCACAATTTTTCCTCTACTTCATTCTCTTCCTTACCTATTTCTATAAACCAACTTTTAGTTACATCACAATCATTAAAATAATGACTTATACAATCTTCGCCTATACCGCAAAATACACAGGCATACGCTTTCTCCTCTAACCAATATTTATTTCTATCCTCCATGTTTCCGCACCTTAACCTTAATAAAGCCCTTACGCTGTCGCCTAAATTTCCTATATCCACATTTCCTTCCCTCAAATACATTGGCCCTTCCAACCTTATTTCCAAATCCTTGTATTTCTTATTATATCTAGCTTCCCTAATTTTATTATCCTCTAATTGTCTCTGCACTTCCCTGTCCCTATTTGTCAACTCCTCTTTAATATCAATTCCTTCCTCTCTTAAAATTTCTAATGCTTCGATACCCCACCCATTTCTATTATAATATTTTTCTCTCTCCCTACTATACATATTCCCCCCTCTATTTACTTCTTTTTCCATCCAACACTTTTTTACCCATCTACTTTCTTCCATACCTCTTATCTTTTCCTCATATCTTCAAGACCTTATACCCCACTCTATCCTTAATTTGTTTAAACCTAATTCTCTCGACATTAAATACCTTGGCGTACAGAATTCTAACCTGAATAACCATCTTACGTAATCTAACATCACTCTTTCTAATTCCTTCTTTTCTTCCCAGTCCCATATTTTCACTCCGTAAGACATTACACTCTGCACCAGATACCTAAATAACCCCCATCTTCTTGTAAAATCATCTCTACAAATCCTTTCCCCCAAATCCCATGTTTTATTGGCTGCCAATCTTTCTTTGTTATATAAATCCTTTATATGTTTTTTATAATTTCCATTACTATTAAGTACAAAACCTAAATACTTGAAAATCTTTACCTCTTTTATATCTTTCCCTTCCCATTTCCATGACTCTTTCTTTTCCCTATTTCCTCTGTTAAAAACCATCACCTTTGTTTTTTCGGTACATAATATCATTTTCCTTTTCTTTAAAAATCTCTTTACTGTCTGCAACATATCTATCAGTGCCTCTTTATTCTTTGCTATAAAAACCATATCATCCGCATACTCTAAGGACAATAGCCTATTTCTATCTACTCTTATACCCCCAATATTACATCTTTCTAACTCCTTTCCTATCTCCGCTACATACAAGTTGAACAGCAGAGGACTCATCATACAACCTTGCCTTACTCCCTTCGTTGTAAAAAACTTCTCAGTGATTTCTTCTTTTACCCTTACTGCTACCTCCGTTTCTTCATATATCCTTTCCATCTTCCAGACGAGGTCCTCTGCGACTCCTTTCTCCCTTAATCCTTTCCACAGTTGTTCTAAGAAAGAGATTATATATATTTTAATATATTTTTTAGAATGGGTTTATTAATGCTAAAATATCTTTAGCTGTAAAAAGAATCATAGATTCCAATTTTAAATATTTAATCGCACACATACAAAATATACACGCGTGTAAAATAAAATTTATATTGTTACACGTTCTTAAATTTTATTTATAACAGCACTCGCGTGTTTTTGTATTGTAACTTTAAAAATCGATAAAAAGAATTACGTGAATACACACACACACACACACACACACACAAGTCACGCTTGAGAATTTAAATTATCTTGGCTTGGCAATTTGGAGGCGCTTAAACTTGAGCTTGCTCATACACACTTTATCCACTATAATCCTTGTTACTTAGAGTTGTGCAAGCTATATTTGCCACGAAACTATTCCATTTCGAGTTTTACGTCAGTTTGACGTGAGAATGCTACGTTATCTCGAATCGCGAGGATGGGACGAGATCACGTAAAATATCTCGCGTTAAATATAGATAAAAGATTTGATTCTCATAGCTCTATTCTCGTTTACCAAAGTTGTCGGGTTTTCCGACATGTAAAATTCACGCACGTCGATACAAACTTGGAAGATGTGATCGCGTTTCAACCTTGTTCTGCAAACCCAGAGAGATCGTAAAACGAAGGAAAATGCATATCTCGAGGGTATGTTCTCTCTCTCTCTCTCTCTCTCTCTTTCTCTTGTACATCGTTCCACCGGGCTTTCATCCACGCATATCGCGAAAGTCTACCGGGTGGCGTCGATCGAATTTCCCGACCTCGTGAGAAATTCAACACGCGCCTCTCGTGCGTTTCGCGTGCAAGTTATTCGCGAACGAGGGGATGTGGAAAAGTTATTCGTCGTGGGTGAGGACGATACGGCGACATGAAGTGAGAAAAAGTTGAAATTGGTGGATCTTATATACGAAACTACGTGAGACTATTTTGATCCGTCGTCGATGCGAGTTGAAAATGTCTTTTTAAAGCTCAACGTCAAGTTTAGAAGGGGGCGGGGGAGACAGTTTCTTCGAAACTTGTATTCGCGATTGTGCTTCCGTTCAACGCACAGCGCCCCGCTTTTATAACTTGACACTATTATTTTTATCGTTAAGCTATTTTTTTCGAGCTTCCTGATTATTTTAATAACATTGTTATATCTAGTCGCGCGATGAATAACGAGAGATAAAATCTTAAAATAGAAGATTATTTATTATCTCTTAAATAATTACGTGCGAAAACTCTTCAATAAAATTATCCGAGATATAGTAAGTTCTCCATTTTACGCACGATTGCTTGAAAAAAAATCAACGTAAAGTTTGTGCACGAATATACTCAAAAATTTCTTATTATTTCGCGATAATACGTATGCTGCGGACACAGAAATGGACAGATGTGCAGCTAAATGTAGGAAAATGCGAACTAAAATAATCGTCGAAAATATATATCGAAAACAATTCCATATGTTACGTAAACCGCGAAAAAGATTCGCGGCTGATTTGGCGCGAAAGAGAGGGGGGGGAGAGAGAGAGAGAGAGAGAGAGAGAGAGGCCGTTGTCACCGGAAAATCCCTCCGATATACGACGCGGTCGGGGATGACAATTTTTGTTGGAGGCAAATTTTACGAGAGCGCGCGCGTTGCTATCGGAAAAATCGTCGGCAAAAATTTCGTCACGGCGGTGAAAGCGCGAATATTATTCCGTCATCGACGCGCGATGCGGAAGTGCTCCTTGTTTTCGAATTACATCGCGCTGTGGAACAGGTACACCGAGAAAAAGAAATCGTTAACTTGACTAAATTCCTTCAACTAATTACTATTTCTTTAATGGAAATATTTTAATATTTTAAGTCAAATACGACATATATATATATTAGATAATTAAATCTAACATGAGGTATACTTGATTTAAAATACTTAAATACTTCAATTGAAGAAATACAAGGAAATAGTAATTAGTTGGATGAATTTGGTCAAATTGACAACTTTTTTTTCTCAGTGTACGACGACGTCGTTGCTCGACTACCGCGGCGGATGCTCTGGGTGGTAGGAGGAGGAGGGGGGGGAGGGGAGGGGGATGTATCCGCAACGACGGAATAATAAAAGCGCGGAATCCCGGATGATGAGAATGTAAATTTCGATTACCGAGAACCTTCGGGATTCGTCTCGGCTCGCCGGGACTCGGCTTTCGATCGAGGACGCGTTTTATATTCCACTCTGTCTCTCGTTCGCGATAAATTGAGCGATAAAAAATAGACCTCACAATCGAGAGCGGATACCGCGAGAGTCTCCTTCTCCTCCTCCTCCTCCTCCTCCTCCTCCTCCGCCCCCACCTCTTCCACCTCCACCACCATCACCACCACCTCCTCCTCCTCTTCCACCTCCTCCTTCGAAGCTTATTTCAGGATTACCGCGGGGATTACTGTTGTTTAAATTAAAATTTATGTCTATCGCGCGTATAGCACAATACATAATATATATATAAGCGTGTGGATAAAATACCTTGATTGTATCTCTTAACGTGAAGCTAATAAAAATTGAGTTATACATTGAAAAATTGCTTTGATGAATTAATCGCGAATGTGAGATGTGGAGGATATGAAATCTGAATATACAGATATATACCCGTATTCATAGTCCTTCCTTATTTTAAGGACGGAGGAAGCCTCCATGAAGGATTCCTTGAATCTGCAAGGCCACCTTGCTTCATAGATGGACCTCGAGTCTCCCTTTCAGAAGGAAGGAATATTTTAGGGATTTTTAGTGACCGACTGGAGGCAGCACCGTTTTATGCTGCCTGCAACTAATTTCATATAATACATATGAAAACTTTTTCGTATCTTCGAAAAATTCCACGGGATTTTCCCAATCGCGAATGTATCTTTTCGGAATCCGCCACAGAATCCGATTCTCTGGATTTTCGTCTTCAAATCCATCGTCAGAATCATTTAAAAATTCATTGTCCATTATCCCTTTTTCCTTTATACACTTTCAATTTGAGAGCGCGACAACAAATAACCACAAATGTAACGAAACTAACTTTTGGAGGTTATATTTGGTTATATTCTGCGTATCGTCTGCTAAAAAGGTCGCATCACTCCTCAAGGAAGCTCGTGACCTTCCTTGAGATAAGGGAGCTAATAAGATTCCTTGTTCGGTCAAGGAAAGTTTATGAAACGTGGAACGAGGAACAAGGAATCCTTATTCCTCAAGGACGGACTATGAATACGGGTAATAGGCAATTTATTTTTATATTTATGGAAATATTCAGAAGAAAAATATCGCTTTAACAATACACGAAATTCTTATCCAGTTGTTCTTTATACGAGCGTTATATTTGTTGATCCGTTGCAACAATATTTAATAATTGGTATTAAATCGTTAGATATATATCAATCGTGTAACAGATATTTAATTATTTCATCGCTAATATATTAAAGCATATCTCGTATATATCTCCCCATACTTTAATCCTATTAACTATAGATCCAACGGGCTTTAGGTTGTCGCGTTACAGGCCACACTCACGCACGCACGCACATTTCTTTCTCTGCCATTTTTCATCGCACCCAACTGGGGAAGCGTCAGACGAATTCCGACCGAGGATCGAATCTAGGTCGATCCCTCCTTCCCTATAATCGTATCCATCTGACACTTTTATCGTAATAAAAATTCCTTTAAACCAAATTCCGAAACCAGAGTTTTCTTTGACTTTTCGTGGCTGGTTGCAGATTAATTATTTTGATTTTATAAGACTGATATCCTACGACAATTATTCAAAATGATAGTATAATATGTAACGTTGTTTATACTTCTTTTTTTTTATTTGTCTTTAATTGCCTTAAAAAGGTGAAAAAGGCTCTTATAAATAGAGGGAGTTGTGGAAATATTTTTCAAATTTTTTGAGGGCGGAAACGTGTCAAGGTGCCATGTTCTTTCGTGTTAAAAGAGAGCAACGTGTCTTGCACAAAACGTGAAAAGTTTGCGAGAAAGAAATAAGTATCATCCCCGAGGAAAGTCGAGGAGTGATGCTCGTCGGGGATCTCGTAGTTCGCGCTTTGTCCTGTACAATGAACGAACGATCATCGTAATACCCGCTGAAAAAGGCGCTGCTCCTCCCTTCCCGCTCGCGGCAATGCAGTTAACTATTGTGTCTCGCCCTAACTAATTCTCTCATCCCCATCTCAGTCTCGTCTGTTCTTAGCGTTGTTAACTCGTCGCTCGCGAATCCGAGAGATAACTCAGTTTGTAAAACTTTGGCCGAAACTTGAGACAGGCTTTTCGGACCCGCTCGTTCTCCCTATTGCCAAATTCACTTCGGGTTTGCCTCCTCGGACTTGAATGCTTTTTAACGAGCATCATTAGTAACTTTGTGACCGAAGGACTCGCAGTTGAAATTAATCCGAAGAACTGCTCGTCTTTGAACCTTGCCGGTTTCTGGGCACTCAATGATTCTGCTTCACTAACGAAGAGAACCTGCAAAGTTTCTCAACGGGGGATGCTTTAAAATACTTTCCCTAGTTAATATTATTTCTACTTAACAAGTTTGTACTTACTGCAGTTAGCCTTGCATAAGGAAGAAATCATATCACGAAACTTTAAAAGATGTAACGTCAACACGTTACGTCCAAGTCATCTCGCAATTTTTCTTTACACAGGGTGTCTACTTTTTTGGAAAAACATGGAAAATCTGGAATTCTCAAGGAATCTTTTTGTACCTGAAAAATTTTATTGGGACTTAAGAAACATAGAAAAAAATTTTTTTTCCATAATTTTCCTCTTATACTGTAAGCAATAAGCAAGTCGTGAATTATGTGTTTAAAATATATTATAAATATATATTTATGTCTGTTTATATATTCAATATCTTAACGAAATATTGAATATGCCGTACATCTTCTTTATTTTAATTTTTAATAATAAAAAAATGGATACAAATTTTAAATATTTTTATCTTAAGAAAAGCTATTCAGTTTTCTTCAATACATTTGTAAATCTGGCACTTGAAACTTAAATGGCTTCGTGTTTTTCCTTCGTACGAATGAAAAATATTAGAAAACGCGTATAATAAAAAAAATTTATTTTAGGAAATTTCATCAAAAAATCTTTAAAATATTTTCTTCATCTGGAATATTGAATAAAAATACCTGGAAAAAAAAAACAAGGAATTTTTAGGAAATTTTTTTACAAGATTTGAATAGAGACACCACACCCCGTTACATCTTATAAAATCTCTTCTTTAATACGCTATTTTCGCTCGTTATTATTCTCGACTTCAAGTTCTTCGGAAATGAAAAGGAAACACTAGCCAATGTTAAAAATCCACAGATGGGAACGATAGTTCGGATGTGTATTTTAAGACAGCGAGAAGAGCGAGAAGAGCTCTTGTCTCTCCAAGATAAACACACGCGTCACCCAATCGCGTTTAACGTATAGAAGTTAATAGCACCGTATTGCTCTCAACGCGCCGATATTTCGCCGGAAAAACAAATACGCGATGGCTAATTCATTTCGCTAATTACCATTCGGTCATTCGTTCCGAATTTATCGCGCCTCCCTCGTGTATTCTTTGTTTAATCGCGGACTTTATGACGGAATCTAAATTGGGGCCACTCCGCTCCGGGCTGACAAAAATTAAACGAGTCTTCTAATTAAAGCGTATTCGTCGTCGCGCGCGTGAGTCACGCTCTCTATCTTCGGAGCGTATTTTTCACAATGTCGCTTGCCGCAAGAGTCTGACGTGTCGTCATCGTCGGCGAATCATCCCCCGGGAACGAGGGGATCTCGTCGCGATGAGGTGTCAAAAAAAAAAATGAGGGCACTCAGTGTCTTAATCGCACGAGAATCCTCGTTGATGTAACGATTTATTTTTAGATTTTATATATAGTTCTCTTCCCCTGTTTTTTTTTCTTGAGATTAAACTTTTTAATAAATTAATTTAAGAAAATATGTTTTGAGAGAACAATATTTAGTAAGACAAAAATTATTATTATTATTATTTTTTTTTTTATGACCACGAAATATGCTCGCATAAGATTTTTATATAACATATTTTATTTTAATTAAAAATATGCTTAAGTTATAATAAATAGTATAGGTGATTGAATAAAGATATTAAAAATATTAATTAAATAATTTATTAAATAAATAATTATAATTATTATAAATAAATAATTATATATGATATTTTGCATGAAAATATATAAAGAAATATATCTGATTGAATAAAGATATAAACTATTAATAAAAAAATTTATTATAATTATTATAAATAAATAATTATACATGACATTTTGCATAAAAATAGCTTTTATAAAGTTTAATTTTGTTATATATTTTATGCATTTGTTTCTATTTGACTTTAATCGAGTATCAGTTGGCACTCGTAATCATCCGTTATGTCATAAAATAGCATCCGAGAATATTGGCCATTCCAAAAAGACCCTTCCCTTTATAAGGAATGTCTGGTGAATCGGTGGCATGGCTCCCTTGGGATAAGGGGTGGTTTCTCGCGTATAACTAGAACGGAAGAATGTGTTTCTACCGAAAGGAACTTTAAATCACATCGCAAACGTACAGTCAGCACCATTACTTTTGGCTCCTTTCAACCCTTCCGGCATGTTTTCACAAAAGCTCCGGCGATATTTAAGGATCCTCGGTTAAAAAAAAAAAAAGAAAGAAATTAATTATTTGTTATTATGAAGAGAAAAGGATTTTTCTCTTATATTAAGTTCTCTAAGAATAGAGATGAGAAAATGGCAATGTTGCAGTTCTTCGTAAGCCATTGCGTAGGTATATTTATGTAATTAAACAAGTAGTTTTACACGCACGCTGAGCGTGACGCATTTATTGTTGCAGAAAGAGACTACTTGACTACTTGCATGCTATTGCGTCCATGAATTGTGCAAGTATTGGGTTGAGTAAAAAGTCATTGTGTATTTTTTGTATGCTTTTCAAAATCATTTATTTATATAAAGAACAAAGATCAATCAATGATATATTTTCCGTTTTGTTCGATGGCCTTTTGCCATCTTTCGGTGAGTTTCATAATTGCCCGTTCGTAGAAGGACCTGTCTTTATTGGCGAAAAACTGAACAAGGTGCTGATTTACCGCCTCATCTGAATTTAACGTTATTCCACGCAAGGAGTTTTGAAGAGAGCGAAACAAGTGGAAGTCTGACGGCGCAAGGTCAGGCGAGTATGCTGGGTGGGGCAACACATCCCATCCAAGCTCCAATAATTTTTGACGGATCGCCAAAGATGTGTGTGGTCTCGCGTTATCGTGATGGAACACAACTCCTTTACGATTGACGAGCTCCGGACGTTTCTGGATGACAGATTCGTTCAAACTGTCAAATTGCCGACAGTACACATCCGAATTGATTGTTCGGTTCCTTGGTAGGAGCTCAAAAAACACCACACCCTTCCAATCCCACCACACTGAGAGCATAACCTTCCTCTGATGAAGTTCTGCTTTTGAAGTCGTTTGAGGCGAATCATCACGTCGGAACCAAGACCGTTTGCATTCCACATTGTTGTAAACAATCCACTTCTCATTACCAGTTATCATTCGTTTCAAAAAAGGATCGTTTTCTTCACGTTTCATGAGCACATCGCAGATGTTTATACGCGCCATCAAATGAACTTCTTTGAGTTCATGAGGAATCCAAATATCGATCTTGCTTACATATTCCAGCTTCTTTAGATGGACGTGAACACTTTTTTGACTGATCTTCAATGTTTCTGCAATCTCTCGTGTCGTGTAACGTGGGTTTGACTTGATCAATGCCTTTATTTTGTCGTTATCAACCTCGGTGGGCCTTCCTGATCGAGGAGCATCTTTGAGATCAAAATCACCAGCGCGGAATTTCTTGAACCAGTTTTGGCACTGACGTTCTTGTAAAGCATCGTCACCGTAAACTTTACGCAATTTTTCACAAGCTTGACGCGCGTTCTTCCCTTTACGGAAGTAAAACAGTAAAATATGGCGAAAATGCACAGTTTGGTCTTCCATCTTCAACTTGTTGTAAAATCTCCAAAACTCAACCAAATCGCTCAATTTTTTTTCAGAATGAAGCTTAAACCGTCAGCTGTTAAACGATATATGACAAACATATGTGTGAATGACTCTAGTACTGCCAAAACTGAACTAATGCCATCTGTTGCAAAAATACGCAACGACTTTTTACTCAACCCAATATATTGCATTGACAGTAGAGAAATGCGCAACAGAAAATTTTCTCTGAGTATTCTATTCAGTTTCATATGACTTTCCTTTTATTCGAAATTATACGTTTTTCGAGCTTCAAATTTACATACTTGAAGTTTGTAGAATTTTAATCAGTAAAATTCAACAAACTTAGTTTATTATTAGTGAACTTTGGCTTTTTGAAATCTTGGCAACTTTGCGTGTACTGTATTTAGCTCCTTTAGATTTGTAATTATTTGTACATTAGATGTGTTTGAAGCTTTGATAATATCACGTGTTTCATACGCGAAAAGCTCTTGACAGATCTTTGAAATTTTAATTTATCGTAACGTTTACATTTTTCGAATGTTAGATCTTTAAAACCAAAGAAATATGTATACAATATATTTAAAATTATTGATCTTTAACGTTGTTGATTTTATGTCTTCATATTTTTGATCTTAAAAGCTTTGCATATTCGACTTATATCTCCCAATCCAATGGCTAGAAAAATACTTTTACAACGGGAGAACGTTATCACTGCTCCCCACGGATCGGAGGAAAGGAGGGTGCCGGTCTCGCCGGTCCATGCAGAAAACGCGCATATCGAGGGATCGAGCTCTGAATCGCCGCATTGCAGTGTCAGTGAATTTAACCATTCCCTTCAACCAGTGGCTTGGCACCTTTATTTCCGGCGACGTGGGGTCCCGTGGGATGTCCGGGACGGGGGAAATCCCAGTGGCGCTACCACCGCCATAATTTCCGTCCGCTTTTAATCCGTCGCACGTGCGTTCCCGCAGGAAAAATCGGCCGACTTTTCGGGAAAATTTCACAGCAGTAATGTTTAATGTTCCCGGAATGTTCAAGGAATTAGTTTTAAAAATTTGAAATATATTGGATTTCACGATACGTTTAGCAAGATAGAATTTTCCGATTTCACTGAGTCTCATTCGTGTTGGATTGGATTACAGATGCCATAGTGGAATATTGATTCGCGCGTCAGCACGCGGAGAAGTTAAATTTTCATATCCTCTCGCACGGACTCGTTAAATAGGATCGCGTGCGCGATTATGTAATACGCGCAAAATCGTTGATATGCGATCAAGATCCGAGGAGGAATCTCGAATTATACGTCGCGTGTGATACCGCCTATAAGAGAGATCGTACACCAAGTCGTACACGTGTACGTGTGTGCCCGATAAGATTGACATTTGCATATACGCGATTAGCGTACAAGCTGTAGATCATCCGGCGCTTAAGTTGTTTCCTCTTTATTACGGAAGCAATTTAAATGAAAAATCGCTTCACGCTAGTACACGCAGGAACGAATACGGAAATGTATATATGCATAGAATGAAATTTTATTCAAACGAAAACAAGTAAAATTGAGAGAGATAAATAAAATCTCGTATAATTAAGCAATTACGATTTATCGAAAGAGAAATTGATAAATAATTGTCGCGTAATAAATATTACATTCGTCATGTATATTTTTACATTTTCTTCGATTTTACTATTCTATTTTTATTCTTCTAAATTTCTTACATACTCTTGCTCGTGTCTTCTAATTTCGTTAGAATCTTAATATCCTTTTTGATATTATTTTAATCAAAGAACGATAGAGATTCCAAATTCGCTTCGACAATCTGTCATTAAAGTTGAGCACTATCGGGACACCCTGTACGTATCTCATGCATATTAATCAACGCGACGAGACGCTGATTCGCTTAACAAAGGCGAGTCTCGAGCCGAAGAGAACGATCGTTCGAAAGTTACAAATCAGTCGATACGAATTTTACGACGACATCCTTGTACGTTAATTATAAGCATCCACTAATTATACGCACATGACTGGCGTCACGTGTCGCGAATTAATTGTGCTCGGGCATGTGCGCAATGTTGCTTGTCCTTTACACGCTTCTAAGAGCCATTAAGTTAAACGTCGCAAATTTTCGTCGGATCTCCTTCTCGGATCGGTGCGCGTAATAATTAACGCGCCATTGTATCGTCCATTACGGATACTCGGCTAGGCGCCGAGACTCCCCAAGGGGTCTGTTAGATTTAAAAAAGGAGGGGCAAAAAAAAAATAAAAAATCTTCCGCGGATAGCAGAAATGAAAATTATGTTACGTACAAAAGTTAAGTGATATAAAAATTTAATTCAGGGTGTCTATTCCCTGGAAGAGCATGAATAACCTGGAATTCTCAGGTAATTTTTTTCTGCCCGAAGAAATTAGGGAAATATTTTAAGACTCAGGGATTAAAAAAAAAAAAAAAAAAATCTCTTTGATCATTTTGCTCTTACACTGGGGTAGGCACAATCTGCCAATAAGCCAAGTTATGAATTATGTGTTTAAAATATATTATATAATGTCTTAACAAAATATTGAATGCGCAGTGCTTTTGCTTTATTTTAATTTTCAGTAATAAAGAATGAAAACGTTATACAAGTAAAAAATTTTTATCTTAACGAAAGCTATTCCTTTTTTTTTTCACACATTTATAAATCTAGTACTTGAAACTTTGCGTTGTTTTTTTTTTCGCATGAGCGAAAAATATTAGAAAACGTGTAATACAATTATAAAAATTTATTTTACGAAATCGCATGAAAAAAATCTTTAAAATATTCTCTTTACTTGGATATCCAAAAATATCTGAAAGATGAGGGAATTTTCAAGAAACTTTTTACAAGATTTGATCCTGTAAATTACATAAATAATAGATATGATGCGTTTCGGAAAAAAAATACAAAAATTGCATAATTAATTCGCGTTTAATTTTATCTATATACCATATGTATAAAGTTTAATTTCTAATATACATAATGTATGCGAAATTATATAATATTATTTCAGAAATATTGTCAGACATTTACGTTTCGTGATATGGAAGAATAACTATATTTCGTACTCTGAAATTCCGTCCGAGTATACGAGAATGCTATCCGTACACGCATTAGGGTAATTTCCATTTTGTTCGGGGGAGGGGGGGGGGAGAAGAGAAATGCTAGCGACTATTCCCTGCAACGGGGGCACGATGATTAATGGCCGATATGTTACGTGGAAACTTTCCTTAATATTCCGTGCATTCCCGACGTTTCGATTTACGCAACGAGAACGGCAGCGCTGCTCATTTCTACGCCCTTAACAGTCATCTCTAAATTATTTCTCCCTATGTAGTGCTTCGAGATATTAAATATATATTCTCGATAAACTCTCTTCATCAAGCTTCTCTCAAATCGATTTGTATCTTAAATAACAATTCCAAATATACAAAAAATACTTATTTTAGTTTTTTTTTTTTTGTATTTTGTAATCTGTAATCTTTGTGAGATTTTAATTTGAAATTTGACTGCAACAACAAATATTACGTATGTCAAATTTGAAAATTTCAATTTTCATATATTTATGTACATGTTGAAAATGGACGAAAAAATAATCTGAAATGTAATACATTTATTACTAAAACATTTAAAAATAATAAATAATAAATGAAAAGTTCGTGCACCAATATCCTTGCCTTGGCTCTTATTTGCCGATTTTCCCACTTAATTGTAATTTTTGTATTTTGAATAGATACATGTGTGCTGCTATAAATCAGACGAGCCAATCATATTTGTACGGTAACCCAACAATTCGACGAGTTTCCGGTCTTTCGGAGTTGCCGAAAATAGGAAAATATTCCACGAGCGGGAGGAGGGGGGGGGGGGCGATAAGCCTCACTTTAATCAAGCCAAAAGTTACCCCCGATATCATCGTTATTACACGCCGCCTCGACCACGATAAATTACAGGGGTTGATGCGGTGCACCCACTTGAACCTTCTCTCCTCCCCCTCCTAGTCGCGGGACGCGCCTGTTTGCGATCAGCGTAACTCTAACGAGACTAACGAGCTCTTGTCTCTGACCATTCATCGATACGGCGATACGCCCGTGCGTCCGGACCAAAGGAACCCTCGTTAACCCTGAAAACTCTCCACTCTGGACTCGACGACTTCGCTGGAGCGCACCGACGTGTCGTATATTAGTTTAATCCTTCCCCCATCGTCCGAGCAATTTCGCCTTTGAAAGAAAATGCACTTATATGTAGATATGTGGTCTTGGCAATCGATACTAGGGAACTGTTGGGTTGAATAAAAAATCATTGCGTATTTTTGCAACAGATGGCATTAGTTCAGTTTTTGCAGTACTAGAGTCATTCACACATATGTTTGTCATATATCGTTTAACAGCTGACGGTTTAAGCTTCATTCTAAAAAAAATTGAGCGATTTGATTGAGTTTTGGAGATTTTACAACAAGTTGAAGATGGAAGACCAAACTGTGCATTTTCGCCATATTTTACTGTTTTACTTCCGTAAAGGGAAGAACGCACGTCAAGCTTGTGAAAAATTGCGTAAAATTTACGGTGACGATGCTCTACAAGAACGTCAGTGCCAAAACTGGTTCAAGAAATTGCGCGCTAGTGATTTTGATTTCAAAGATGCTCTTCGGTCAGGAAGGCCCACCGAGGTTGATGACGACAAGATAAAGGCATTGATCAAGTCAAACCCACGTTACACGACACGAGAGATTGCAGAAACATTGAAGATCAGTCAAAAAAGTGTTCACGTCCACCTAAAGAAGCTGGGATACGTAAGCAAGCTCGATATTTGGATTCCTCATGAACTCAAAGAAGTTTATTTAACGGCGCGTATAAACATCTGCGATATGCTCATGAAACGTGAAGAAAACGATCCTTTTTTGAAACGAATAATAACTGGTGAACAGAAGTGGATTGTTTACAACAATGTGGAACGCAAACGGTCTTGGTTCCGACGTGATGATTCGCCTCAAACGACTTCAAAAGCAGAACTTCATCAGAGGAAGGTTATGCTCTCAGTGTGGTGGGATTGGAAGAGTGTGGTGTTTTTTGAGCTCCTACCAAGGAACCGAACAATCAATTCGGATGTGTACTGTCGGCAATTGGATAGTTTGAACGAATCTGTCATCCAGAAACGTCCGAAGCTCGTCAATCGTAAAGGAGTTGTGTTCCATCACGACAACGCGAGACGACACACATCTTTGACGACCCGTCAAAAATTATTGGAGCTTGGATGGGATGTGTTGCCCCATCCAGCATACTCGCCTGACCTTGTGCCGTCAGACTTCCACTTGTTTCGCTCTCTTCAAAACTCCTTGCGTGGAGTAACGTTAAATTCAGATGAGGCGGTAAATCAGCACCTTGTTCAGTTTTTAGCCAATAAAGACAGGTCCTTCTACGAACGGGGAATTATGAAGCTCACCGAAAGATAGCAAAAGGTCATCGAACAAAACGGAAAATATATCATTGATTGATCTTTGTTCTTTATATAAGTAAATGACTTTGAAAAACATACAAAAAATACGCAATGACTTTTTACTCAACCCAATATTACAATGTTAGTATAGAAAAGTGAAACAAATATACAGAGTGGGGCATTTATATCGAGACACTTAAATATCTAAAAAATAAAGCAAGATAGAAGGAAATGTTTCGGACAAAAGTTGTTCGGTTCTAAGGGGGTCATAAGATGGTGTCATTAGTTTGACGTTGGGTGGAGGCGCTTCGGGGATTTCGATGTCTCGTTTTACTTTCTTTACACCAATTGATGTCTCTCATTTTTTGAGCTTAAAATATTAAGGTAACGTTATTGCAAAATAAATCATTTTATGAGACATTTCATAGTTTATGTAAAATTATGTCGAAGTAAAGTAATAAAATAAAGTATAAAATATCTCGTAAACTATTAAACTTTTGGCCGTCATACCCCTATAACTTTTTATGCAGAATATTGCAAGGAATCGATTTATGTAAAAAAATTGGGGTGTTTCCATTTCAAAAAACAATATTGACATTGAAATCTCCGAAGCGCCTCCATCCAAGATCAAACTAATGGCACCATCTTATGACCCTCTTAGAACCGAACAACTTTTGTCCGAAACATCTCTTTCTATCTTGCTTTATTTTTTAGATATTTAGGTCTCAATATAAATTCCCCACCCTGTATATGTGAATAGTTACATGATTTATATTAAATAAAACTTAAACATGAAATTAATTATTATTAATTATGCATTTTTAATAAAATTTCATTTTACTATCAGGATCGTATTTATAATCGTAGAACATTTTTAAAAAATCGAAGATGTTATTAGGTTTTGATGGAACATTCGATGTCGAAAAAGAGGGAGAAAACTCAATTCAGTCCGTAATTATCGAATCGTGCAAAGTTCATGAATAACATGCAGGTAGGTCGGAAAAACGGGTCGCGTTATTCGCATAAAGTCGATACGACGGATGGAGGGGAAAGACGAGGACGGGGGGGTCCTGGACTAACGAGGACCCTTCTACGGATCTCGAGAATTGATTGTCCTCTTGGATATCCTTAAATTTCGTCGAAATATTATGGAAATAAAATCCCCGGATTCGACAATGACGACGAAGTTTACCGCGTTATAAACCGCGTTATAAATTAGCATACGCAATCGGATCATCTCGAATGGCACGAGGAAACGAATGCCTTAACGAGCATCGCGATGCCAGATGCGATTAAGAGATCCGACGAGCTGATTCTCGCGACGGTTTATAGCGAACGGAATACTCCACGTCGCTCGATAGCTGCCTCTTGTTAAGCTGTCCTGGATAGTAATCACTCTGAATCAAGGAACGCTTCTCGAATAGTATTACTAAGTATCTAGCTGGAAAAATTCGAGATTTTCCCGAGAAATCCGAGATATTTAACGTGATCTCCTTTCGCCTAATTGTTTCTTCTGGATGCGTGATTAAAATTGTCAAAATTAGAAAAAAAAAACATATTTCTTATGTTTATACTGTTTGAAAAATCAAATAAATAAATCCGGATTATAAAAATAATTAAAATGTAAAATAATATTAATTTTAATATTTCTAATGATTTTTTAATTTTATATTCACAAATCATAATAATTTTTTACGTCTTCGTAAAAAAAATTTGTTGTAATTAATATTTTCCTAATTTAGGACAAAAACATTTAATCGTGAATACTTCCTAAAATCAACTACAAGAAATTTAAAAAAAAAAAAAAAAAAAAAAAAATTACAGAAAGAGAGATATTTTTCTACAATTTTTTTCGTCAATAACTTTTAAACAAGTAAGTGGATCTAAATCAAGTTTCGCACAAATATTTATTAGAGTTTTCTTAATATATGTGAAAATTTTTATTTCGTTGGCAATCTTTTTTACTTGTCAAATTTGTCAATAAGTGCTACAATACGCGATTTTCTATAAGAATCAATACTAACGTCAAACCTAAATAATTTTCAAATCATTAAGAGAATTTTACTCGGGTTTTGCACAGATACTCAGAAAAAATAGCAGAATAGTCTACGAAATTCTCATGCTTTTGTCAATATTTTGACACACGACACATACATCCTTAAATTATTAGAATCAAATAAAAATTTATCTCTTTCTAATTAAAATCTGTTTATTTATTTTCCTTTATTCTGCCAACAAATTCATAGCGTGACGTTTGTGTAAATTTTCCTCAGAATCTAGAAAAATATTCGTTTCGCAGAATGCGTCCATCTTTCCAATTGTCTCTTCTCGCCGGATTTCAATGGCGAATTTTCCAAACGAAGCTCGACTTTTCCTTTCCCTGCGAAATCTATTTCTCCGATCGCGAACCGTCGAGAACCATCGGTTATTTCCCCGCGCGTGAAATTCGCCACGTTCGATTCGTGGACGTCCTTTAATTCTCCGTCTTCCGGTTTCCGCTCACGTAGAGTCGCCCATATCAGGTAGAGGGAAGAGGGAACGCAGGGCGATTCAATCTCGTCGACGCACGCGATTACGTCGGCGCAATCGACGAGATATTTATTTCACGGAAAGCTCTCCCCGCAGTCTGAAGATTGATTAGCGTGCTTAGATCGAGAAACTTGGCTTCGCGAATAAATATATCGTAAATCCCGACAAAGTTTGCACAGAGTCTGCGACAATTCGCATGTAGCGTGCGATATATCACGGATATGCGATATGAGATGACTTGTCATAGCGGGAGAGATCATATCTGTTCCGTGAGATGATGAGGATGAATAAAAAATGCGAAATAAAGTCGTTTCTGGGAGAAAATAGAAAATGAAATAATTTATCTCAAGAGTAGAAGAGATTGATATACTGGGTGGCCCATTTTAATCCATCCAGTCGAATATCTCAAAAACCAAGCCCGGAGGAGAAAAATGTTTCGGACAAAAGTTGTGTGGCTTCAAGGGGGCCATAAGATAATGGCAATGATTTGACCTTGGAAAATCATTTGAAGGTCATGTGAAGGTCAACTTTAAAATCTTAAATAGAAACCCCCATTTTTTATTTAGTATTCTTATAGCTGACATCGAGTGCTTTCCAAAACACTGTAATAAAGTATTTTTTCATTAAGTACTTTTTGAGTTATTTTATATTTTAATCTGACATATTTTGATATAAAAAATTAAATATCTCTAGTAAAATATTTAGTTTTTGATAATTTTACCGTAATACTTCTATGTACAGAATAATAAGACAAATTAATTAGTGCCAAAAAAAAAACAAATAATTGTTTAAAAAAATACATTGTAAATAATTTTCTTAAAAACAATTTTTTTTCTAAGGGGGTTCCCTTAGAACCGAACAACTTTTGTCTGAAATATTTCTTTCTATCTTGCTTTATTTTTTAGGTGTCTCAATATAAATGCCCCACCCTATGTGTATATATATATATATATATACTATATGTTATATACTACTGCAAATAAGATTAAAGGAATATTAGAATAGATCAAAAAAATGATAAAGCAAAAAGAGAGAAGTGAAAAAGAATAGGAAGAACGAGGATAAAAATAGATTAATCCGAACGCAACGTAAAATGTATTAAAATATTAATGATATTTATAAGTCCAAAAGAGACTATATAAAAGCAAGCAAATACATAAGCGGAAGAAACATAACGTATAAAATATATGTAACTTGTTTCAAGCCGAAAGGCGGAGGCAAAGAGGTTTGTAAGGACGGTGCGTAATTGCGTGTACTTAATGCCTCGCAAAATCTGTCACGCAGTTTAATTAACCTTACCAATATTGTATATAATGAGATAAGATTCGAAAAGCTCGCGGTCCAAAGAGGCATTTAATTTTTTTTTTTTTTTCTACGTTCTATCTTCTCCGAGAACTTTCGGGGCGACGACGAAAAGCCCTGATTAAAACTCAGCCGGCGCACATAATACACCGTTTTCAACGGTGCCTCTTGAAAGTTGACGACATCGCCGATCCGCTTATTTCCATAAGGAGATCACTCTACCTTCGAGTTTCCAAAATCATGCCCGAAACTACGGCCTTAGACCGCAATTATGTAAATTCGCGTGTTTGCTTGAAACGTCGAAGATATAAACATAAGCAGGCGGACTCGCTCAGCATAATTGAGAAATTTCTCTTAAAACCATGAAAATAGAATCCTTTTATTTTTGCACATATACATATAGGCTCTGTATAACACTTTTTAAGGATGTGTGTGTCGTATGTCAAAAAACATTGACAAGAGCATGAAAATTTCGTAGACTATTCTAATATCTCTTCCGAATATTTGTGCAAAACCTGAGCATAATTTTCTTAACAGTTTGGAAATTATTTAAGTTTAAAGTTTGTATTGATTCTCGTGGAAAATTGCGTATTGTAATACTTATTGACAAATTTGACAAAGAAAAAAACATTGTCAACGAAATAAAAATTTTCACATACATTATAAATATTTTTGCAAAACTTGATGCAAATCCATTAATTCGTTTAAAAGTTATTTACTAAAAATTGTAGAAAAATATCTGTTTCTTTCTCTCTTTCTGCAAATTACTCGATTTTTTTTTTTTTTTTTTTATTATTATTATTATTATTTCTTGCAGTTTATTTTAGGAGATATATCCACGATGAAAAGTTTTTGTCATAAATTAGGAAAAATATTAATTACAACTATCTTCTTTTATTTATAAAGATATTAAAAACCATATTATTTTCTGATACTTTAATTCTTTTTTTAATCCCGATTTATTTATTTGATTTTTCACATAGTATAAATATAAGAAATATGCTCTTTTTTTTTAATTTTAACAGTTTTTTGCCGCTATTGTACAGTCAAAACATCCTTATAATTCCGTTTGTAAAATTTAAATTCTAAAACAAGAGAGATTTTAATTTTTGCTAAATTACATTATTCAATTTTCCTCGACTTTTAAATTCTAATCGACATTAGAAAGGGGTTAAATCATCGCAGCTACCTCGAACACGTGGTGCATTAATTATCCAGTCTATTAAATTGCTCTGAAACCGATGGCCGGTCTCTAATTAAATTTAGCGCGCCGATTATCGCACTGGTGAATTTCGCTCACATAGATCTTCGAAATTTCTAGATCCAAAAATAAATTTCTAGATTTTATTCGAAGTGTTATACACAATGCATTTAAAAAGTTCGTGGGGGGGGGGGGAGGGACTGATTTTTTTCTGGACGTACTGACTGTGCTATATCTTGGCCTACATTGGGTTTAGTTACTATGATTCTTTTTGAGTTTTGCCATATTTCTTTCTCTATAATAATAGTCTTGCGACGCGTGATGATCTACGATAGAACCGGTGAACCGTTTGTCTGTATATAGTGATCAATAAATTGAATCGGAGCGATCACGTCACGTTTCGCGCATTGACATGTGGTCGACGTTTCCAGTGGAATTAGATTCATAAATAATTCGAAATAATTTAAATTATTCAATCTTCTCACAACCTTTTTTTCTTATGATGTACATATAAATTTTTCACATTCCAGAATATTTTTATCATTTTTATAAATATTTTTTCCTCTTCTGCTGCCTATAGCGTATTTCTGAATTGTTTTTTTTTTCCCTTGCTTCCTCATAGAGGAAGCTTTGTTTTCGTGACAAATTCTTTTCTATTCTTCTATGCCAATGTATTTAGAATCTTCCAAAACGTCGAAAAATCACATTTTTTTTTAAATGTCTATGTATGTGTGTATATATATTTGTATATATGTACGAAATATCTGTGCAACTTCAGCAAATTTTAAGATATCGGGCTAAATTTTTTTAAATGAATAGAGTATTATTAAAGGATAATTGGTATTGAATTTGATGAGGATCGGTGAAAGGATTCATATTTTATAAAATTTTGAATTTTTTTACGTGAATAGAGTATCATAAAATGATGGTTGGTATTGGATTCAATAAGAATTGGTGAAAGTATTCATCTTTTTTTTATGATTTGTAATTTTGAATTTTTTGAAAAAAAAATTTTGCTATTTCTGCAAATTTCGATATATCGGGCTAAATTTTTTAACACGATAAAGCGTCCTCTATGGAGAAATTCAGAATTTGAGAAAAACCCGTTTGCTCTGAGAAAGAGCTTTGCCAGCGAAATAAAATTATGAGGAAGCAATGTACGAGTTTCTAATTTGCACGGATCTTTTATTTCTTCATTTTTATCGTGATTATTCGAAGGCGTTTTTCTTACAGAAGCTCTGTTTCATCGTGAAATGGAGCGCTCGAATAGATCGCGCAAATAACGCGATCGCAATTGATCCTGCTGACAACATTCGTGAGAAAGGGTCCTCTATCCACTTGGGCATTTTCGACGAGGCGCCGCTCCGTTAATCGACACTCGTGTGCAACATGTTCGGGACGAAATTGCGCACGTGGATGGAGGCACACATCGTGCGATCGAAGAAGAAGAAGGACCGGAAGAAGGGTGACAAGGGATTCGACTCGAACTGCAACTCTCCCAGGAGCCACAGCGCCAACAGATCGCCCGCTTTGCATCAGGTGAATAGATCATCAATCAAATTCCTCAATTATTTTACGAAACAATCCTAAGATGTCTATAAATCGATGACGTTCTTTATAATTATTATCGTGAATTATATATTTTATATGTTTATTTAAGCTCCAAGGAGATGATTTTTTCATTGTTTTCTGTCGCGTTTTATACGTATATTTTATGATATGATAATTTATATTATATTTTTATTAGGTGTACAACTTTGCTTTCGCCGTTTTCCTATAGATGGCTTTAGCGGTAAGTAGTGGTCGAAATAAATAGATCATAGACGTCATGCAATAAACTTGGGCATCTGTCAACATAACCCCATAGAAACATTAGTCCATTTGTGTCCGCATCATAAAGTTATTCTCGATTGAAAATGTCAGTTTACGAGCCAAATTCTCGTCATTTGCGGGAGGTTTTAATTTTCTGCTTCAATATGAAGAAATCTGCGGCTGAGGCTCATCGAATGCTCTCAAATACTTATGGTGAAGCCGCTATTAGTGAAAGAACGTGTCGTGAGTGGTTTCAACGCTTCAAGAACGGTGATTTTCACGTCGAAGCGCGGCATAGCGGTGGAAGAGAGAAGGTTTTCGAAGATGCAGAATTGGAGGCATTACTTAATGAAGACTCGAGTCAAAGTCAAAAAGAATTGGCACGATCATTGGGAGTGACTCAACAAGCAATTTCAAAACGCCTAACCAGTTTTTTACAATAAAGCCTCGAATTTCGGGAAAAAAAAAACGGCGGAAGCAAAGTTGTACACCTAATAATATAATTTATATTATATTTATATTATATTTTAATATTCGACATAGACTTTAAATAGTCTATATTAAATTTTTTTTTTTTATATAGATTTTAAAATTTTTCTCATCGAAAATCACACCATTCCTTGAGAAAGATTCCTTGCAATTTATAAAACTCGTGATATAAATGAACGGTTCAATTTTGTGGCAAGAAATTTTCAGAGATTTTGAATTTTTATATATCAACATTTTGATAGATTTATACGCGACGCACATGTTTTACGTGAATCTAATAAATACTAATTGCTCCAGCCGCGATCGTTGCAAGACTTTCGAAGTATGTTTGAAAAGCGCACGTTCGCCGGATTCATCGTCATTATCGGCAAACTAGTTGGCGAAGTGCTTCCCCTTATTTTCCTACTGCTTGCCAGCGTTTGCTCGTTACGCTCGTCCGCGCTTTCCCCGCTAAAAGATCCTTACGTCGGCACTTTTCCCATGGTAGGGGCGGCCAGGGCACGTCGACGCTTATCGTTAAGGCGGATAGAAAAAGAATTTAGTATTCTTTACCCGGCACACCCTGGTGGCAGGCAAGGGTCACCCTCGTTCTCGCGTCATCCGTTGCAGTATCTTCGGGCTTTATGCAGTCTGCGGCTGGCTGCCTTATCGAGACTGCACGTTACGGAGGAAGCGTTGAAAATTTATGAATTCGCGTTACACATAAATTTTCTTCTTTTATTGTGCATCTTCCGTATTATTATTCTACGCGGAATTTCCCTACAAGTTATTATTAACACATTTGGTAATTTTTTGGTTTAAATTCGTAAGATATGATTATAAATATATATTTGATACGAAGAATAAAAATCTTTTCTAAATCTCCTTTTTAATAAAAATATTTTTTTTTTTTTTTTTTTATTATACCAAACATTCTTGATTCATAAATTATTTGAATCGATATTTTTATAAATTTTTTTATCTAAATAATTAATAATTTTATGGCAAGTCTCAATATTTATTATAATTTATTATATTATTTATTACTTATTTATTTATTTTATTATTTATTATTTAATTTTAATTTATTATTTATTATATTATTTATTATATAATTTATTATTTATTATATTATTTATTATAATTTATTATAATGAGGTAGTATATAGAATGATCAATATTATTATTAAAAAGTTTGCAAAATATACAGAAAAATAATTTTATAAAAGTGGTCTGCATTTTTCACGTATTTATTAGACTTATATATATATATATATATATATATATATATATATATATATACGAACTAAAAGATGTTTTTTTTTTTTTTTTTTTTTTTTTTTTTTTTTTTTTTTTTTTACTGAAAAATTCGACATGTCAGGAAAAAATGAAAATCGCGATTACGCATTTACAGAGAAATCTTAATCTTCTTCTCAGGTACATCCGATAGACTCACCGACGAAGAACGTGGACGGTATCCGGTTGCACGGGGGCGGCTACGGGGCGACCGTGACCACCTCGTCCGGCACTTCCGGCGGTACCGCCGGAAGCGTGAGCCTCTCCTCGCCGGAGAGCGCGTACTCGACCGGCTACTCGACCGACGGCACCTCGCCCGGCACCAGTTTCCCGCCCGAATACTACATCAACATCAGGACTGGCACTCACTACTTCCAGAGCAGCGATAACGGCGGTGCGAACACCGCCACTACCACCGCCACCACCACCACCATCACCAATAACAATAACAACAATAGCAAGATCAGGACGAAGAGGTCGCCGGGCGAGCCCGGGGATTTACTACCGGGTGTATCGGGAAATGGAAGAGTCGAAGACAGGGGACAGTCATCAGCTAGCACGACGAACATGACCAGGGATAATGGTCAGCCGGAAGTACGAACCAGCGCGCTACACAAAGTAAGCGCATAAATTACAGAGTTATATAATAGAGATCTGGAATTGATAATAGAATTATAATTGACATGTGTGATTGACATTTTGCAACCAGAAATATTAATTTAAAAATAATTGCAAATTTTTAATTCATATGTATATAAAATGTTAGAAAAGATTAATTACAATATAATATTTTTTTATAACTACGATTACAGTTACTCAATGATTTCTTCTATTGTCTTAGAATATATATTATTATAAAATCAGGATATCTACTCTTTGGAAAAACTTGAAGTTCTCAAGGATTTCGTTTTTACCTTGAAAAATCAGGGGATTCTCATGGAATTTTATTCGGACTGAGGGAATTTTTTCAAAAATTCACTCTTTGATCAATTTGTTCTTATATTGCAAATATCGACAATCTAGTCAATGATTGTGAATTATATATTTTAAATATATTATAAATATATATTCTTTTCTCTTTGATTATATATTCATTGTTATAGCAAGAAATACTGAATACAGAATACCGAGTACACATTTTTTTTATTATAATTCTTACAATTAATGATGGAAAAGGAAAATATTTTGCAAATAAAAAATGCTTATCTTACAAAAATCATTCAGTTTTTTTCAGTACATTTTCAAATTTAATATTTAAAAATTAAATGATTTATATTTTTCCTTTATATGAGTGAAAAGTATTAGAAAACACAAGAAAAAAAACTTGTTTTAAAAAGTTCCATCTAAAAATTCGCTAATTTTACCTGCAATTTTGAACAAATTATCTGAAAAATCAGCGAATTTTTTTACAAGCTTTGGATAGACACTGAAAACGTTTCGTTTACGCATCGAAGATGCTTAGTCTCTTGACAAGTCTTGTCTCAAATATGTCAATTTTAAGAGAGAGATTCGAAATATTCTTGAGAATTAAGAAAATTAGAAAAAAATCATTTTTTAATACACGATGATTTTTCTTGATAAAATTTCAATTCAGGTCTTTTTTTTACAAGCTTTAAATAGACACCCTGAAAACGTTTCGTTTACGCATCGAAGATGCTTAGTCTCTTGACAAGTCTTGTCTCAAATATGTCAATTTTAAGAGAGAGATTCGAAATATTCTTGAGAATTAAGAAAATTAGAAAAAAATCATTTTTTAATACACGATGATTTTTCTTGATAAAATTTCAATTCAGGTCTTTTTTTTACAATCTTTGAATAGACACCCTGAAAACGTTTCGTTTACGCATCGAAGATGCTTAGTGTCTCTTGACAAGTCTTGTCTCAAATATGTCAATTTTAAGAGAGAGATTCGAAATATTCTTGAGAATTAAGAAAATTAGAAAAAAATCATTTTTTAATACACGATGACTTTTCTTGATAAAATTTCAATTCAGGTCTTTTTTTTACAAGCTTTGAATAGACACCCTGAAAACGTTTCGTTTACGCATCGAAGATGCTTAGTGTCTCTTGACAAGTCTTGTCTCAAATATGTCAATTTTAAGAGAGAGATTCGAAATATTCTTGAGAATGAAGAAATTTAGAAAAAATTGATTACGTTACGATTTTTCTTGATAAAATTTCAATTGAGATGTTGGTTATGGAACGTTAAAGAAGCGTGCACTATCGCAAAGTTTCGAGATGCCTCGACATAACGTATTCACACAAGATGTGGCTCATCTGTCAAACGCTACGCGTTCCTTTCAACCTCTCTCAAATAGTTTATAGGCCGAAAGCAAATGCGCTTCTCGAGTTCGTCGCACGAGTTGGTCGTCGTTTCGCTTAAACACACCCCCGCGCGCGACGTGTCTCGAGGGTGCATTTGTTCGCTGACGGAGTCTTTGAAGCCGACGAGTTCAACGACATCCGGCCTCTTTCGTCAAGCAGGAAGTATACATTTTGGAGTAGCGTTTATCGCCGCGGCTTATGAATTCCTTTCGACAAATTTAACGCGAAACGCGAGTTTGTCTGTGAGGCAACAACAGAAGCGGCCGTTCCCTTCGTGGAACACGTGCTGCAATTTGTCAGAGAATGATATTTATTAACCGCATTGTTGTACTCCTCCAGAAGGATGCGGCGCGAACGGAGTGAGGAATTCTAGAAACGTTGCTCCAGCTCGTGCTTTTTTTCTCAAGATTCCTTCTCTCGAGTTACGCGACTCGACAGGGCGGATGTATTATTGTCGCGAAGAACGTGCGCCAGAATATCGGGAGTTAATGGTCGACGGGAGTGAAAAATGAATCTTCCCTCCTCTCCAGGCTGTGATCGATTGCGTGTTGCACACCGTGTCAGCGACCCTCGTTTCGGTACAATGGAGAGAGGAACGATCGAGTTTGCGATCTAGATTGACGGTAAAAGCGAGAATGCGCGAACAGAATGACAAATACAATATAAAGGCACGACTCTAAACAGAGAATGAATTTTCGAGCGAGGCGAACATTCTTTTTTCACAACGTGACAGGAGACTCATCAAGTAAAGATTAATTCGTATAACGTATATTTTAGCAGAGAAAATTCTATTAAACTCGAAATTCTATTATTAGACTCTTTTAATTCGAAATGCAATCTAAATTGAACGGTACAGATGGTTTTTCTCGTCTTAACAATAGTGCTCTCGATTCCCGCAATGTTTCTATTAAAATCAATTACTATTTTCATTTCATTATCTGTAACGATTCCCATGAAACATGCACCATCTAATTAAATGATAATTAGGGTTGCACGAGATATCAAGACTAGTCTCGACATTATCTTGTCTCGTCTCGAAATTCAAGACAAGATTTTTAATTAGTTATCAAGATAACATCAAGACTAACATTGTCAAGATTATTGATTTTAAAAAAAGCTAAAATACATATATTTGTGTAAATAAAATGAAAAAAAAAACGCTATATTATACAAACTTAAAAAAATTTTATTTAATAAATAAAGATATTTATATTAACAAAAATTTAGAAATAATTGATACAATAAACAATATAAAATTTTCCACGGTTATTTAGTTTGTTAAAATTATTATAATAGTGTTTTGGGAAATTATTATATATTATAAAGATTATATATGTTAAATATTATTTTAAATAATTATTCAGTATTAGATAAAAATCGTTAATAAAATCGAGATAAGACAATACAAGACGAGAGCTTTGCTACAAGATTCATTCGAGATTTAAATTTCCGAAAATTTTCAATACCAATACCAATATTTTAACGAATATTATCTTGTTTTAAATCTTGTGCAATCCTAATGACAATCAACCAGTTTCACTAACGTGAGTTAATTTTAAACATAATCTTAAAAAATCTATCTTTCTCTTTCTTGCTAGTTGTCCTAGATAAAAAGTGACATCAATCACGATCGTAATCGACGAAACCAATTTTATAAAGCCTAATATAATGCAAAAGCTTCTCCCTTCGTTCCATCATAGAACACGGAAACGAATCATAATCAGAGGCAGCAACAGCAGGCGCAGCAACCGAGGCAGCAGCAAGGGAGCTCGCATCGTCGAACGGAGTCGTTTTCGGCCGACTCGTCGAGGAACAACCTGCCCGTACCGTCGTCAATACCGCCGCCGTTGGTTTCACCATCGGTGCAATCGCCCCGCGAACGTTCCCGCATCCGGACGAATCCGTGGCTATCGGCGAACTCGTCCGGTTCCACCACCAATGGCCTGAAGTCGCGACACGCCCGGGACGAGAGCAGCAGCAGCAGCTCCGGCTTGAAGCTCACGGAATCATCGGGCAGTGCCAGCGACGTCAACCTGAATCTCAACAACAGCAGGGAGTCTCAGGGTAAAAGGGAGCATCGTCAGGAGAGCCTCAGCGCGGGTCGAAGCCCGTAAGAGTGTGATATTTTTTTCTTATACACGTTGCAGGCGTAATACAAAATCAGGCATTTTAAGCCCTGCGTGCAATAGAGATAATATTAGGAAAAATATAAAATATTAAATATCAAGAGGAACAATTTGGAATTATTTTACTTCAAACAAGGAATGGATTAATTTTTTCTAATTTTTATTTTTTTATTACATTATACGTTAATCCATTCCGTTTCCTTGTTTGAAATAAAATAATTCCAAATTACTCCTCCTGATATTTAATATTTTATTCCTATTCCTAATATTTTCTCTATTGTACGCAGGGCCTTACAGTAAGCCGGCGTAACGAGAATTTTTTATAGTTTTATAGTTAAAAAGTATTAGTTTCATTTTATAATACACACACACACACACATATGCCGTATTATATATTATGTAACTTAATATTAATGTCGAGAAAGGGCGAGAAAGCCCTAATACCCGTATTCATAGTCCGTTCTTGAGGGATAAGGATTCCTTGTTCCTCGTTCCACGTTTCATAAACTTTCCTTGACCGAACAAGGAATCTTATTGGCTCCCTTATCTCAAGGAAGGTCACGAGCTTCCTTGAGGAGTGATGCGACCTTTTTAGCAGACGATACGCAGAATATAACCAAATATAACCTCCAAAAGTTAGTTTCGTTACATTTGTGGTTTTGTGGTTATTTGTTGTCGCGCTCTCAAACTGAAAGTGTATAAAGGAAAAAGGGATAATGGACAATGAATTTTTAAATGATTCTGACGATGGATTTGAAGACGAAAATCCAGAGAATCGGATTCTGTGGCGGATTCCGAAAAGATACATTCGCGATTGGGAAAATCCCGTGGAATTTTTCGAAGATACGAAAAAGTTTTCATATGTATTATATGAAATTAGTTGCAGGCAGCATAAAACGGTGCTGCCTCCAGTCGGTCGCTAAAAATCCCTAAAATATTCCTTCCTTCCGAAAGGGAGACTCGAGGTCCATCTATGAAACAAGGTGGCCTTGCAGATTCAAGGAATCCTTCATGGAGGCTTCCTCCGTCCTTAAAATAAGAAAGGACTATGAATACGGGTATAAAACTCTCGTTATTCTCGCCGACTTATTGTAAAATGTCCAGGCATTTTATAAAATGTCTAATTTTGTATTGCCTGCAACATATACAAAGTGATGTATGATCAGTAACTACAATTCTGAAAATCGTGCAAATTAAAAAGTTGCACATTGCTTCCTCAGCATTTTATTTCGCTCACAAAGCTCTTCTTCTGAGCAAGCGAGTTTTTCAATTTTGGCTTCCTCATAGGGAAAGCTTTGTGAACCAATTAAAAAGATAAAGAATCATGGGCGCAATTTCAACCCGATGTTGGCTTTAGGAGTTCATTGGCAGACCGGCATCGAACCAACGTACGTCCATGTTTCCAATGTTGGCAAATCCCATCTAGGATATTACAAAATATTTTTTCTTTAATTGGGAAATTTACATTTAAAAAAAAATTTAAATTCAAATTCAAAATTAAAAAAAAAAAAAAAAGAATCTTAAATAAAAATAAAAAAATAAACCCTTTCACCAATTCTCATTCAAATTCCATGTCAATCATCATTTAATAATACTCTATTCATGTTAAAAAAATTCAGCCCGATATCTCGAAATTTGCGGAAGTTAGAGCGCTTGCACAGACATTTTTTGAAAAATTGAATTTGAACACTGTATGAATCTTTATAAAAATGACAGTAAATAAAAGCTTCCTCCGTGAGGAAGTAAATAAAGAAGCAAAAAAAAAAAAAAAAATGTAATCAGATTAAATATCAATTAAATTAAAAAATAACTATAACGACAATTAATTAAATATTGAGAGAGATGATCTGCTCGTCGTAAAAATAGAAAATGCAAAAATTAAAAGTGATTAAATAAAGAAAATAAAAATTTCATGTGATTCTATAGCTGTATCGTTGATCTCGGAATCAATCCGATTTTTCGTAGGAGAAACTTTTAATTGCACAAGTTGCTGGCTGTCGGAAAGCGTTTCGCGGTCGTCTTTCTTTCCCCAAATCTATTGACTTTTCTACTCTTCCATTCCGATCGTGGTAGGAGCGATATACTTGAAGGAAAAGTTAACGGTTAGAAAAGTTTGCGAGACAAGAAAAAAAGCAGGAAATGAAACCAATTTTATTCGCCAATCTCGAGTACAACGAGACTTGTATTAGATGCTGATTTTAAATGAAACGCACACATCTTAAATTTAATTTTTAAATCTCGCAATCAATTTCGGATTACATATTACGCGTGATGTCATCAATCGATAATTATAATCAGCAATACGATCATTATAATCAGCAGATTACGCGTGTACTTTATTATAATTGTACATTTATAATTTTGCACATTCGCTTAAAATCGTATTTTGCGTATCATTACACATTCTGTATGGAAATAAATATCGCGCGATTGCATAAATTATCAGTGCACGAGTATCATTGCATTATGATCTGTTCATATAGTTCAATGCATCGAGCGTATCTAAATAAAATTCTTGTACAACCGCAAGAGATAAAATTTTTAATTATTAAAATAACAATTTTCAATCTTTATTCTTTTATAAGTGACTTTACACACTCTCGAGGGGACACACGATTTATAAATAAAAAACTAAGCTGGATAAATTAAAAATAAAAATAACTACTAAATTAAAAATAAAACGAATAAAGATAAGAGTCGTATCTTTGCAGGATCAATCAAAACTGGAGGATTACATCGGGCATGGATCTTCGACCCAAGATTCCTCTATCTTTGCAACGACGAGCCAGCAGCAGTAGCTCCTCGGCGTCCTCGGTAACGCGAAGCGCGCGTTCGTCAGAGGACGACATTACTCTGAACGAGATGATGGGCAAGTTTGACGAGAGCTACGTGTACGAGAAGGAAACGGACATCCTGTCGGACAGCGATCCGACCGACTGCGAGGATTACATCGACTCGCTGTCGGACATCGATACCGGCCAGGACGGCGGCGACGAGAACGATCCATTCGAGAACGACGAGCTCGATTACATCGACAACGGCTCATTTCTCGATCTGGACAACCTGGAGTGCGATGGTGCCGGTCATTTCCCCAATACCGGCCATTGTACCTACTTTGCCTTTACAAGCGAATTGAACAGGCGCGGCACCAGACTCCGCGACTCCATTCTCAAGCGCAGGAACAAGGATGAGATCGGCTCTCAGAGGTGAGCTTCTTGAAAGCTTTCTCCTAAATTACCAAGATCTATTTCCTTTCTTGTCATTTTCCATCTGTGAGATGATACTTGGATTATCTATCATCTATCTTTGTTATATTGCCAGAAATGCGAATGCGAGAGCCAACGCGAAAAGACAGAGCGCGCGACACAAGAAAACGGATGACAAGCAGAGCGAGAAACGCAAGAAGAGGATATCGCAGCGTCGCAAACCTGCTCTAGACAGATGCGACGACGAGACAGCGAATTTGAATCGCGTGCTGGTGGAGAGGATGCTACTGAAGAATTCAGGATTCAATCAGGGCAGCAGAAGCGTGGGCGGCACACCGATGTGCCTGCGACGCAGGAAGCACGACGTCAACAAGAATCTCTCACCGACCAGGGTGAACGATAACTCATCCGTCGTCGTCAGACCCTCCGTGATCGAGAATGAGATCGTGAAGAGGCGATCAAACTCGGTAAGATCCAAAAATTCCTAGAATTATATGTGCCTTATTTAAGGTGTTAGATTATATTATCTTGTTTCTTTTCAAGGTGAGCTACGTAAACGGCAACATAGTACGGCGCCATGTAGCCGGCAATACGTACATGACTACATTCGCGTCGGAGATCGCACTGATCGAAGCGGATAAAGAGGCCGATCGTAAATATCGTGAACTCATTTTGGAGGCGGAGAACATTCTCGTGAGCATGCAGAAGCACCAGAACCCGTCACTGTGCATACCATCGCCATCTCGCAAACTGCACAACGGTCTCGCGAACAAGCGCGTCGAGCTTATCAAGAATACGGAGTTGAATATTGAGTTGGCGCTATCGAAGAGCCGCAATTCCCAGCCGGAATTACAAAGCGGTAACATTCGGGATCTGGAGCATACTAGTCCGAAACGGCAATTCACTCAGCCGTGTTCACCGATCCACCGATTCATGGAGAGAAACTCGCCGGCTGGAACTTTCGCACCGAAGGAGCCTTCTCCGCCCGCCTTTCGACAACATGAATTGTCTAAGTGTCCGGATTCGCCGGCAATGTTGCGCAGGACGACACCCCAGAACTCACCCAGTAGAAGCCTGATACATCACCAGATACATCGGACACGCAATGGTGGTGATCCAGAACCCAAGGAATGCAACAGGTCGCCTCGATTTGCTTTGAACTGCAACGGCGGATCGAGAGTGGAAGCGATGGACATGAAGAACTCCCATGGGGATAAGATGCACGCGAATGGGATGAGTTCCTCTCTCGCCGGAGGTAGGAAGGAGTTTCGCGCCGTGAGAGAATCGGCAAAGGAGGAAGGTGTGACGTCCAGCTCGTCGGATTCCGAGGAGAAATGTGACGTAAGACGAAGGGCTCCGTTGATGACTTTCAGGTTAATAACTATTTAATGAAATCTTGAACGATTTTCGAACTGTAATTTAGTTGAAAATTGAAAATATTTTCTTTAGATTTAAAGCTATTCATTAGTTTTGGAAGAAATTTATCTGAAAAGATTAGAAAGCAATCTTCTTTATTTTATCATGAAATTATTAATTTGTTCTAACAAAAAAAAAATGAATTTCTAAAGTATAATAAATACAGGTGATCATTGATTATTTGTAACAAAGAAATGCCTTGTAGGTCAATCGACATGGGTCCCATTAAAGAAGGTTCTTCTTATTGTCCGCAAAGCGAACCGGTGAAAAGGAAGGTGTACGCCGGAAGCGCAACATATGGCAGAATACAAAAGACACTGGGCGAGCATATTATGCTGAGAAACTCTGACGGCGATACAGCGACCGATGATACTGGTAGATATTTCTCTTATATCTACTTCTTTCATAACACTCTTGAAGAAACACTTCCTTTTCTTTTTATGATATTAAATTGTATTATACAATAATAGATATATTAGATATTTTAATATGTAATTCTAAATCTCGTTTCATTTGATTTGATTCACAACAAAACAGTAATAATAAAAAGATCGCGTTCCATTATCCCAAGAATCAGACAAACTACTTTCATTTTCATTTTTTCTGATTTTATTTAAAAAAAAGACGAGATTGATTAAGATCTGTGATTTATTATAATATTTTTCTACTTCAACTTTTAAAATTACGTTAATTATCTCATTTTAAGATAAACAAAGTATAAAAATTTAATTGACCTATCACAGCTGGAATCTATTCCTCTGTGAATATTCTGAAATGATTTCATGCACGCATAGATGATTCAAGAAGATCTCTAAAGGAGAAAATGGCGCAATTACGACAAGAACGACTAGCAGCTGAGGCAAACGCGAACAACATCCAGGATTCACAGTTCTTCCAGCATCAGTTATCTCAGCTACGACGGCAGATGCTGATGCAAACGATAGAGGGTCTGAAACGCAGTCTCGAGGATCAATCAGCCACTCTGAAACAAACTTGTCTAGAACCGACGAGCCTGTTGACCGACGAGCTACCTTGAAGCTAACCGGTCGATTTGTTCTTGGTCTATCATGCCGCACGATTATGACTAAAGAATTTACGACATTTCGCTCTACTCCTCGCTTGAGGAAAAGATGGACATCGGACAGGATCGAAGTTACGAGTCCTTGGCGAATCCGCGATTGGTTAACTCGTCGCGCGCACTGCGAGAAGTATTGATCAAGTGCAGCATTTTCTCCATGCGCGCCGAATACCGAATTATTATAATGACGCGATCCTCCTCGGGCTCGACGATACCGTGGTCGGCTGAGTGCGGGTGCGCACATTAAATCTCTATTTTTCTGTCCGTCTGCATGATGTGTATGTATGAGAGAGAGAAAGAAAAGGGAAAGAAGAGAGAAAGAAAGAATCGAAATTGAGAATGTCGTGTATCCTTGTTGGGCATTGTTCCACTCTGTTATTCGTTTCACACAGTAATTAACGTTTCTCACGAACTTTCCTTTCGTCTTTTAGTTTGCAACTTCGCGCAGATAGGCCGACTTACGGTTGCCGCTTTAGATTAGCTTTCGCTAGCTCGATTCTCATCGTTGGATTTATCGTCGTGTGGTGTGCTCACTCGGAAATTTTCTAAAATGAAAAAGAAATGAGAAATTCTCACGTATCGTCGAATACATGAGATTCGTCCTGAAACGCTAATGTGGAGTTATTGATAATTATCATATTACTAAATAATCATATAATAGTAATTAATATTATTACCGCTATATATTAATATTACTATAATTGACATTTTTTTAAAATAGATATAATGCGAAATGTAATGTTATTAGTACGTTATTACGAAATTTGCAATAGCTACGAAAGAAAAAAACAAAAAGATAATATGTACTAGTTTAAAATTGCTCTAGACCCTGACAGTCCCCATTAGCGTTCTAGGATTGAGCTTACACTACTCAACATCTAACGGGCCTATTCACGGGTGTCTGTCTTTGATATGCTTTAGAACAAAGCAACATAGTGAAAAATCGTTAAAAAAACGTCAAAAGTAAGTCACGCGAACAAATAATATATCAATATCAAAAAAAGCGCATAGATATTTAGCGTATATCCATCTAACCGATTTAGAGACTCGTGGATTTAGCTTGGAAATACTAGTAGCGGATAGGCACAATTTAAAACTTATATAAGAATATATCCCATTTTAGACATTAGGAAAACGTTAAACACGATACATGCCCAATGAATATGGCCCAATCCTGATTAAAACATAATTGGGGAAAGGTTGCACTGACTGACATAGTGATACTGACTTGTTTAGTTGACTGTTTGATCCTCATCAAGATAAATAAATTTCTTATACGTATAAATTCATTAAGTAAAAAGTAAAATATGTATTATCATCTCTATGATGGATGTGACTAATTTTTATCAATATTTCATAAAAATAGAAAAAATAAAAGCTAATACATAAATGGTTAATTAAATTAAATATAGAAGTCGGAGAAACCAATAGACGACATACGAAACAATAAAGGAGATTATAGTAGAGACTAAATTTCAACAGATCAAAATGTTAATCAAGATTTCCTTTCCTCAACAATCTCGTTTCTTTCAACTTAATTTGTCACGGATATATATGGCGTGTGACCTCTTTCACTTTGAACTTAATTGGACATAATTATGCAAGAAGCAATTTCCATCATATATTATACCAATAATACACATATATATAGCAAAAAGCTATACTCTATGCTCTTGTCCTTCATAATTGTATCCAATTCTTCAACTGTAAACATCACTTATTTTTCACACAAGAAAATAATCGTTTCTCGTTGCGAAAGAGACATCATAAATATCTTACACATATTACTCATAACGTTCCTATTTCTATGCGATATTCTCCCCGGAAGCGAGATTTTCTCCAGTGAATCATCATACATTTGTCTCTGAATAGAGTAAGCATCCCTCAGATTAGTATACCAAAGATGATAGCTTAGCTAGAATGTAGATTAGAATCGTTTAACCGATCAAAAAGCACGCAGCGATGCATATTCGTAATATTAGAGGATCACGGTTAAAGCGTTTTTAGGATCTGAATTTGCTAGTAGAATAATTGTTCGAGTTACGTCAAGCGGATTACAAATCTTCCATATGAGCCAGAGTCAAATATTTCAGCATTCCAGTATTCGCAACAAATTTATGTTATATATATATATATATATATATATTTTTTTTTTCTAAAAATTGTTTTTAAGCAATTCAAGCAAATTGATGTTAGTTTTAAGTAAACAAAGTATATATTTCTTTTAATACACTGTTTTAAAAATTTGTCTTATTTATTCGTTGAATTGCGATTCGTAATTTTAGACTCTGGTTATATCGTCGATATTTTCGGTCATAGTGATATTTTTGTGAGAATAGACTGATAGTGTTATCGAGTGTTAGATTAAAAATTTTTAGTGATTACTTATACATGTGATTTATATGTTAAAGATTCTCCGAGAAACGACGGATATTGTAAGACGCGCGCGCAATATATTTATTTGTGTTAGATATTAGAGAGCGTAGTAAATGATGAAAGCATTAGACAAGTATAGCGGCAGTAGCATTAGTAGTGCATTAGGCAATCGTCGAGTAAATGAAGTCACACATATTGTTTTCCCTCTCCATTCTTCTTTCGCAATTTGTAATTCATTTTCGTACGTAAGTCTCGATGATTTCCATTCGAAGATCGTGATTTTCGTTTATATAGCTTATTGTGAAGACGAATTGCAGGAGTTACTTCGAACGAAAGTCTTAACGCGATAGACTTAACTATCGTTAAGTAAGGAAAGTTGTTCGAAAGTTTTATACATGAAAAGAAAAAAAAACCTGTATATATATATAAAAAAAAAACATAATTTTTTAACTATACTTTACTTTTATAATCGTAAGACGAATTAATATATCGTGTTGTCATAAGTTTGATGAGTTTCATATGGTCATATTGACATTCCAATAACAGTTTGCGTTTGGCGCTGATAGAGGCAATTATTGTCTGGATTAATCTGGAAAAATCAGTGAAAATCTGCACAGTTCTAAATGTTGCCCTTGCAGCAAGTGACACACTAGTCATTCGATTATTTACGCAGGGTATATGTTGGCAACCATATTATAAGAACATGCTTGGAGGAAAAGTGGAATTATTGTTGGCAAACAACATCTCTTATGTACTCTAAGCCATTTATGAAATAAAATGGTTTTTTTTATATGATTATGAATAAATTATATTATGTCGTTAGATTGGTTCTGCTTTTACTCTTTACCTCGATAAAAGAGAATGAATATATTATGAATATTATTAATGGATATTTTCGTTATGAGATATCATCACCTAATAATATATATTTTTGATATATTGTAAGAAAAAGAAAAATATTTCAAGTTATAAAAAATATCTATCTTTATTATATTTTTGCAAACTACGTATGCTTGCCTAAATATGGTGCATGTTAAATAACTTGCATTTATTTCAAATAAATGTGCATATTTAGTGATATGCTTACATTCATGTACATACAGAGGCATGAACAGCACACACACACACACACAGGATGCAATTTTCTATAGAATCGGTAGAACAAAATTATTATCTATTATATGATTGATAAAATTCGATTTAATTATTTATCTAATATTAATTTATTAAATACAGGCGCAGATACACAGAGAGACCTATTGATGGAAATCGCAAATACTCTATGTAGCCCAGAGATTAACACAATTTAATGAAATCCAATGAGGATATTATTTTATATATATATATTAATATACTTCATACATTAAATATTATATATATTTTTAATAATCTATGCACAATAAATGCTGAAGAAGCGTGAAAATCGTAATTTTTACATATTTACATTCTACAGAGATATGTCGCTTTATATCATTAAGTGACGAGAAAGCAATTCTTAGAAAATTTAGGCAATTGAAATGTGTATATGCTGTATGTCCAAAGCGTGTATCTACTTAATTCTCTCAAACTTATGCTTGATCTCGTATATTCCAACAGGTTGCATAATCTTGTCACAGTAATCCTCCCATTCACCTTCGCTCAAATCTACTTCGTCAAACTCCTTACCTCCTTCGATAGCTTCAGCCACCCATCCTTCTCTCGCGGAGAAGTCGGAGGGTTCTATTCCTCGACAGTCGAATATGACAATCGTCTTAAACTGTCCTTGATCGTTCTGGGTGAAAGACTGAATGGAATCCTCTATTATCATCATAGAGTTCTCCCGGGAGCAGAGCTTGCATTTGCTCACAAAGTGACTGACGCCATTGCCTCGGACTGCTGGACGTACTGGGTCATCTGCGCAGATGTAGTTCCACTTATCTGATGTCTCTCCACAGTTGCAACAAGCAAACTTCAGGCACCATCTGAACTCAGAGCCCGATGGCCTCAGTTCCTCAATATTATCGAGTCTACACGTAATCTGCAGTGCTATTTTCACCATTATGACCGTAGAATGTCTACTCTGAAATAATTGATAATCTAAAAGAATTAAGCCAGTTAATTAATTATTCTGTAATCGAATATATTTTCTTGTTGGATTAAATTTTTTTTTCTTTTTCCCCTTTTACTTACAGGCATAAATTTTTGGTAAAATTATAATATTAATTCCTGTGAGATCATATTGCTCGTACGAATATCGATATTGGCATTGTTATGGAGTAACGAACAGCGAATATTTCGTGATTATTCTATTGGCGAGAGTAAGAGGTAAACAGAGAGTAGATTTTTCTAGGCCTCACAGAGTTTTGAATCCCTAAAACTATGCATTATTTCTTACAAGATACATTTTAAATATCGAACGAGATATTTAAATATTACAAAACGCTTACAGATAAACATCTACATCAGCGGACAATAATTTTATCCCGCGATAAGAGACGAATTTAACTTCTATAAAGAAGCACCTAGAAGTTAGCTGGCTAGACTGTCTCGTTTGGAAAAATTACACATGCGCGTTGTAAAGACCTCGGGTGCCTGTGGCTTGTGTTTGTCAGATAATGAGATAATTACAAAGGCATTACATTTATATTATAACCGGTGATTCGCGATGACCCGAATCACTTTGCGTAATTAGATTAAGAGGAGCTGCGGGTAAAGACAGATGGAGTTTTTGGTATCTGTCATTCTGTCCCTTGACGTCGTATGAGCAGGCAAAACTCGAACGATGCGACAGAAGATTGGCACGATCTCGAATTGGCGAGAAATTATTTTTTTCTTCGCTTACTTAGCGACGTTGTCGGCGAATTCCATCGCCGAGGATATTCTAGGATGTGGAGGTTTTCTAAAGAGCCACACCGATATCGATTTTACGAAGGTGCACGTGAAACTGTGAGTATTCACTTGCCTTTTAAGAGGTTATCCTGGTGATAGTTGGTTCGCCGATTAATGAGATAAATTCGTCAGGTACGCGAAGGCTGGTAGTTTGAAAGATGAAATCGAGTGCGCCCCCAACACCGGCTATTATTTTCTACCTTTGTACGACAAGGGTGAATATACGTTGAAGGTAAGCTGGAAAGATGCACCATCATCTGTTGCGCAACATCATTGATTAAACATTTTGGACTTGATAGCTATACATATGACTGAATAATATATTTACTGATATACAAAATTGGGAAGTTCACGTTAAAAGTTATTTAAACAAAAATTAACTCTCCCAAAGTTAAATTAAACAATTTTTAATTCATTAAAATTAAAAGTTAATTCTCCATCCAACAGGGAATCGACATATCCGACAAACTTATTGACAAATGAAATATTTGCATTACGATCAACTATTTTCACACAACTTTAATATTAATGAATTATTTTCATTTGTACAAAGAAATGAATAAGTTAATGCATTTAAAAATAACTAGTATATGTTAAAAATTTAACACGTTTAAAATTAACTAACATAAGTTAAAAGTTATTAACTTCTCAACTTTTTAACTTGACTTTTAACTATTGCTACTGGTTGCTGAACCCAACCCTGCTGAAATATATATTATAATGTGATACTTCTCTATTTTTTTAATGATAAATAAATTTTAAAATATTAGAGACGTATTGCAATATTGCAGAAAGAATACAATATTGTTATCTTAAATTGATTAATATTATTTAGAATTTATAATATATCGTAAAAGATATTTTATTTCAAAAATTGTCTATATCTTACCTAATATATTAGGTAGATCCTCCTAGAGGCTGGAGTTTTGAGCCTACAGAAGTAACGTTGAATGTAGATGATGTTAGAAATGATTGCAAACAAGATATTAACTTTACATTTAAAGGATTTGGTATTACAGGACGTGTAAGTATACTATTTAAATACTACTTAAGCACTTTTCTTTTTTTGTTATAAAAAAATATTTGAAAAACAAATGTTATGTTAATTTATTGATATAAATAATTTAAGAGTAATTTTATATATTTGATAATTTATCAAAAATTAAATATAAAGAAGTCAATTAATATGAATCGTTTCATATTTTTTAGATCATTAGTTTAGGTACTGATTCTGGTCCTAAAGGTGTTACTATCTCCTTATACTCAGACAACGATAAACATGTTCCTATTAAATCGACAGTAACAGCGGAAGGTGGCATATTTTATTTTACTCCTATTCAACCTGGAAAATACATGCTCATTGCATCTCATCCCACGTAAGTGTATAAAGAATGATAAATTTATTTTAAGACAAAAGATATTTATAAACTGAGAAAATAATTAATTGTTTTTAGCTGGATAATAAATAAAAATAAAGTTGAAGTGATTGTACAAGAGGGAAATACAGAAGTCATGGACGGTAGCCTAGTGGTATCTGGATACGATGTGAGTGGCAAAGTTAGCAGTGAAAATGACCCAGTGGCTGGTGTATCCTTCATTCTTTTTGGCGTAAGATTTGTCTTCTCTTTATTATCATTTTTAATATTTAATGGTTTATATTTTCAAATTTAATTTCTAAGATGTATGTTGTTAATAAAAATTAATGAAAGATTAACTTTTTCTCTTATAATAGAGTGGTTTCGTGGAGAAATGTGAAACTACCCCGATAGCTAAGGATTTCGAAACGAAGAAACCGCTTTGTTATGTGACGTCAAACAATAGCGGTAAATTTATATTTCCCAGTGTATCACCTGGCAATTACAAACTTGTACCGCACTATGCCGGCGCTCAAACGAAATTTGACGTTCAACCGTCGGAGTTGTCTTTTAAAGTTAGCCACAATAGCGTAATCCTCGCTCAAGATTTTAAGGTAACCGGTTTCACGGTCGGCGGTCTTGTTTATAGCTCGACGAATGGCGATCCTTTGCCTGGAGCAAAGATATTCTTGTCGCAAAAAGAGATTGCAGTCACGGATAAAAATGGAAAATATGTATTGGATAATATGAAAGCTGGCCAGTATACACTCAGAGCAGAGTCTGGTACATATAATTTTTCTTACCAAAACTTTTAAGCAAGATGATCATTGAAATTATATCGAGAAGTTATTTGTTTCAGCAAATGTACAATTTAGCGAGAAGACGGTTAAAATATCGCCGACTTCGCCTGAGCTTCCGGTGCTAATACCCTCAACGTATAAAGTTTCGGGAAAAGTAACACTCTCCGCGAAGGATACTTTGCACTTTCGCAAACTATCAGTTCAAAATACAGCCGCTACATTCTATAAAGAGCTCAACACCAATGAAAAAACAGGAGAGTATTCTGTGTATCTTGCGCCGGATAAATATCAGCTGAGCGTAATTGTGAGCACGGAAGAAAAAACTAAAGGATTGCAGTGAGTAAAAATAAAACAAGATATAACAATGAATTATAAAATTATAATACGAATTATATGTAAATGCTTTATTATCTTTTTTCAGATTCTATCCACTGCAACAAACGATTGATGTGACATCTCAACCAATTACCGATGTAAACTTTTTGCAATTGAAGGCCACATTAACAGGGACAGTAAATTGTCTGCCACAGACAGATTGCAGTCAAGCTTCTGTCACATTAAAAATATTTGATGGCGTTACAATAAAGACAGTACAAGCCAAAGGTGAGATGATAAACATTCTTTTTAATTATCATAATTTTTTTTCAGCAGTGTAATAATTTATGCTGCAATAACAAATATAGTTTTGTAAAATAAAAATAATCTGTTCAATTGAATAAATTGAACTTACTTTGCGATAAGTTTGGCAGTTAGCTTGTGGTTTTAACTAATACTTATTGTATACATACCTATTATTTGTTATTGCAGTATTGTCTTTTATTTGATATGATACTACCCTTCCTGTTTTTAAAGTCGTTTTTCAATACGCAGATGGTCAATATCAATTCACTGATGTATTACCTGGCCACTATGAAATTTTGATCGACAACGACGTGTTTTGCTGGGAAAATCCCAGTTACAGAATCTCGATAACGTCGGAACGCGCGGAAGTGCCGCCTTTTAAGCAAACCGGCTTCTCCATCACTTTCATATCTTCTCACGATACCGCCGTAGAATATAACGAACCAAATAACACGAAACTGATCACTTTACCCCTGAGCAAAGGCAGTACGAGACATTGTGTGCCTAAATCTGGTGCATACACTTTTGTACCGAAAGGTTGCCATGTATACGACAAGTCTTCTTACATTTGGGATACGAGCAATCTTTCCCCGATCTTGCTACATTCCACCGAGCATACTCACAGAGGCAATATTATATGCACGAGTGCGCAGAATAATCTTAAAGTAAAAATCGAAGACGCAGGCGATAGCGTCACGTAAGTAGTCCAGCATTTATCTTGATAAATCATGTTTAGATATCTTTTTCTACTTCATTATATTTGAATAATATTAAAATTACATCCATTTGGTTTTGAACATAGTGCATATCTTTATTTGCATTAATTCATTTTTGGATAGGATTGGTCCACTGAAACTTGTTAAAAAAGACAACGTATACAGATACGAATTTGAATTTAAAGCGAAAATGGATAACACATACACTATCACTCCATTATCTGACATTTTGCTATTCAACCCACCATCCTTAAAAGTTTTTGGCGTGAATGATTGTCATAATGATATCGCAAGTTTCATCGGTGATTTAGGAAAGGTAAAAAAAACTAATGAGATAAATAGATACACATATAGATTTTATAGTTGAAGTAAAAATATTATTCAGATTATAGCTGGAAAAATATCTCCACCATTAGAAGATGTAACAATTCAAATATTTGGAAAAGATAAGAATTCTCCGATTCACACATTAGTTACACAGAAGAATGGTACTTACAGCATTGGCCCTTTGGATGGAAAAATCGAATATAGGTATCCCAAGAGAATAATTTTATTTTTCTATTATTATCGTCAATATAATAATTACCTGCTATATATTAGTATTACAGCTGAGAAGGAAGGTTTTGTGATCACTGGGCCCAATGCTAAGGGAGTGTTTCTAGCGCACAAGTTGGCTGAAATTATTGTACAAGTTTCTGATCATGCTGACAACTCGTCGTTGCAGGTATTTTCAAAGATTGTTAAATTAACAGAAAAATATATACCTATATGTATATATATAACTAACGCTATACTTATACAGGGTGTGCTGCTTTCTTTGTCTGGCGGTCAAAGTTATCGCAAGAATAGTATAACTGGCGAGAACGGAAAGTTCATATTTCATTCGCTATCTCCGGGCGAGTATTATCTTCGACCTATGATGAAGGAGTATCGCTTCGATCCGCCATCGAAGATGATCAACGTCGTGGAGGGAGCGACCGTTAAAGTAAATCTTTTCGGTAATCGAATCGCGTATAGCGCTTACGGCTCCGTAACGTCTTTGAACGGAGAGCCGGAAATCGGTCTGTTAGTCGAAGTTCAAGGTCAAGGGAATTGTTCCAATTTCCAAGAGGAAGCCACGACCGAGAAGAACGGCAACTTCAGAATCCGCGGTCTCCAGCCGACAGTAATAAATAATTCATTCATTTACATTCTTATAATGACTATATTATTCAGATTATGAGATATATTATTCAGATTACATTCTTATAATAACTGTTTTTAATTATTTGACGAGCATTGCATAACAATTTACGTAATAATTTTATAGTGCACTTATGCCTTCCGTTTGAAGCCGAACGTAGACAGTAACGCTCATATACAACGTACGAGTCCCAGTTCTCAACTAGTGCAGCCGATGGAGGAGGACATTCACGGCCTACGATTGATCGCCTTTCATCCGATCTCGCGTACGGACGTCTCGGTGCATATCACGTCCGCCCAGCCAGAACACTATCGTACGATTAAGGTAAAGCTGTGTCGGGAAGATGCTCCGGACTCGCCGGTGCACATTTCGAAACTGGACGTGCAACAATCTGCCAGTAAGAACATTGGTAATTACAATGCCGGTTTCCTGGTGCATTTCCCCCCGTTGCAAGCTGATGGCAGAAAATACTTCGTGCAATTGGAATCATCGTTATCGCAAGCCGTGCACAAATATCGAACCATTCCGGTTTACTTTGAGGCAAACTCATCGTTTAAGTACATTAAGCTGACATTTAATGCGGAGCGGAAGGTCGATCAAAGCGACATGAATCAAACATCGGTAGTTGCACTGCCATTCATTATGTTGGTTGGATTGGCATTTGTCAACCGCGAGAAATTGTGGATTTGGTTGAACGCGCTGCTCGAAAGACGCTCCAAGCCTGTGCCGAGCTCGAGGACACCCGTTCAAGCTATTCCCCTTGATCCTAGAGCGGACGATATTATAGTCGAGCAAATAATGAATATTAACAAGAGGAAGGCGAAGCCGCGAAAGACATAAATCTTGTTGGCATCATCAGCTCCATCACCTGTCGCATATTCAGTGTCATTTCTGATCTCAAAAAGGAAAATTATTGAAGAGGTAAAGATCCTATATCTCTCATTCGTGTTTTATACACCTGATTATCAGAAGTTTGTTTGTTAGTAATATTTATCACGACGATTGTGTATGTGTACGCATCTTGGAAAAAAGATTATTTCGATATTTGGTACATTTGAAACTATTAGTATTTATATAGACAGATTAAAAGTTACAGACGACGTTACTTGATGAAAGAAAAAATAATATTTGAATGTAAAATATTAAAATATAAGCACTTGAATCATGATCGCGCTACGTCGTCAGAGATATGTAAAAATTGTTAACATCGGTAAGTAATATGAAATATATGTATATACAAAGATTGCTATTGTACAATACAATCTAAAAATTGTTATTAAATGTTCTTACTTTAATTCTTATAATTCTTATGGAATAAATAATTTTTATTCAAATCTTACTCTTTTAAACAAACATTTTATCTTGCAAATAAATGTGTGTGTAAGAATGCGAAGAATATAAAACAAATGATGTTTCGGTACCTTACTTTGTTAAACTTATGGATAATACTCTGGATTCTTATTCCTTTACATTATCAATATTTAGATGACAAAGTACGCCTGAAAAGAAACGCAGTGAGATATAATATATAGCATTCAAATATTAGAAATTAGTGTATACCATATTTTCTTACATACCACTGGATTTGCCATATACATGCATTTGTTGAAGTTGAGAGCTATGATACACTTGTCTTTACCACCTAAAAATCATAAAGATGATCGTATAAGAATAAAACATTAATTTTAATCACTCAAGTAATGAAGATGCATTATTATTTAATGCAATTATTTATTTAGATGATTATTATTTAATGCAGCTTCATTAAATAAGATATAAGAATAAGAGATACTATATATATAATATATAAAACTGCATTATATATATATATATATATATATATATATATATATATTTTATTTTTCATAGAGAGAGTAAAGCATTCTACAAGAAGTATCCTACATATTATATTATACAATAATTTTTCTAGTTCTACAATAATACAATGTGACTTATACATTAATATCAACGTCTTGATAAATACTAATACTTACTTATATCGTGGCATTCATCAAGCATCTCTTGACCAATGTGTCTGAATGCCGCCGGCATCATTTTGCTCAAAAGTTTATAATTGATCTTGCCATCCTTTTTCATCTAAATCACAAAAATCAAAGTTAAGCGATTCGATCTGTATCTTATTATTTTTATATCTTTTAAGAAACATGTTTTACCACTCCTCCCTTTTCCATAACGCACTTGAAGTAACATGCCAATTTGTTGTTGTCTTCTGGGAAGGTACCTAGTTCTGCCTCTTCTAATACATCTGCGATCAAAATTGTTAATATTATCAGGTGATCTAACGTAAATTAGATACACAGATAAGATAGATAATATATTAGATAATCTAATATATTAAATTAATATATTAGATAATATATTAGATATAATAGATCAGATAAGAAGAGAGAGGAGATGAAGCAAATCATTCACAATAAATATTAAATAATTTTTTCATCATTTCTCTTATTAACGAGAATAAGATCATTTGTTAATTAAATACGATATTTTTAGAACTCACCTTCTGTTATGCCAATTTCACCGGTGCACTTCTTACGCAGATTTCCAGCCAATTTTCTCAACTCGTCATGAATAGTAGTCCAATCTATATTCTATAAAAATATTATTTTTAGCAATCGCGAAGATCTCTATTAAATTTAAAAATTGAGCTTATACTCACGTCATCATTACAATGAACTACGACGAGTTGCGTGACGATTAAAGAGGCACAGATAAGTATTAAATTTTCATTCGTCATTTTTTCTATTTCACGCACACACAATTGAATCGTATTTAGCCAAAAATGTTTTCTCATTCGCCTAAAATTATTAAGTGCGCAGCTACGTAGGATCATCGAGAATTTATACGAGTTTTCCGGACACTAGGTGGGAGATAATAATCAGCTGGCAAAGACATACCTCCCTAAAAATCAACTACCGGCGAATTGTACGAACAACAAAGAAATTAATTAAACATCGGAAATTCAGAGAGAATAAATGTTATACGTAATAAAATTTTATTTACAGTTTTGATTATGAAATTTGTATTCTTCGAAAAAATATTTCAAAACTTACATTAAATATTTCAATCTTAAGATCACATATTTATTTCTTCTTTTACAGAGAACTAGGAGCTTCTATTAAAATGATTGGTACATCTCTTATTATATTCTCGATAGATTCTTGGTGAAGAAAATTTCAATGGATCCAAATTTAAAAGAGGAAAAAGAGTTTGTTTGAAATTCCAAGAAGAATTCGTGATATACTTTGTACATATAATACGCGCCAGCCGCAAGCGAGATGCGTGACGGTAAACATACGTATAATTGTAACTTAGTCAAAGTATATTCAATGCTTCCTAAGTAATTAACAATAATCTCTTCGTGTTCCGCGGAGAGTAAGTAATTTCAGTATTTCTCATAATAATATACACCTGACATCCAGATCAATGTATATACTGCAATATTGTGTACTGCCTCAAATCAAACGTTTCCTTTTAATTACAGACGCACAGAGAGCAATCCCGTGGGTTGTGTAACTTCGCATTCTATGTGAGATTGTACACAATATCTTTCTTACACAATTTTAATGTCGCGTAAGGTTTTTGCGAGTGATCAGTCAAAAGCCATTAATAAATTATTTAAAAAAAAAATTTTTTTTTTTTTAATAAATAATAATAATATAATAATAATGATAATAACTCTCTTTTTCTCTTTTATGCTGCCAGTATCATCGGAAAGTTCACATCCTGTCCGCTCAGTGTCGGAGCTTTTCTACTGGCTGAACATGCATAAACCGCAACGCTATTTCTACACCGATCATCACAAGGGACTCGTTTGCGAATGAATGTTTCAAGCGTGTTATAGTTGTAGATCTCTCCTTTCATTGCATTCGATCATCAAGTATGACCTCAACCGACAATTGGAGCATTCTACTATCTATCGCAATATCAAACTCCGTTTTATCAACGGAGAGCGCCATCAATTTATATCAATCACATGTGCCAAACATTCTATTGGACACTTTATGTAAATTACATATATATTGTAAGGCTTTTTTAAATATCTTTTTAATATCGTAATTTTTGAAAAAAATCGATTTTTTTTTTTTTTTTTTTTTTTTTTTTTTAATTACTTCTCTTAAAAAGTCGATTCATGCTTTGCGGCGAGCAAGCAAAAGGATATAAAAAAACAGAAGCATACAGGATACATCGATTAGATCGAATCCTTTATTTCATCGACACATCATGTACGATTTACTTAATACGGCGCGTACAGCAGTTACATGGAAAGTACGTTTAAACGTAAAAATCCCAACACATTCGGCGAAATTGTATCTTGAGCATTTTTGTATTTGGTCTTCTTGTTTGCCGTTGTCCTCCCACGATCCATTAAAATAGATAGTAAGTCTGAAACATAGATCACGTGCGTGAGATAACGAATACCAATAATATATGATTCAGTCAATTTGGTACGATTTAAAGTCACTTACTCTCGGAGACAATTCCGCGTAACACTTGTTGAACGTGTACGCGTACTCGCAATTATCGCCCTTCGCTGCGAACGGAGAAATAATTAGGGAATCAATCGTTTCATGAGACGCGATACGAAGGATCGTGTGTAATCGAAATTAAACAATTCAAATAAAATTTTGTAATTATTTAAAAAAAGAAGTTGACAAATTTAAAATAACTACATTGAACATTGGAAATATTCAAAACTGAAGAGGGTTGGCATCGGGAGTTTCTTTACATAATTTTCAATCTAATTATGATTGAAGTGTATCATTAAAAACATCTATCTCTTGAGTTGCCAATTTCGCCCTCGTTAGCTTTGAAAATGCCCTCAGTTTTGAAATATATTGCTAATGAAGTAAAATTTAATAAAAAAAAGAAAAGAAAAGAAAAGATCTAATGCGATTCCAAGTTTCGAGCACACGCAATCGATCGAGGAAACAAACGAAAAAGGGAACACAGTAGATACCCAAATAGTTACCGATCCCCTTGCACTCGCTAATCGCCTTTTCGACCTCAGCTCTGTAGGCAGGTATTCTTTGGAAGAATGTCAGCATACCGTTCAGACTTAGCTCTCTCTTGTCGTCGACCAGACCGAATTGCTCCCAGAGACAATACATGTAGCACTGTGCGCGGAAATCAGAAAGACTGGATTTAATCCCATTCGGCATCTTACATAAGTCATAAATATTTTTACATATTTTCATCGGCTGTACACACGGGATTTGTTTGCGGTCAAACGTAATTGGCAATTTATGCGTACTCACCTTCAATTGACGTGTTTCCGGCCATTGACCGTTTCTTACCGCTTCTATGTCGGCTGAAAGAAGGATTCAATATGCACTCATTGATATATTTTGCATACACATATTTTGTCATAAATTTTGCAAAACTATTGTGGATACGTGAAATGATAAATCGATTTATGCATAGATTAATTTTTTTGAATTTTTTATATTAATTTAATTCTAGTTAGAAGAATATATACGTATATACAATTTTATGCGCCGTCGCGCGTTTAAATAAAAGATTCGATCGATAGTTTCAAATTGGCGGAGGTCAACAAACTCTCGCGTTGAATAAAATACCTGTAGCAACTCCCGTTTGCGTTTGACAGGCGTTTACGACACTCGCCGCAGTCGCGATCATCTGATCGGAAACAAAGCTTGGTCTCGTCTGTAAAATATACAAAATTAGTACTATTAAAATTAAAATTGATAAATTGTAGTCGCGATAAGCGCTTTTTCAAGCAAGTTACACTGTCTCCATATAAATAGACAATTTTATATTTATATCAAAATATAGCGGAAAAAAACATTATTGTAAATGTAATCACATCCTTTTGTTGTTATTTAAATTTTATCTATATTTATCTATATTTATTTATTTTTCACCTTAAGTATTTAATTATTTTTATAATTATTTCTCAATATCGTTCTTTTTAAACGTTTCTATTAGAATTATTTTCTGTGATTTTTATCCAAAAAGATAAAATAGAAAAAAAGTATATATATATATATATATATTTTTTTTTTTTACACTTCCATACTAGACGAAGAGTTTAAATTCTCTTTGCCTTTAACAAAAACAAAAACGAGATTATTTCAATAGTGCTAAAGAAAACATCGTGTTATTGAGCGCGCGATTTATCCCCGGCCATCCGAAATGGATAGTCATAAAAAAACAAATTCTTTCTTCATCCCTGTTCATCCTCTATCGAGTTAAGGATATAATTTTGGTTCTCTAGCTTTTCGATTTTAGAGAGCTTTATAAAAACTAAATAGACAATAAATTTTCTACATCAATTATTTCACCGAAAATTTCCTCTTTATATTTATACTTATATTTTTTATATTTTTATATGTTTCATATCTTTTTTATTTTTATATTTTTAGATTATATCTCGATCAAATCACCATCACCGCTCTTTTTTTTTGCACGTACCCCGCATGAGACGATCCACGCCTGAAGGAGGAAAGCCACGACGATCGCGAGGAGCCTCATTCTTGTGATATCCCTCGAACCTCTTGTCCTTATATCACCTCGCGGATCTCTCTCCTTACTGGCTACTGCTGCTGATGTTGCGTGCGTGCTCCCTTTGCCGATGACGTTTCCGGCGCGTGTCGACTGACGAGCGTGCGAAGTGCGCGCCGTGCGCGAGGCGAGGGTGCGACTGAACGTCGGAGACAAGAGGGAAAAAGAGAGAGAGAGAGATAGAGAGAGATAGGCGTGGATGTGGATGGTCGGTCGGGGATCGGGATGAAGTATAGGATCCCAGAGGCCGAGGGAGAGACGGAGATGGAAGCTGTTCGTCCCTCTGGAAGCTGTATTTCGAGAGCGGGTCGCGAGCTACTCTCCTTCTCTCTGATTCTCGTCCGCCGCCCTCGCGCTGTACAAATCGATACTGGATCTGTGTATTTGATATATTAATTTCGATATAAAAATATAATTAAACGTCAACTACAATTTTGTACAACGCCTCGTACATATTTTACATGAGAGATAGGAAATGGCGCAAATTTTATGATTCAGGAATTGAGAGAGTTTGATGATCATTATAGTTTATAGCTTAATCTCATCTTTCGTCGAATTAAACTGCATTTTTAATTCAATTTTTTGAATTAAAAAAAAAACACGATTCTTCTGTTAAATCAACAATACGTCCGAAATGCTCTGTATGCCCTATATGCATAATATCCGAACGCGCTCTTTTCATTGTGCGAAGATAAATTACTGTCTCTTCAGCATAGAAGCTTTCGATTCTAGGCCAGGTCACACATATAGATAGACAGATTTGATTGGCGGATGTTACCAGTTTGCGATCCGACCCTACATAATCTCTCTTCTATACGATGTCGACACAAATATGACTCTTCTCTCTCTCCTTGCTCCTCAGTCTTCATCTCCGCGTATACGCAGTTTTATGTACCAAATCATCTTGTAAGAAATTTTTTCATTATTATGATTTGGAAGAATCTTACCTTTTTCGAGCGTCACATATATATATATATATTAAATAAGGATTATTTATAGTAAAAGCAAGTAAAATTTCGGTGAATAATTGAGAAAATGAAAGAGATTAAGAATTTTCATTTTTTAATTTATAACATTTATTTTATATCAATTTTTAACAATGTTATTTAATTAATACAGAAATAATAAATAATTTAAAAATATCATATTTTATGATTACAAAAGATGATTTGTATATTTTATGAAGATGAAGAAATATTAACATCAAGGAGCTATATATAAAATTTTACATTTATTCTACTGAATACCGTTCGATCGACATAATCTGTTTCTACTGTCGTTATGGAGAACTTATCATTGCTGTTTCTATTTGCATTATATATATATAAGCTCTGTTTATTTCATATTATTTTATAATTAAAATAAAATTAAAGATGTACAACGATTAATTGTATGAAAATCTAATACTAAAATGCAATTTTATATTATCAAATTTCTTTAAAACAATTAATATTAGAATAGAATGAAATACAATGAATATTAGTATAGAATTAGGAGACTAAATTTATAGTCACTATTTTATTTAATTTTGATTGAAAAGAAATTCATCTTTATAATGCCTTTTCAAGAGTAGCATGTGTTGCACCTGTGTAGGCGCACATCTGCAAACAAGATAGACATAGTCTACAAAAGAGAGAGAGAGATACTCTTATAAATTAAGATTAATACTTTTTTTATACATTTATAACATAATATAATATAATAATGCGTTTATAGGTAAAAATAATGCAATAAACCAGAAATACAGATCGAAAGAACTTTTATCAAATATGTTTTAAGTCTAAGATATCAAATGTGTTTTAATTAATTAGATATTCTATCTGAACATTTTTCACTGGGAATGCAATGTATATATAATATTGTATTATATGTATATATATATATATATATATATATATATATATATATATATATATATATATGTGGATATATTCCATATATAGTTATATAGATATTTTTTCTCCTTAAGTGTTTATAAATTGTATAGTAATTATTTGTGAAAATTCAGAAATGAGTTGAAAACAATTAATTTTTAGATAATAATTTTCATTATACTGTAAATGAAAAAAGTAAATAAAATTGGACTTTTTAAAATATCAATTTTTGAAGTTTTTATTTATATTATCCCTTTTGCTTATCATATTCCCGATGTCTTAGAATTATTTGTGTAAATATCGGCGGAAAGCCAAAATTTGGCTCTGTAGGGAGAGTTTTTTAGCTAGTGCGAGTCTCGCATATCTCACCAGACTGGCCGGTGGGAATGCATAATCCATTTTTCTCTTTCTTCGCAAAAAAAGACCTTTCATACCTTTGCATATTTCAAAGCTTCAAATTCTCAGGCTTTTTAAAATTTTAATTTGTGCCACCTTCTTGCTGGTTATTTTCTCCTGATGCGCCACTTCTTTGCTAATCATGTTCTCCTGATACCTTTACGCATTTCAAAGCTTTAAATTTTCGGGCTTTTTAAATTTTAGTTTGTGCCACTTTCTTGCTAGTTATGTTTTCCTGATACGCCACTTCTTTGCTGATCATGTTCTCCTGATACTTTTGTGCATTTCAAAGCTTCGAAATTTCGGACTTTTTAAAATTTTAGTTTGTGCCACTTTCTTGCTAGTTATGTTTTCCTGATACGCCACCTCTTTACTGATCATGTTCTCCTGATACCTTTGCGCATTTCAAAGCTTTAAATTTTCGGGCTTTTAAAATTTTTAGTTTGTGCCACTTTCTTGCTAGGTATGTTTTCCTGATACGCCACTTCTTTGCTGATCATGTTCTCCTGATACTTTTGCGCATTTCAAAGCTTCGAAATTTCGAACTTTTTAAAATTTTAGTTTGTACAACTACCTTCTTGCTATAATTATGTTCTCCTGATATGATGCCAACAAATGCAGTTCAGAAATCCTAAGAATGAAGAATTGGCAAAAACGTATCAAGAAAATGTATAATTAACAAAAAGAGGTATTTGTGGCACGACAGAATGTATTGGAATGGATGGGTATATTCAATCAAAAGACGTTTTGTATTATTAATATAGTTTATTTAATTTTTTAAAAATTATATAATTACATAATTACATAAGTAATTAACAAAACAGTACATAACAGTATTATACAATTACATAATGTATATACAACGTATACATAACTTTCCTTTTTACACACGCACACAGACACACACGTGCGCACGCGTGGTTATTTTTATTATTTTATTATTATACAATAAAAATACACATAGGCATTTTAGTACACACACATATACGTGTATCGGATAGTATCGGATGCAATCAGATTTACAATGTGATTTTCCCAGATCAAATCAGCTGTTTTGTTGTCAATTCTTGCATCACCAATAAATAATTTCTCTCGCCGCGATAATAATCATACTACATGATAACATATAAATATAAAATTAAATAATTAAATCATTTAACTCATTAAATATTATTTTATTAAAAGATATTAAACATATCCATAACTGACAAGGTTCGTGAAAGAAGCTGAGTGATTATTTAAAAATGTAGTAAGAATTTTTACTATCTAAAACATTTTATATTGTATATACATGCAGTTGTGTGCTCATAAGTATTTTGACAAACAGTTTTTGGAGCGCGCACGACTAAAGATCAATGTAATCTGATAAAAAACATATATTATGCTCGAATTACAAATCAATAAGAATTATCAAGCAATTAATACTTTTAATTTTTCGTTTTCATTATTCGCTTGACTCGTAAGTATTTTGACAAATATTTTTGAGAGTATTAAACCTAGTTTTTTTGTTATAAAAAAAATTAATAATATTTATTTTTGTTATCCAAACAATTGGATAACTTTTTTGTTCGTGTGCATTACTTATTTACGATACTAATTATAAATAAAGATATATGAAAAAATCTCTTGGTCAAAATACTTATGAGTGCAATTGTATAATATATACTACTATTTTAAGTTTAATAGATATTAGGTCTAATAAATATTTTTTTAATTTGCATTTCTTAATATATATGTGGGAATACCAAATATATATATTATATATAATTATATATAATTCGTTATTTATTTCGTTCTAAATATAAAAAATGTGAAGATATAACATGAAGGAAGCAGAAACCGATAGTTCTACCATATTTTCACGTGGTGTTTGCTGATTCATGTCTCGTAAAAACGCAGCTGACACGTGGTTCGTGCGAGGGAAGAGTTTTGTGGGTCAATATAATTCCGGCGAAGGTGGGCGAGCACGCCCGAGTGCGAACTCGGAATAACCTCACTTCTCCGGTACAGCCGCCCGCGAAATTATTGACCATCGAACGCAACAATGCAATTGTAGACGCGTCGACATTATGGCGATCAATGATTAATCGCTTTCAGCCGATATAATTAAAAATATTTGAAGGAATATTGCGCCGTACAAATATATTATATTCATGTCAAAGTAAATGGCGAATCAATTGACATGGCATTTCGATGGAGAAATTCGCGCGGCTTGCGACATAACCCTTCCACCGACTGTACTTTTCCCGCTTGGTATAGTCCACGGAATAAATATTGTCTATTCTATTGTCGGATCAAGTATTGACCATAACAATGTCATTTTGCGATTCGTTTTGGCAGCGATTTAGACAAGATTAGGAAGATTAATAATTAACGCCTGTCGCGCATTATGTAATCATTTTGCCAAGAATCTCGTCCAAAATGACAATCTGTCTTTCGCGGATCGATCTCCGCGGAATGTACCGCGCCATTCTTGGTACAGTCCGCGGGATTCTAATTGACAACTTATACTCGCGAGATTTCCAGCTCGCGGAATAATTGGAAAGCGAAGATCCTCGACGATCCAGATCGACGATATACCATATGTCGACGCCGCTTTCCTCACATACGTCACGGCGTCGCGACGCCGTCAGCGTCCCGGTTGCGACCGAGAGACGCGTCGAACGGGGACAAAAGAATCTCGACTGACTGTACTCAGGCAGCGCGGACAGTAGTGGCAGTTGTATTGACCGCGGCGAGTGTTCCTTGTTGTCGCGCGGGACGGGAGGCGCGTCTCGACGAGGAAGAGCCGGCGAGGTGGCCGCGGTAAGTTTGTCGTGGCTCCGCAGCCGTTAAAATTTGCAAGGCGACCGGGAATCGAGGGACAATGTCGGCGATCAGGAAACGACGGCGTTCGCCGTGGAATTGATCTTGGCTGCTACCGTCGTAGTCCGAGAATATCATCACCGTGGATCGAGCTCGTCCAGGATGCTCGCGAGTGACCGCGAGATCGGCCTCGAGTCTTGAAGGGAATTCAAACTCGACGAAAGCCACGTTCGGTCGCCTCCACGTCACGTGGTTCGCGTTCCTTCACGTACGTCACACGTCGCGTGCGATTTAAATCTCTGAGCCTCGTAAGGTCAGCTAAGATGGGCAAGACGAGAGGCGTCCACGAGACGACCCCCGAATTAAGGAATCGGATGGTGGGAATGTACGAGGCTGGTCTGGGTCTGCGAGAAATCGCTGCCGCGATCAATTGCTCGGTATATAAATCTTGTTTTGCATACAATGTCTAGTTTAACAATTCTTATTAATAATTGAAGTAATTGCTCTGCGTATTAAACCGACTTTAATTTTTCTAATTTAAACTGTAAGAATATTTTAGCTTTTGATTACCCTGTCTTGATTTTGTGTTGCGCAACCCAGTATATTATAGAACTCGCCTTATTGTAACACGATTGTGTTGTAGCAACGTACGGTGAAGAGATGGTTGAATAGATTTGACAAGGAAGGTACAGTAGAGACACGGGAACGATGCGGTCGCAAAAGAGCCACTACTACAGAACAGGATGAAGCAATTGTTCGTCTAGCTACTCAAACACCCATAACAGCAGCAAAAGCAGTGCTTCCAGCGTTAGGTCTTACTTGTTCCGTAGATACTGTGAGAGAAAGGCTGCATAAAGCCGGGATTCACAATTGGAGTCCTTCTCGCAAATATATGCAAAGGATTCCGTTGGGGTTTGTATTTTTAAGTACAGGATTTTGATTGGCTTAAGGCTCTTTCATATTATTTCACGACAAAAAAATAATAAAAAGAATAATATATATAGAAATATACATTAGAGACAGATTGAATAAATTTTATTTTGTTTCTTTGGTCTTAATTATTATATGTAGTACAGATTATGATATTTATATATAACAGTCACAAGTATATGTGTAATGTTGCTCATTTTAATCAAATTTATTAAATAAAATATCAGAATATATTTAAAATTGAAAAGGCAAATTTTATTTATGTTATTTTATTTATATTTTATTTATGTTTATTTATATAATTTTATTTATGTGTATGTGTAAAAATATAGTTTTGCTATTAATGTCTCTCTTTTTCTCGTCTAATTACACAATTATCTCCATCAACAGTGAAGCGGATGGCGCAGCGATTCAGCAGGCAGTATGGCGACCAACCGGCACCCAATTGGGCAAGAAGAAAACTTCCAAAGACTCGAGCAAGTCCGAGAAGAATAGTACCACTAAGAAGAAAAATTCATCGAAGAAAATCAAATTTCTAGAATTATACGTCGATGATGGTGCATTACCCGAGACTCTAAAGCAAAACCAAAATACCGAGCAGCAGCCGCAGCAGCAACAAGAACAAGAATTCGTATTTCCTCAGCAAAATCTTCCACCACCGCCTTCCGCACCTCAAGCCACCGAAATGCAACCTTCTGCGCAACCCTTATCAACGAGCCAGACGGAATTTGGTACCGCGTTGGGCCTGGCGCAACAATCGCAATCCATCTATCAACATCCGGGATTGAATATGGTACAGAATTGGCCATTAGATTTAGTACAAGGCAGTCATCATTACCCACAGGTTTGTTTCTTATAGTTAGCTTGTTTTAAAAAATGTTATTGTAATATATATTATATATAGTAAAGTGGATTGTGTATCACGAACTATTCATATGTATTGCTCGTAGGGACAACCGATATCCCATGAGCACTCTTTGCCGCAACAGCAGCAACTGCAAGAACTGCACACGCAGCAGGAACAGCAACAGCATCATGCCCAACAAACCCAGCAGCATGTGCAAGAGCAGTCGCGATTGCAGGATCAATCGCATCAGCAGAATATTCAGAATACTCATCATCATAATCTCGATCAGCAGCAATTACCGGTGGAGCATCAGATTCAACAGCAAAGCTTACACTCTAGCATATCTAGCCCGGAGCAGACGAACGCGAACATAATATCTGATAGTTCTTGTAGTTCTAACGAGAATAGTCAATCGTCTTGCGAGCCTCAGCAGAACAAGGAATTGTCGAGGAAAAGTAATAGAAAATCTGAATCGGAACGGCAAAAAAAGAAGAAGAAGGGTGGCAAAGCGAAAGGGACATTGGAGACTAGTGTGGAGATTAGAAATCGCATGATTGGAATGTCTGAAGCCGGATTGTCGACTCTGTCTATTGCTCTGGCGATCGATAGATCGGTATGTAAAATATTACTCTTTGAGTTTATTCTATATTAAATTATATTGTAGATCTCTGACATCTATCATATAGATATGAAAGTTATATTACGAACTCGAGAAAAATTAATGCAGGAGATTTACATGGACGTGATTTTGAATTAATCAGGAACGTACTGTTAAAAGATGGTTAGAACGTTGGCATAAGGAAGGCAATGTGCAAACCAAGGAACGAAAGGGCCGACGTCGGATCACTACTAAGGAGCAAGACGAGGCCATCGTCGCGATGGCGACTCAGCATCCTCTTACCGCCGCTAAATACGTAGCGCCTGCGCTAGGTCTAAAATGCAGCGTGGATACAATTAGAGAGAGGCTTCATAAAGCTGGGATACACAGCTGGAAATTAGGCAAAAAGCAAGGGTTAGATTATAAATTATGTTATTTTTATATTTTTCCTTTATAAACGCGAAGAAATTCCCCAGAAATTTCTTCAGAATTTTTATCTAAAAAGAGATAAACTACAGAATATAGACTAATTCACCCTAGGAAATTCATCATTGAAATTAATTTAAATGTGATATCTTTTTTTTTTTTTTAGAGAAGGAAATGCAGTCCACACTGTTCACTTGTGGCAACCGAGTGGTAATCGTCCTAACAAACCAAAAATGCCCGGAGAAAAAAAAAAGAAGAGTGCTGGTAATAAAAGACGTGACCTGATAACGAACAGCAATCAGAAACGCATTGCGCGGAAAAAGAAGAACGACGAATCGTCGACATCAAAACCGGCTCCGCCTCCAGTGAACATAATACCAGAACAAACTGTGTTATCGTTCCACAATCCTGGAAACAGTAAGCGTCAAAATATCATAATATCATAATATCTTATAATATATAACACACATTCGAAGAGAAATTAATTATCTTTAAAATCATTCTTCTTCAGTGACGAATTACGCTTCAGCCCCTAACGTAATGACAACGGTGCATAATATAAGCGCACTGCCGCAACTACCTCCGCCACCACCACCACCACCACCACCACCGGTGCCGCAACCAATGCAGCAGCAGCCGATGGGTCCAATAATGCCGCAGAGACCAGACTGCAGGCTAGCACCGACCATAATTCCGTCTGTGGCGAGCAATTCCGGTGTCACTTATCCGTCGTGTATGGTCGGTGGTAACAGTCACATGGAACAAACGGATCCTCTAAATTACGAGCCATACATTTGGAGTTTTTAAATATCAGTAATGACAATCTAAATCACGTGCAACATAATTGAATGAAAAGGAAGTATGCATTTGAGCGAAATCTCGCGTTTAGCGATCTAAAGTATTACAGTATTTTGTTTTTATAAAAAGAAAACTCCAAAAACATTTGAGAATCAGTGATACACAGATCCTGTCAATTTTACATTAGGAATTCTTTTGCGCAGTTTAACTTGTGCATAAATTGCAATATTAGAAGATACAATCTCTGTACATGTGCAACAAGAAAGTTTTGGTGAGTTTATTGTTATATTTGTGAGAAAAAATTATATTAACTTAAGAATTTTTATAATAGCATGCAGTGCATTTAGATCAATTTAAATGAATCAGCATAAAGACGCGATAACATGTACATATAGAATGCATATAGAATCGTCTAGAGTAGCAAAAATGTACATCACGATGTTTATTTTGCTATGATATATCGTCTCTTTAAATAATATGGAGTCGTAATCAGAAATCGTATTAAATATATTAAAAATCGATATTTATACGATATGATTAGGCTTCATTAAATCAAGAACTTTTTATGTTATTTTTAATGAGAAAGAGAGAGAGAGAACAAATCTGAATATCAAATGAATTTAGTAGAAAGTATAGATATCTGTTGATTTAACAGTTAAAACTACTTATCAATAATTACATAGAGGATAGAAAGACCGAGAAAACACTTTTTAGCAAACCCTCAGCAATAGATCTATTTTCGATATATGTGCTATCTTTTTTTTCTTGTGAGAGTATTCATAGATGATTTCAGATAAAATGTATATTCTATGATATATATTTTTAATTATAACATATATGAATCTGCTTTGAAATTATAGTACAAATTGGCATGTTCCAGTCAGAAAAATGCGTAGTAAATCAATTTCAAACAGGCTGCCAAAATACTTACATTTATTCTATAAACTGCCTTTTCTATCATACTTATATTTGTATACTATATGTATATCATTTTTTTAATGATAAACATAGTATTGCCATTATATAAATATATGTTATTATAAGACTGTTACTGTTTTCTACACACATAAGCTTGCCAGCTTTTCTAACAAATAGCGTCTGATTAAGAATCAGTATCTATATTGCAAGAAAGTTTTGTTAAAATACTTACGTTTTTTTCTTCTTTTTTACAAAGCAGTATTCATATAGTTCGTCCATATACAATTACTGGTGGTACAAATGCAAAGTAGTGCACTAGAGAGAATTACACACGAGAAGTATGAAATATTGTAGAAAGATTTTGTTTGATATTTTAAATGTCCATTTTTTCATTTCGCATAATAATACTCAAAAGAGTATTATGTACACTTACATTTTATAAATAAATATATCGTGTTCTTACAATATGTGATACACACACAGACACACAACATTCCTTTAATTTTTAAATACATCGTGAAGTATTATAAAATTAATAGAAATATTTTCAACAACGTTCTCATTGAGATCTCACTCGTTTTATATCTATTTTATAAAATAAAAATAAAAATGATTATTATTCACTCTCCATACTATATATGTTGGTCTTCTTTATAAATGATAAAGTATCTTTGTACAGAAGAGGGATATTAAATCAATTGCATATACATTAATCACAATCATATACTTTTACTTCGAAATATAGCTACAGTTTCATCTTTCATCATGCAAGTTCCCAAATTTGTGTAACATTATTTATGACCGCCTCGGGATTATTTTTGTGGAACATAAAGTATCCTTGAATCTGCGCCGGACTAACGTTTCTTTTAAAGGACATAATGTTCTCTGCAAATTTTTTTGCAAGCACACTAGGATCTTTACCTGGTTCCTTATAGAATCGTAGAAACATTTGTTCGATTTGACTTGTGCTACACCAACCTGAAAAAAAGAATGTATATTTGATAGTATATTGAGATTATTATATAAGTTTCTTTTAGCTTTTTATTTAACCATTTCTTTTCTGTTTTTTTATGTACGTACCAATGTATTCTTTAACATCGACTCTGCCTGGTCTAACAAGTGCAGGATCTAATCTGTCTAAATAATTAGTTGTCATAAATAATATCCTAGCTTCTGTAGAGGCTACACCATCTAAGCAGTTCAATAAACCGCTAAATGTTACTCTATTGAGACCATCATATGCTGCTTTAACTAAAATATTGGAAACAAATATAAATCAAAGTAACATGATAAATAATAGATTTTTGTATTATATTTCCTGTTTCCAGGAGTATATATACCTTCTTTAGTTTCTTCTCTACTACTAAAAGCAGCGTCAATATCCTCGAGCAGGATAATAGTCTGCTGTGGAGCCACCGCTAATAAATGATTTAATCTGTCATCTGTTAGGCCTCTCTCGGATAAGTTTAAAACGCAAATACCGCGCTCCAATTCCCCAGCCAATGCAGTAATGTATGAAGACTTTCCACATCCCGGAGGTCCATGTAACAAATAGCCTCTGCGATACGGAATCCCTGGAAAAATTGACTTTTATCAGAAAAAGTAATGCAGGAAGAAACCACATCAATTTTTAATATTATTGATATATCAGGTGTTTGCAATCAGAACGGCAAACAGATTTAAGTTTGCATACCTCTTTCACTGTACCATGACGGATTATCGATAAATTCCTGACAATCGCTTACTATTCTCTCGGAAATGCCGGTATCCAAAACGACAGATTCTAATGGTCTCTTCTTCCTAGCATGTCCAAACTGTCGCCACTCACTTCCCATGGCAGTGTACATTATAGTCTTTCCCTCGTGCTCTTTCAAAGCCATTTGTCTGGCTATACGAATTAAGAATTGCCTCTGATTTCTTGATTTGTTATATAATATATCTATAAATATATTTTGCAAGAACCTCAACCTTCTTCAAGAATACTAAAATATATGCTTTTGTCTCTGCCGAATGCTGTCAATTGTACAGTTTCCCATGGTATACCCATGTGTAGATCTAATGTCTGTTGTTCCCTTGTTCTTTCAACTTTTATCCAGTTCCCCTTATATCTGCAGAAATGAGGAAATGTTTAATTAAAAAATAAAAAACTTTCGACAGATAGGATAAAATCATGATTAAGTCAAAGACAAGTTTAAAAGGTATTTAGCAATATCTTTTTACCTGAAGAAATGAGTACCTATACTTGGAATAAAGTCATATTTGGTTTTCACATGACCAGTTTCTTTCTGTTCAAAGCTAGTCTCCACAGAGAGATGTTGCGTCTTTTGTGCACCTTTATGCGTGATCCATTGTAGAAGCCACTGATAACTTTTATCACGACATGGCACTTCCAGAGTGATCATATAATGCCGTCTATAAATAAAGAATAATAATAATAATATGGTTTACAAAATATGAACAATGTTTGATAAAATACCTAAATAGTACAGCTCCAAACTGTGCTCCTTTTCTCAATAAAGCGGCTCCAGCTCCAATCCCAAAAAGACCAAAACCAGCACCAAAGTAAGGATTATCGGATAAAGTTTGTATATATTCGATAAATGTCATAATGCAAATTAATATTGTAATTTTCTTATATAAATAGTGATATAAAAATGTGTACTATATTAAAGATTAAGATTAGCAATGTCTCTGCGGGTATTGTAAATTAATTCATTTCAAGTCTTCCAATTATAGTGATTATTTTAATTATATAAATAGAAGTAAAATGCAAGAGCAATTAATTATATAATTTTTTCTTTTTTTAAACTGCTCTAACACATTTACTATTAGACTTTTTCTCTTATGACTTTATTGCTTTAAATTATTTTATTAGTCTTTGCTATACATAAAATTGTACAATCATAAAGATTATGCACACTATCCAGAGCATCAAGTGCGTGTTCGAAAATCCTACCTGTAGGATAAAGTAGCGTTTAATCGACCAATCAGGACAAAGAAGGAGCAACGATTTCTTTGTCCTGATTGGTCAATTAAATACTACTCTATTTCACGGATAGAATTTCCGAACGCACCTCAACTCGTGTATTCATCACGTGATCAGTATTTAGTGTTCCAGATCGGCTTTTTCAAAAATATTTAAACTGATAGAGAAGGCATTTTTAACACCTTCTATATAATATATTGCATTTTATAATATAACATAGCCGTAATTATAAATAATCATTTAGCAATATTTAATAGCATTTTTGGATCTACTTTCTTCATAAGACTTTGTATGATTAAAATAAGATTAGATTAAAATAAATAATATCGAAGCATATACACATATATATATATATATATATATATATACACGTATATTCTTATAGATAATTACGATAATAATAAGGAATGTATGATAAAAATTTAATCATGTTACAAACGATTATATTTCACTTTATGTTACAAAAAGAATCTCCACTACGTATAATATACTATTGTTTAATAAACGTCAACTCCAGGTACCACGAGTGTGGCTTGAATACTCATATCTACCTTTGTCTCTTTCTCTCTCTTTTTTTTAGATTCTTTTTTTAAATTTTTTACCTGTAAATAATATTACTGAATCATCTACATCTACTTAACAACTACATTCGATCTAATTTAAAACTGGCGTCTCCGTTCTGATTATTTGTCAATAAACGCGGGACAAAAATCACGAGATTGCTATAAATGGTTGGTTCCGGATGTTTTTTTTCTTTTTCTTACGATTTAACGATTAATGTGCTATAATAGCTACGAAGAAAATATAATGCTCAGTTGAGACTTTCGTATATATATATATATATGTATGTATGTATGTATGTATGTATAAATCGTTTTCGCTAATCTCTGCGAAATTTGGTACGTTTTCATATAATGTATTATTGATGCCGTAACGCTAGAGTGCATTTACAGTATATACAATACAACATACAATGTTCTGGGTCCATGATCAATATAAAACTAATTTCGTGATAAAGATATTTCTTTCAATGGAGAACAGTATGAATACTGAACTAAAAAAAACTTACTAATAATTTATCAGCTCTGTCTCCCTCCACGCTGATCATAATGCAATACAAAATACTGAATTCTAAATATATGTTAAATAAAAAATAGTTATTATACAAGTCCACACACATACATAAATATTACTACATTAAGATTACTAAAATTTCAACTAGAAGAATATCAAATTAATTAAGTTATATGCACGTATCCTATATCTTAAAATATAATTAATAATATTTAACTCGTCTATAATTAACATAATACAGTAAAATAATAAATAATTTCTCCGAGTAAAATTTGATTTAAAAGGAGATACTTAATAACTTAGGTAAACAACTGGAACGTTATGTCATTCTGCAAATTTGTGAACATCATTCGAAACTTATTTCGTAAATTAAAGAAATGATTTCTATAGTTTTTTGTATACCACAAATAAAATATTTTACCGCAATAATACCTATATACAAGAAAGAATGTACATAATACCGTTTAATGACAATTCACAAATTCGCAAAATGCTATCTGGTAATGCTATCCAGCTTGCTCATCGATAATTATTACTAAGAGATACATATATATCTGTCAATGACGAAGTGTAAAAATATTTCGCGTAAGTGCAACATGGACCCGATTAAAGTGCGATACATCCAACGTTGTCGGGACGTCTTATGCATGTCATTACATCAAGAGATCTCTCTCTCTCTCTCTCTCTCCGAATCTTAGAGAAATAGTTTCACATTACGCAGTCGATTAATCTCTTAGTCTACGCCGTGTTACAGCTAATCGGACTCGTTATTCGCGAGTTTTACATTTTTTCTCTCTTTCTTTTATTACTCCTAGTCTCACGTATCTAAACGCACCACCATCGGGAGATTCGCCGGACGGGACGCAATAAGAACTTTTGTGGAAGCCTTGAGCATAAATCTGTCCGTCAGCCCAATTACCTTCTCGTTTACCAATCTTCGACGGGGCAGATTCTAATATTATTGTTCACAATGTACTCTCCTCTCGATTTTCTCTTTAAATTATTTAATTCGGTTTGTCTCAAACTCGTTCTGTTTCTCTCTTGCTTTTTCTAGCTTAGAATCTTAAACACGATCTTGATAAATAATTCGGTACACAGGTTGCGTTTTCTTCAATCTTTTTTAAACAATATATAAGTTTATTACTAAAGTAAACTAATAAAAGCTCTCTTATGAATATAAGAGGAGAGCAAAGGGAATTAAGAGCCAGCGCGGTAAATATTTACAACTAAATTACATTAACATTTTAATTAATTAATGATAGGCATAATCATAAAAAAACATACGTTTTGATCCTTGTTTTGAATCATCTTCAGCGCAATTACAAGTAAATTAAATATATTATATTAAAAATGTAATAATAATAATATACAGAATAAGAGTGAGTCACTTATATCGTCAGAAGGCAAATGTTATATAAACTTTCGAGATAAAGAGAGACTGTCCAATAAAATATACTACATTAAGGGGATCCTGGATTACGCAATTTTTTGAATTTACCAGTTCTTGTAATGCCTATACAGAATTACAAATACTTTTACACGATTAAAGTACATACATCAATGCTCTATGGGACAGTCGATTTTATGCTAAAAAAAGAAAAAAGCTAAAAATTTTTTTAACTTTTCGTATTTTAATCGTGTAAAAATATTTGTAATTCTGTGTATAGATATTACAAAAACTGATAAATTCAAAAAATTGCGTTCGGTCGGTAGTTCAGGATCTCCTTAAAAAAGCAATTAATAATACGAATATATCGAACTTGAATGAGTCACACATATTGTACAGAAGGTAAATGTTACATACAACAAACGTTCGAGACAGAATGTCAAGTCTTTTCATATCGCACGATATATAAAGTATATACAAATACAGAGGGGTGTTTACAAATAAGACGGCGTGATATTCAATTTTTAATTTATCTATTACATCTGTATGAATATAATATAAACATTCTGTGTCTGTCTGCAAATTATATTTTTTGTCTTTTAATGTACACCATTTCAAAAGTTAAGAGTTTCGATACATCGTTTAGACACAGAATGTTTATATTAATTATTTTTATTTATATTAATTACTATATTTATTTTGTAATTGCGCTGAAGATGATCCAAAAAAAGGATCAAAACGTACGCTTTTTATGATTATGCCTATCATCACTTAAAATGTTAATGTAATTTGATTGTAATAAAACATATGCGTACAAATTATCGCACTGGCTCTTAATTGCCTTCTCCCTCCTTCGTATAAATCTATTTAAAAAAAAAAAAAAAAAAAAAAAAAAAAAAAAAAAAATATATATATATATATATATACAAGACCTATTTCAGCCGGATATTGAAATTATTTATATAGGTAATAAATCATCGATCAATATATTCATGATGCTGATACGCAACCTTTTACATAGAGGAACTTTATGAAGGACGCTAAATGTGCAGAAGGACCGTGTCGAGTTCCTTCGAAAGGACAGAATTACTTTTGGCAAAAATTGTCAAAGCTATGCGCTACCGCGACTAGACGCTCGCGTTCATCAATTTTTTAACAATCCTCCTTCGGAGACCGTGCTTTCATTATCGTGATTCCTTCAGAAATCAATTAACAAGCAAAATATCTAACATATATCTAAATTGCAACAAGAAACTGCATCCTCCGATAGAAAACAGATCTGTTTGTAAAAAACAAATTCCTGATATATCACATAACTATTGAATATCAATAATCATGCGCAGTCTCCGAATTTCTTATAATTATATTTCATCTTGTAACATTACAGATTTATATGTTTTCTCTGACACTAACGTCTCTAGTCGCGTGATGCAGCGCGGACGGTTAAGTTGAGTCAAGGACGAAATTTCTCGTGAAAAATAGTGAGGACAGTTTCTCGAGAAAAGGAAGAATCTTTTTTTTGTCCGGCTCGTTCCCGACAGTGATGTATAATGAGAAGGGAAGGGACGGTGATCTGAGACTGGCTCGGTTTATGGATATAAATTAGCCTGACCTGTGTCTAGCGCCTAAGAATGTGTACGAATCTTGCAAAATTCTTCCTTCTTTTACTCTTGGAAAGTTATATATGTATAATATATTTAAGAATAATTATAGAATTATAACAATAAAATTATTTAGATCATTACACCAATCTACATTAAAACGTTTAAGCGTTAAAATAAATGTTTATTTTCTTATCTATGTATTATATAATTAATCCTAAAATCTCTAAAAGGAGATAAGGATCATTCAACAAAGTCAGCTGACTTATTACAATTAAAAGTTTGTTAGTGCAACCGATTATTAATAAAGTTAACTTATAATTATTGCTAATCCGCGTTTTATCGTTTAAAGAAAAATATTTAAGACGGGCGAGAAATTAGAGATTCGACATAGGAAATAAATCGTAAAGAAAATAAAAATCTGCGAAAAATGCTTTATTCTGGACATCAACATCGATAGAATATCGTCGACGTTGAACTGTATAAAAGGAAAGCTAGGATTTCCATTCGTGACACGCGTCTTAGACACAGGTGACGCGCGATATAAAGACGACACGATATAGATATAATAGCAATAATTAATTATTTAATAAACGGTCGATAAATTCTCTTTAGGTATTCGTCTTATCGCGAAGCCGACAGACAATAGTTACGACAATAAATGTACAATTGCATTAATAATAAAAGATAGCGATGATAATAATAATCAAGATAATAGTGGCAATAGCCGTGATAACAGATTTGATTGAAGCCAATCTATGATAGCATTCACGTTATAAATATATGTGTAAATTTATTTGCACAGAATGCTCCATTACGTTGAATGTATTTTAATTATGTGTGCACATCTTAATAATTATGATAATCAACTATTAAATATATATGTAAAAAATATATATATAAAATAGTTAATATATTTGTAAAATACTAATACAGTCGACAGTTCAGAAGTTTTATAACAATCGGGCAGTTACATAATCGAGTGTTTTAATTGGAATGACGCAACGGCGGACTATAAATTATAAATATATTTATCACTAGAAGAGAATATACATATGGATGTATCTATGGAAAATATCAAAGTAAAAGAGCATTCTGCGAAATGCACTGAGCACACACACTCTTATCACGATAATTACACTTCTACAAAAGTGACCAAACAGCGATAATCAATAAAAACTAGTAGTCAGAGAGTACTCTGCGTTGATACCACTGCTT